>NC_089763.1:58139414-58144414 GCF_040412425.1 Macrobrachium rosenbergii
TCTACACACACATATATATATAGAAATCATCAACACACAATCACATGTGGAACAGAAATAAATTTCTGACTCAAGTCGGATCGAACCCAGGTCTTTCAGGTGGAAAGCAAGGGCGTTATCCACTGGGCCATACAAGTCTAAAAGAAGCTGGAACCTGAGAGCAACTGCACCCATGAAATTACCTGGGCAAGCTAACTGCTTGCATACCAGCGAGTTTTCCCCAACTTCCTGACTCAGCAATGACCCAATAGACAACATTTCATTCGAATTATCCCTTCTGAGTGAATAAGATAGAAATCATCAACACACAATCACGTGTGGAACAGAAATAAATTTCTGACTCAAGTCGGGATCGAACCCAGGTCTCTCAGGTGGAAAGCAAGGGCGTTATCCACTGGGCCATACAAGTCTAAAAGAAGCTGGAACCTGAGAGCAACTGCACCCAAGGAATTACCTGGGCAAGCTAACTGCTTGCATACCAGCGAGTTTTCCCCAACTTCCCGACTCAGCAATGACCCAATAGACAACATTTCATTCGAATTATCCCTTCTGAGTGAATAAGATAGAAATCATCAACACACAATCACGTGTGGAACAGAAATAAATTTCTGACTCAAGTCGGGATCGAACCCAGGTCTTTCAGGTGGAAAGCAAGGGCACGTTATCCACTGGGCCATACAAGTCTAAAAGAAGCTGGAACCTGAGAGCAACTGCACCTGAGGAATTACCTGGGCAAGCTAACTGCTTGCATACCAGCGAGTTTTCCCCAACTTCCCGACTCAGCAATGACCCAATAGACAACATTTCATTCGAATTATCCCTTCTGAGTGAATAAGATAGAAATCATCAACACACAATCACGTGTGGAACAGAAATAAATTTCTGACTCAAGTCGGGATCGAACCCAGGTCTCTCAGGTGGAAAGCAAGGGCGTTATCCACTGGGCCATACAAGTCTAAAGAAGCTGGAACCTGAGAGCAACTGCACCAAGGAATTACCTGGGCAAAGCTAACTGCTTGCATACCAGCAGTTTTCCCCAACTTCCCGACTCAGCAATGACCCAATAGACAACATTTCATTCAATTATCCCTTCTGAGTGAATAAGATAGAAATCATCAACACACAATCACGTGTGGAACAGAAATAAATTTCTGACTCAAGTCGGATCGAACCCAGGTCTCTCAGGTGGAAAGCAAGGCGTTATCCACTGGGCCATACAAGTCTAAAAGAAGCTTGCCCAGGTAATTCCGCAGTTGCTCTCAGGTTCTAGCTTCTTTAGACTTGTGTGGCTCCAGTGGATAACGCCTGCTTTCCACCTGAGAGACCTGGGTTCGATCCCGACTTGAGTCAGAAATTTATTTCTGTTCCACACGTGATTGTGTGTTGATGATTTCTATCTTATTCACCAGAAGGGATAATTCAATGAAATGTTGTCTATTGGGTCATTGCTGAGTCGGGAAGTTGGGGAAAATGCTGGTATGCAAGCAGTTAGCTTGCCCAGGTAATTCCTGCGCAGTTGCTCTCAGGTTCCAGCTTCTTTTTAAACTTGTATGGCCCAGTGGATAACGCCCTTGCTTTCCACCTGAGAGACCTGGGTTGATCCCACTTGAGTCAGAAATTTACACACATATATATATTATATATATATATATATATATATATATATATATATATATATATATATATATATATATATATATATATATATATATTTACTTTGTATGTGTATATGTATGCTCGTAAGTCGCTTAGTAACATGGGATGTATGTGTATATGTATGCACCTAAGTCACTTAGCAACACGGAACGATAGATAGAGGAGGGGGCGAAAGGAATGAAATGGAAAATGAAGATTCCCAGCACTGTCAAATAAATTAATAAATGAATACATATATATATATATATATATGTGTGTATATATATATATATATATATATATATATATATATTATATATATGTATTGGTACAATAAACCAATATGATGGTCAGATTGGAATGGAGATGTAGTATCGGCACTGACCTATTTGTGGGTGAGCTGAAGTACTACGGCATCTCAGTAACCTCATTGGGTATTGATATTTACAAGGTATTTGAAGTAGGCTGTGTGAATGATTCTTAGTCAAATTTAGGTTCCTGCCACTATATGTTAACTAGGTTATATTTAGGAACTAGACTGAAAGACGGCCAGTGGTGTTTCTGATGAGATGAGATATATTTTTTGACTAACAATACACATCGATTTCTGTGTTTGCCATAAAGTCATTTGGACTGATATAAGCCTTTATTTGTGTTTGGTAAAAGTTATCCTTGTCATCTTGGTGTCATCTCCTCCCCTTCCCGTGTTCTTGTTGCTGTACATCAGTCCAAGTCTTGGTGAACTTGTCATTGGTGCTGATTGAAAATCCATTTTCCAAGAGTTTTGGAAATTGATGGCTTCTCAATTGTCATAGCTTCTTACCCTCCACAGAATTCCTTCAACTTTTCTGAAGCAGTATTTTAAAGGTGTCACTGTATCGTTTGCCATGATGTTAAGTCCCTCTTGACTAATTTGCTTATCTACAAGCTATTGACCGCTTTCAGAAGGAGACCCTGAAGTCTCATCTTGCATAGCCACAAAGGCCCCCAGATCCTCAGGGAAATTCGTAATTGCTAGTGGCCCAACAAGAATGGCGCTTCATCCTCTACAGGATTGCAGTAACTTGTCTGAAGCATAATTTTGAAGGTGTTGTTGCTTCCCTTAATGTCAGTCTTCATTCACTAGTGTGCCTGTAAACAGAACTATTGACTACTACTTGAAGAAAACCCTGAAGCCTCCTCTTAGCATCCGCAAAAAGGAGGCCTGATTTACTAGGGTACCTGTCAACGGAACCAATGACTACATCCTGAAGGAGCACTTGAAGTCTCGTCCTGGCGTCAGATGCTCTAGGATGTTCTTTGTTGTGGTCCAATAAATTTGTCTGAAAAAATAATTTTGAAGACATCATTGCTTCTATTGATGTCAGTTTAATAATATGCCTTTCAGCAGAATCACTGACTATCCTAAAGGTTCTTGTGAGCTGCACAAGCAAGGCCCCAAAGGATACTATGTACCAGGAGGTACCACAATGTACTTTAGCCCAGGAGTGTTCTTTGCATGTAAAAATAGGTTTTCGGGAAAATGGGTATCCTTATTATCTAATGCCTTCATGCTGACAATTCCTTTGTTCAGATCACCAATGAAGATACCATCCTAATCCTCAAGGATGCCATGAAAGCAAAGTCAATTTTTCCCCTTCACTAAAGAGAGGGCCAACAGCATTCAGCTTCCTTCACTGGACATCATCCTCAACTGCCTTGATGTCAGTACCAAAAGTATGTTGTTTATTAAATTCACCAGGTCACGATGCTACTTTAGCGGGTCCAGTGAGTGTCCCTCATGCCTCCATTGAGCTACCATCTATATATATATACATCCCTGCATGAAGAACTTAGGCTAACCATCCAATTCATTGAAAATGATATCTCTAATAATGTAATTGAGAAGGTTACGAAAAGGACGGTGGCCTTATGAATTAACAACCAGGTGAACAAATGGGGAAACAGTGACACAGAGGAAGACAAGGCTGTCCTATACTTCTTAAACAAATGACGATAGCTTACAAGGAAGATTGAAATATAAAGAAATTATTTCACAAAATAGGTCTATCTTGTGCTATCAGGAGTATAAGAACCATGGTGTCCTCTCTTGAAAAAGACACCTTTCCTCTTTCTCATGAATAATTCTGCCCCTTGTCCAGCTAAGCTCCAAAAGACAAACCTAATTTATAAACATTCTTGTCAAACTGAGGAATGTGGGTTTCACTAAACTTCATTTATGGGAATGATAAGTACTTGGCTAGCAAGGATACTTACAATCTAACTCTAGGATGATGCCGTCAGTAAGTCTGCATCCTTCTCACAACGAACCTGATAGCAACAGAAACCAAAGTCCTTGCTAACAAGATAAACCTAGAACGCCTCTCCCTTCATAAAGGATCACTGATATGCTGTAGTCTCTCACCCTTCACTCCAACAACTGATTTTCCAGTATCAATATTGTCTCTTCATTCCAACCCGACCATCCATATCTCTGGTTTAGATCTATGTTTCCACTGATCCTCCCAGCCGTTTTTTAATTTTGAACTCAAAGACGCGAATACCCCCTTTATGCTTTCTGCATTCATTCTCCACTGCAGATAAAGCCTTCAAGGGTTTAAAATGCTCGGCTTCCCAATAACCCGCCATGAAAATAAATTATTTTAGTGTTCTAATGATCGGACCCTTTCTTTTTAAGAACTTGAAAGAATTACGAATATAAATTTATGTGCATACATACATTTTACAGTATACACAAGATATATATATATATATATATATATATATATATATATATATATATATATATATATATATATATATATATATATATATATATATATATATATATACTGCAACTCCACTGTGTTTATATATATTCATACTACTTGTGTTAGGCTTTAATAAGTCGAGATGACTTAGATGTCAGATTCTTTAATTTCCAAAGTACAAGCTTGGAAAACACAGTCTTCTTTATCAGGTACCTGGTGAAGAAGCCTGTATATCTTCAAAAGAATTTGAATCTAAACCATCCTGAAGCCTCTTTTTGAAGCCTAATACATATAGTTTATATATATATATGTATATATATATTTATATTTATTTATTTATTTAATCGTTTATTTATTCACCTTTAAGTATTTTCCATTAAGATGGAATGACTTTAGATACAGAAAGAACAACAGGAGTCACTACTTGTAATTTCTAACTTCTGCTTAGTGGATGAACCTGCTGTGCAGATTTATCAATAAAACTGCTTCCAACACCTACCCAGAAGGTTCACAATTTAACACACTTTCACCAGCCCATCCTCCATTCTTTCCACATGACCAGAATATCCTCATAACACTGACGTGTCTCTTTACCTAAGCAACCTTAGTACCTCA
>NC_089763.1:58149414-58169414 GCF_040412425.1 Macrobrachium rosenbergii
AAACATCACCCTTAGCTCGAGGCACAAGTCGAATTTCTGTCTAGGTGTTTGTTCGATAAGTTGACGACATTTTTATGATTGGCGTTGGTGGCCCCAGGACTTCTTTAAATCCGCAATTTCATTTTATTTTTATGTTTTCGTTCAGGTTTCTGATACTCTTTTCTTCTCATTGTCTCAGACCAATAATCTCCAAGAGGATCTTTCCATTCAGATGGTATTGAGGGTTCGAAATGCTTACTTTTTCTCGTAAGGCATTCAAATAAATTTATTTTCCATGATCTTGGTGTTCATGTGTATTTCATAATATACTTCTTTGAACTTCTCCGGAAGATCGATCTTTTAATTCAACAAAGATTTTGTTCTCATTGATCTGGGAATCACTCTTTGGCTGTATGGCCTTGGGCAAGGGCATTTGCGAAGTGTTAACGACATATTTCAGGAGTACATAGAAGGATCGGAGGAGGCGATTGATATTCATTAATGCTTAAAATCACAGTGATATATATATATATATACTCGTGTGTGTGTGTGTGTGTGTGTATATATATATCATCTGTCCGTATTTTACCAGTGAACAGGGCCACAGAAGTGCTCGAAATATATGGTTGCAACATTCAAACTGTTTTATGAGCCTTTTTATCTTTATATACTATTGTATTACTGTAAAAGACATTCATATATATATATATATATACACATATATATATACATATATGATATACATATACAGTATATACATACATATATATATATTTATACATATGTATATATACATATTTTACACATATACATATATATTTACACACACATTTATATATATATATATATATATATATATATATATATATATATATATATATATATATATATATATATATATATATATATATATATATATATATATATATATATATACCAGGTGTTTCAAAATTAGAGCCCCCTCCACAAAACAAATGAAAATTTATGAAGTTTTCTGCTATAGCCTATCTCCAAGTACATTGTATTTTCAGATTTAGATACAGCCATGGCTAACGACTCGGAGGAAATCGTATGGATTGACCGAATCCGGGCTATAACCTTCAGAGAGGCCAGGGATGCTGGCGCATCCTTCATTTCTGGATAGCTAAATACATTAAAAAAGATGAATCCTTTGTTGAAAGAAACTGGAACAGAAATCCATATGACTGTCATCGCAAAAAGAGTGAGAATCTTGGAAGGCCTGAAGTCCTTTCTCATGAGTCAAAAGACATCATAGGTGAGGCAGTGGGTAGACCAAGAAAGTCTACATAAATCGACGCTTGAACTAGAAACAAAAAGGGGAAAGAAGAGAAGTTATAGTGCTGTATATCGTGAGTTGAAAAAATCTGGTATCAAGCCATTTCATGTTATCAGCAAGCCCAACATCACTCAGCAACAGAGAGAAGACCGTGCATGGTTTTGTGGTTCGTTTCTTAAAGATTGGGATGAAGCTGACTTTCTCCATGTTGGCGCATCAGATGAATTCGTCATTTACATAGTCAGGAAGCCATATCATAAAAATGACATCATTTGGGCGGCAAAGTTGGATGATATCAGCGATGACGTGCGGTATCTCCAAGTTGTGAAATTTCCTGAATGTTTGGGAATTTTTCTCTGTTTCACAGCCAAATGGTTAATGTGGATCATCAAAGAAAAAGAACAGTCATGGAATGGCGAATACTTCAGAGAAACTGTGCTTACTGGTGGAGTATTTCCTTTCCTCAAAGATCCTGAAAATGTGTTATATGTAGAAGAAGTCACAATTTTGCATGATAAGGCACAATGTTTCAAGGCTTTTCAGACACAGAAGCTGCTTCGAAACATTGGTATCAATTTCTTCTCGTCAAGTGAATTTCCAGGTAGCTCCCCTGACCTTAGTGTGTGTGAAAACATTGGTAGTATCTTAAGGATCGTGTTGAAATGCGCACAGTGAACTATGATTGTATAACAAGCCTTGACGACCTGTGAAGAGAGGTGACCGAAGTGCTCAGGGAAATGGAGTTTGAGTCAGCTTTTTTGCGATTTGCTAAAATCGTACCCCTCAAGAATGCAGGCTGTGGTACAGGCAGATGGAAGCCACACAAAATATTAAATACTGAGGGAGAAACTTAAATAAATACCTGTTCTGAATTACTTTTGTTTTTGTCCATATAAATTTTAGTTTATGCTGTAGAGAGGGGCCTCTAATTTCGAAACACCTTACATACATACATACACACATACATGCATATATATATATATATATATATATATATATATATATATATATATATATATATATATATATATATATATAAAACATTGAACCAAATCGAGTTTAAGCAACTGTTTCTCTGCCAGTTTCAATTAGTATTGATAAGCAGTGTATATTGGTGAATTGCATATTATCTTACTAGCTTATATGTATGTGAGTAATAAGTATTGTTATAAGAACATCATAATGTATTCAGTTATGAACCCAGGAAATACGTTGCTTTGTTATTTTATTTGAAAACGATCTAAAACTTGATAAGACACTAATATGCAAACCTTATATTGTTGCTGAAATGAAGAAAGTATTGTATATTAATAGCAGAGGGATGACAACGAAATGTTATCTGAGGAACCTGACATTCTCGTGAAGTTTATTCGATGTTTAAATATGATGTATTTCAGGAATTTGGGGTTGAAAAGCACTGGTATTAGTATCCAACGTGAAGAAGCGCTGCTGAGATGATTGGTGGGTACCTGCGTCTGAAGGTAATTTATAGCTGAGTACCAGGAAAATAATATGCAAATGGAGAGTGTAATGCTCTTAAAACTTGTTCATGGTCGAATGTTGCTGGCGGCGCATTACTGACATATGAGAACTAGATAAGGCGAACAATAAGATGTATTACTGTTATATATAATTTTAGATAAAATGAAACTTGAGAAAATGAGATAGTCTCTGATAATGTTCTCCTCCTCTTTGCTTTAATTACAGTATGAACGCTTTTGCGCACAGGTAAAAAATATTTATTAAGCAATTTGGCAAAAACTAATTTTGATTATAATGTTTTAAAAGGAAAATAGGAATTTTGAATCGACGAGCTGTAGAAATTCAAAACACATTACGTGTTTCAAAATAATAAGCAGACTTCGACCATGCAGTTTTAACAGTTGGATATTTGAATAACATTGATAACGTAAGGAGGGCAGTTAACATATGTGGGTTTGATATGAAAAAAAAAAATTAGTTCTTTGATGAAACAGTACATTAATTCTCAGAAGGTTCAGCGTTGTTATGCATTTGACAGCTTGTGGTTGAGAATAAAACAGCTGATAAATGAGTTTTAGTCATCAAGTCTTGTTAAGTGATCAAACTTTGTCCCTCAGGAACGGTAACTTGGTAAGACGAAAAAGTGAAGCATCGACTTCTTAAGAAGTGGAAATTTTTTTTATAAAAGGTATTTTGTCAAAGCTGACTTGCAGGGAAACAAAAGTGGTCAGATGCAATCTAACCGGTGCGATGTGGAACAGGGTCAAGATGTGGCATGCCCTTTCCTTTATTTATTTCTTTAAATCTTCAGCTGAAAACCCTTAACGGACAGCCTATTAACCCAAAGGGAAATCAGCCTGCAGAGAGAGAAGTTGAAGGAAAAGGTGATAAAAAATGAGGGAATAGAAAATAAACAGGATGGAAAATAACACAGATGCACCTGTAATTCAGGAGACATCAGCAGATAGTAGAAATGCATTTGCACCTCGCTTAAAAATTTGGAAATCAGAGGATTCCACAACTTCACTGGCAAACTATTCCACATTTTAGTAGTAGCAAAGGTAAAACTCAAAACTCTTATCAAACTGAGTGGTATTAAACTTGTGTTCCATGGTAGAGGGGAGAAAGTGCAGAATGTGCACGTAGACAATAGGACCCACTTCTTTTTGAATGATTGTCGCTCTTGTGAGTGGCTGCATGAAAACAATGTTTACCAGTAGCATCAGTGAATGAATCATATAAGGGGTTTGCTGCCGCTGTGATTAGAAGCTGGGAGTCCCTGGTCGGTACCATGATAGTGGATGGGCATTCCTTCTTGTAACTGAATGGTTTGTAAATACTTGAGGATTACGTAAAATTTTTGTGATTGCTAAAGATAAATGGATAATTGTTGGAAGTTAGATATTTTTGTTCTTGAATGATGACTCTTGTTTTCCTATTGGTAACCTTTGAATAATCAAGTGTCTTAAAACTTAGTTATTTTTTATGGTTTGGTCACAACCATGGAAACTATCATGGGTGTTGAAATAATTTTGATGTCTTTCCACGCTGATTATACAGTACATTAAATTGGTTATGTATTTGCGATGTTGGAGGTGGCAGTCAGGGTGGCCTGTCTACATAAATTGGCTTGCACTTTGTTGTCGAGCTATTTGAATGTAAATGTAGCCTGGAACAATGCCTTGAGTATTTGGTTCTACCCCGCTGACACACTACCTGTGCCTTTCTTGCTGCGTCCGTCACTTCTGTCATTGCTAGTTTCCTGTTGTTATCAGGGGTTCAGTTAAGTTTAGGAATGTCGATTTTCGTAGACCACCTGATTATCGTGGTAGAATGAATGTCTGTGACTTGTAAACACAAATGAAATATTACTATTGTATCTGAAGGTCTGGAGGAAAAATTTCATTGTCATTGTTGAATGGTTTAAGGAAATGGTCGGGCGAGAATCTATATATGTTTTTCTTTAATTTGCTTTATGCTCCGTTTGTCTGTGAGGACTATGACGGCTTTCACCAGCTAATAGTTGAAAGTAATTTTGGTAATATACTGAGAAATCTCTACAAATAGATAATTTTGCAGTTTGTCAAGGTAATTTTGGAAGATTTACTTCCTTTGGATATATAAGATGACCAAAACCCGTTTAGCGTCGCACTTCATTTAAAAGATCACCACTAAATGCCTGTCATATAATTGTACTACTGTTCGTTGACGTATAATTTTCCTGTTCAAAATACAAATATGGAATCCATCCAGCAAATACGGATCTTCACATAACACGTATTTGCAATGTTGTTTGATTACGTCGTGCCGTCTATTAATCAACTGCATCACATGCTAGACGGTGTGACTGTATTAGCACAGTAACTTCATTTGGGCTGAGGTGTTTCTCTTCTCACCTCCCCATGTTTGAGTATCTTCTGTTCTGTTCATGAAGCCTTCAACCAACTCCTCTGTGTGTTGACCGTTGTGCCTGAGACGCGTTTGGGAACTTCATAACTGCATCCATTTCTTTACTACATTCTAGGTATGTGATTTTAACCGTACATTTTAGTCTGTTCTTAGGGTTAGAATCCAATTCTCATATCCTAGCTATTTAATTGACAGTAAGCTATTCATGTTTTGTAAAATCGTTTGAACGATAACGTTAACATTTATGTTTTTATAATTCGCATAAAGAGACGTGGGAAACTGATACTTCTCACATATAAAAGCTGCAATTATTATTAAAGCACTTGATCAGTTAACCTTATTATGTAGAAATTTATCGTCCAGAAAGAGTTCAATCTGATTGTGGTTGAGGATATTTCATCCTCTGGTGAAAAACGCTCATATTTGACAAGATAGTTTAGATATGAGGCATTTATTTTGTTAATATAATATTTAATAGTGAACTGATTATGTTCGAACGAGTCCTCTCTGACCTAAGTTTCGACTTGTTTTTACTATCTATTCATCATTAACATATTCATATTGAATGGATCCTAAAGGCCATTTACAGCTGCAGAGAAAAGATGTACAGCATAGAATTTTCGTATGGGAAATGAGAGATTAAGCTCCAAAGAAGATAATAAAATAGATAAAAAAGTAAAATGTCACCGAGCGCAACTTCAAACAAGGGAACTCAGGTTCCATAAACTTTAGTTGAGTTGCTCGTCATACGCGTTGAAATCCATGCAGAATTTCTCATGAAACTAGTTAGTTGAATCAATTCAGTTATGTATTTTTTTTTTTACCAATCCCATTATTTTGGCAATTTTCATCTTGGATTTTCTTATTTGCTTAAAATGGTGGGTCTTATCTGTCAACTATATATGGTTCTGTTGCACTTGTTTTTTAGTTTACACATTCTTAAATTTTGAGCTTTGTTTTATTGTAGCACGTATTCAGAATAAGAGCTGGACAACACCATAGCATAGTTATTTTTATAATGTTCTGTGTTTCCGTTATCCTAGAATTTAGGACTGGAATACGTAAGATCGCAGAAAACTGAAGAATACGGATCTTCATATTAATGTGATTTCTTAAAAAATACAGTTCATTAGTTAACGTATTTTATTTCCATTAAATATATACAATAAATTTACTCGGATAAGATCCGCGTCCGTAAATGGCATTCAATTCCATAAATAAATTAAGTATGGGCTTTTGGAAAAATCACCCTCTTTAGGGTATAGAATCCTGTACACGATGATGGTGTGTATATGACATTTGGCTTTAATAACTAAAGACATATGTAAAAAAAAAACTCTGAAAAATTGAATGAACTCGTCCCTTCCGTCAAATTCACGCTCGAAATGCAGGATGATGGTTGTTTACCTTTTCTATACTTCTACTTAAATATATATATATATATATATATATATATATATATATATATATATATATATATATATATATATATATATATATCATATATGATCATATATATTGTCACCTGGTTATTACACAAATAATAATACCAAAAGTTACCTCACATGACCAGGTACTTGAAACCTCATAACAAAGAGTGCGACTGAATCTCTAAAGGTACAATGATCCCATAAAACTTACTTATCACTTGAGGAAACCAATGTAACTTTATCAAGTTATGGATGAGGCAACAATTATTAAGTTGTATCCAGACTAGTGGAATATGGGTTTCACTTCAACCAGCACTGTAACTGTCTCTCTGGTTCTATTTTACCTAGATAAGTTTCAGGTGAACAAACAGATACATCACTTACCTTGTGTACATTTATTAATGTCTCTAATTACTGGTGGTCAAAATGAAACGCTATGTTTTAAAGACTTTAAACAAACAGGTTTATTTCTAAGTTCAAAAGTTATATGTAAAGTTCACAATCTTAAAAAATTTACCATTAATTGACAACAGTGTAAGATTTAAGTATTTCTTAATCAAGTTTAATTCACAAAAAGTTAATTTATTAAGAAAGCAATTTGGTTAGGTAAGAATCAAGTGCCAAGTATATACCTGATTAACCATTACAAATAGTCACCAAAATATTACTGACTGGAATCCACATACACATTCTCCAACATCTCAATAACAGGTAGGCACTAACAAAATGTTAAGAAATCACCAGCAAAACACAGTAACAATAAAATTATAATAATGTGATAGCACAGACATATAAAAATGCGATATGCAAAAATGGAAATATACCAGTCACCAAAAATGTGCCTAAAGATTATATCAATCTTTAGAAAACACTGTTAAGGCACAAGACTTATTCAAAATAATAATTCTCTTTTACCAACAATATCACTTTAAGTCTTAACAATACAAAACTCAGTAATCACCACATTACCTTTTGTAATTATTACACTATTACACATCTCCTCAACACTTGCACAAAACAATATTCCTGATCACCTTCTACAAAATTAACATACTCCTGGGGTGAGTTTAACAGAGCTTTTACAAACAGTGACCCTTCAGTATATATAATGAGAGAGAGAGAGAGAGAGAGAGAGAGAGAGAGAGAGAGAGAGAGAGAGAGAGAGAGAGAGAGATGCTTCTCTTAGGGACCTTTCTAGCAGACTGACTGTCTTTGGAAAAGCACTTTGCTTATAACTCCCCAACAGACCCTTCCAGAATACATGATACATAGGGTATGTATACATTCACACAAGTATACATGCATTCATACATACATGTATGAAATACATACATGTATGAAATACATACATGGCTTAGTTTTGAGTGCCTGACCTCTTATCTACATGATGGACATTTCCTGTTCAGGGCTAAGCAGAAAAAGATATTTTAAACCAAATTCTTGGGAGACTTACACAGCTGAGCAAACAAACAGAAATGCTTTTAGAGCCAAATTTCGGTGGTTGACAGCTCGTCAACTCCACTTATCTTACTGTTCCTCATTCTCTCTTTCTCAGATTATGAAAGAATAAGCATAGACACAGCTAATAACGATGGGTTAAGCATACAGAACAAATATATAATTGGGTGACAGCTCATCACGATAATACAAGAGGGTTCTTTTTCCTCAGCATGAGTTACAAGACACCTGGGTCAATAGGGAAGCTATAAGCTCTTTAACCTCTCTCTCCACAAACAGGATGTGGTGACCTGATAAGAATCCATCATTCATAATACAATTTCAAATATTAACAAAGGGAAAAACATTCCATAGTATTGTAAGCTTACATGATATATAACTTATCTGCAAGAAAAAGACATTTTAAAATCATGTCTTCACAATAAATGACAAATCTGTAAGCAAAACATCAAAATTTTCACAGACATATAAACACTTATAAAATGGCTATATATATTATAACATATATATAAATATATATATATATATATATATATATATATATATATATATATATATATATATATATATATATATATAGTTACAAATACCCTAATAAATCCCTAATATCGAATGTTTTACCTTGAAAGAACTTACACTTGAAGTAAATTATGCATGATAATTGCATCAGCCGTGGCTGGATTCGAACCAGTGCCTTTGGATTTGGTACAGGTGAAATAGGTGAATTATCCGTTCGGCTTTCAAGATCGACAGAGATGATCTCGATGTTCTTATCGAACTCTGGCTGTACTTGGAATCGAAGTTAACCCATCTCCACCATGTTAGCCGATACCCAAATTTATACTCGGATATGTGCAGCAGAGATTTTGATGTTTGGGCTTATGTTATATTATATATATATATATATATATATATATATATATATATATATATATATATATATATATATGTATATATATATAGTATAATTATGTATTAGGATAGGCATTTCTGGGCAAACTGAAAATCCTTTATATATATATATATATATATATATATATATATATATATATATATATATATATATATATATATATTATTTATTTATATATTAGATAGGCATTTCTGGACAAACTTAAAATCCTGTATAGGGCATTTCTGGACAAACTTAAAATTCTGTTATCAGGAAACTGGACTCTGTCTTATTAAGAATAGGGAAAAATTCATTGGTTAATGACCTTATTTACCACAATTGTTTTCCGTCATAGCACGTTCCTACTCTAAGCTTTTATCTGTAGTGATGTCCCTCAGTGAAGTGCTGTCTTTATTCCGAAATATGTTTTGCTCCTGTAGGGGGTCAGTGCCGTCATTGCACCTCACGTGGTGCACTGTAGGCATTATTTAAGGTTCTTTGCAGCGTCCCTTCGTCCCCTAGCTGCAGCTTCTTTCATTGCTTTTACTGTACCACCTTTCATATTGTCTTTCTTCTATCTGACTTTCACCTTCTCTAACAGTTGTTTCATGTGCAACTACGAGGTTTCCCTCCTGTTACACCTTTCAGACCTCCTTACTGTCAATTTCCCCTTTCAGCGCTGAATGACCTCATATGTCCCAGTTTTTGGCCTTTGGCCTAAATTCTATATTCCGTTCCAGTCCAAAATATGTTTGTCGTATGAAATGCTCAAACCAGTGTAACCGAAATAATTTTGTCAACAATATGAAGTAAAGCCAAGAAAACTGGTTTTGAGGAGAAGATTGAATGTAAAGATGGATGGTTTATATGTACAGAGGAGAACAGTCTCTAAGAACCCCACGAACAGCAGATGGTTAGCTGACAGCCACCATTGGCTGGACTGCATAAGGAGAGCGATTAAAACCATAAGCTATGTATTTAATTGTCAGGATCTTATTCCAGACCATGTTAAAAGTTTTTGGAATGTCAAGAATAGTAGCTTAGGATTTCCTAAAGTTCATGAGAGGATAATCTCATGAATAGAAGGGTTGATGACAATCATAGTGATTGTGAGGTAACAGTTTTTGTTGTGTGTTCTGTTAGCGCTATTGTATACTGCATTCAGTTCAGGTTCGATTAGCCGTAAATCACGTGAGTTCATACAGTCTGCGTACTTTTGTTGTCATAATATTTATGCTCCTATGGTATTTCTTAGTTCTTGAGAGAGAGAGAGAGAGAGAGAGAGAGAGAGAGAGAGAGAACCAGCCAGCCTGCCAGCCAATTACAGCATCAAGGAGTGATGAACGGTTCTCCTAATAAAACGTTCAGTCAACCGTCATAAGCGAAGGAAAGGCCTATTAACGTATAAGGGGCTTATCATGCATGAGATTCATAGGAACGACGAGCAGGGTATTGGGGCTTTGATGTTTTAGCGTTAACCTTACGTGTCAAAGATTCTAGAATTAACCCTGTTACTGTGACCATCGGAGGAAGAGACGCTTGAGAGCCCCCTTTGCTGCCAAGTTGTAAGGTTACTCAAAATAAGGTAAACATTCACTGTTTGAAGGATTAAGATAACTTTCACCGTTTGAAGGAATGTAGTATGAAGTTTAATTTGCCGTAGTTGTTCAAAATATTATTGACCGCTGTGAATATGAGGTATGTTAAAGTCATATTGAGAGTACCTATAAGGAATTTTAAGCGGTCTATCTATTCTCTCAGGCTGTGAGTTTTCTTGAGGATGGAAATAGCTCATTACTGTGAATTCAGTGTCTAGCGCGCAAAGAGTTCAGAGGCAGGTGTTCATTCCTATTTTTAAACTCTTGTCAGACCAAAAGTAGAATCTATAAACCGACGTCGCAAGATGTACGGTCACCGACGCCAACCAACTGTAAAACGCAAATCACAGTCTTGTTTAATGTAAATGGACTGCTTGTAGTCAAGAACAGTTTTATGAATCTATTAAAGAGTTATTAAAGAGTTTTGTGGGAAGGTGGAAAAGTTAAATAAACAAGGGAAATTTCATCTTTAATCTGAACATAGAGATATACTAAATATTATATGCCATAGATTCTTAAAGATTTAATTATGCAAGAGAGCAAAGATTAGAATGGAAATTCTTTCTGTCAATTCTTTCTTCTTCTCATTTAAATTACTCATCTGTTATTATAAATTTTCAACATTAAGTGACCCATTGGGTCACGGTCTAATTATATATATGTATGTATATCTAATTATATATATATGTATGTATATATATATATATATATGTATGTATATATATATATATATATATATATAATAATTATATATTATATATATGTACATATAATTTATAAATATGTGTTCATTATATATATATATAATAATTATATAATTATATATATATATATATGTACATATAATTTATAATATATATATATATATATATATATATATATATATATATATATATATATATATATATATATATATATATATATATATATATGTATGTTAAAAATGGCTCTATCCCCAGGTCAAATAGGGCCATCTTTTATTGCTCTATCTGTTTTAAGAACAGAATCAAACATCTTACTTTTCTTAAGACGTCTATGGTAGCATGGCTTGTCCCTGGGTCAGCAAATGCCTTCTCCCTTGTCGACTCCTCTCACTGTATCTATCTTGAAACAAAGGCCTACTGAAATTAAACACTGACGTACAAAACTTTGCAAAAGCTACGGTCATGAGATGGAGTGCATTCCACCCACTATAAATGGAAAACATTACTAGAGGGAAATTTGATACACCAACATACAGGTGATCAGTTCTAAACCAGCTGATACTGGTGGGTAACACCCTGGTCATCAAACAAAGTAATAAGGTCATAATTATTCTAGAACACAATAAATGTCATATAGTATGTAAAGGAATAAACACCACCCCCAAACATTCGTTCTCTCAGGACGAAACCAGAATTCCTGTTGAAAGAAACATATCAATATATTAAAACCTGAAATGGTGTTAATTAACATACACATTCAAAACAGAGAAATGTACGATGGGGAACCAAACAGGAAAATGCACCAACGGGTATCACTGCAGCACTATTAGGTCTTTCCAAAAACAATGTCTATAAATTATAGAGATAAGTGTTCATGAGTCATGGAAATTATGGTACTCAATTTCTATGGCGACAAATAACAGATTTTGCAGTGGTGATCTTCCGACACTTCACCACTAACCAAAAGAGACCCAATCTCACAATGCAATCCCCCTTTAAGAGTCTGTCCCATGGATAATATACCGTTCTCGAGTGCAGAACACATACGCACTCACACAATCATCTCTTGGAAATGTAACGACCTCGGGTCAGTGTTCGATCATGCTGTCTCCATGCACTTAAATCATGATCACGTACTCTCTGTATCCAACTGAGCAAACTTCCAATGTTGACACAAATGCATCTGCAACGGAAGTACACTGATAGGCCAGCACATAGTTCTCCACTGCTGACCAAAGTCAACCAAGACATATATATATATATATATATATATATATATATATATATATATATATATATATATATATATATATATATATATAAAAGCAGTGCCACGAACAGAAAGAGAAACATTGGAGTGCTCCACTGTTTCTCTGTCCTTCGTGGCATTTCCTTTATTTATATATTCATCATGTTCCATATTTTTGTGATTCAGTTATACATATTGTTACGTGGGTCCTTTGGCTAATGAGTTTAATAATTAGTTACTTTAATCTATATTGCCTTGCTTTACCTGAGACCCACGTAGTTTTGTCAGTTAAGGCTAACATTAACTCTAAAGGACAGATATTGAATAGATCAGGTTGCCACCATTTAACACCCGTTAACAAAGAATAGAGGTTTATTCATAACCACATGAATGAATTCAGCAAACTTACTGGAACACTAGTTTCAACAAAAAAAAAAAAAAAAACGTAAAATAAAATGAAATGGGTTATTTACAGGAGCCAACAGCAGCTCAGCATATAGTCCGACTTAGGACACACTTCATTGCTATGTAGAATGAACATAATAGATTTATATGCCTCTCAGGCGCTGTATCAGGAATTTACTGCAAGGTCGAATTAAGGCTTCTTGGTACTGATGATATAGCTTCTTCTTCAAAAAAGAGGATGTTGCGCAGGCCCAAGGCGTACGTAAATCTGGAAAAGTCGTATCCAGATAACAGTCGTATCCAGATAACAATCTTGCATACAGAAACTCTCACTTATCATTACTTAATCACAAGGGGGATGGTTTCTCAAGTAAGGAAAATTACTTTTAACACCATTGAGGATAACTTATGTGACTTCACTGGACAACAATAATTGTACTTGATAGATGACTTCATAAATGGGATATGTTTTACTAGGCTTTCTTAGTCAGTGACTGTTTAAGAGAGGAAAATTTGAACAAGGGAAAATGAGAGTTTCAGTCGAAGGGAAAGAGAACTGGGAGCAATTGTCAATTCAGACTTACCGCTAAGTTAGCTAATGCAGTGATCAGTTGTATGAGATTCCTTGGTCTGTTGAAATAGCAAATGTCTTCTCGGTTTGAACAGAGGAGGGAAAAATGAAGAATGCTTGAACGACAGCCCAGTCACATCCGGACGCTGTGGCGGCTGCGTGGAGAGTCCTCGATGTTGGGGCAGTTTTTTGCATACTTGCTTCAAAACTCTGCCTACCCAGGGCTTGACCTGAAATGACAGTAGGCTCGCCCGTACACAGGATAGAGAAGACTGAGCTGTAGGAACAGCACCTCTAAGGTCTGTCCTAGCAAAACCTATCCCTGATTTAGAGCTGTCTAAGCTAATGTCTCGGCAGTTGGCGTATGGAATTTGAAAATGCTTCTAAATCGAAAACACTGCTTCCTGCTTGCTTCTTCACATGCTACAGCCTACATTGTCTGCCCTCTTACTTTAACAAAGATAAATTTCTTGTATTCAATTAAAGCAAGGAAGAGAGGTCGAACAGGAATATTTAATATATATATATATATATATATATATATATATATATATATATATATATATATATATATATATATATATTACTAAATACCTCATTCAAACTGGATGGTATCTAATGGAGTTTTTATTACTAAAAGTTACCTCATTCTTGGACAAATCTAAGGACTTTTTATTAAAAAAGCTCATGCTGAAAACTGAAGTACTTCTGGAGAAACGCCCATTGGATTATAACGTCTTCTTGAAAACGTCTTCACGACTCAGGATCATAAGGCATTATAATCAGACGTCGGCAGTTGCCAAACACTGTTGGGAAAATGACCACAGAATAGACTGGGAAAATATGAGTTTTCTGTACAGGAACACCAACAAAACATCTAGACTGGTTGTAGAGAACGCCTTCATAACTTGCGCCAACAACACGATGGCAGGGAACACCGGAAACGGCTTTGAAGACAGCATATCTAGAAAAATCGTATACTCCACAGTAGCAAGGAAACGAAGAAAAAACGTAAGAGAACGCACGGAAAACGGTCACCTAGGAGGAAGGATCAGAGAAAGACCAAGGTCAAGAGGGGGTGGAGGTCACACAGGAAGAGCTAGGCGATTATAGGATTAAAAGTACCCAGCACACAGATATAAATACAGCCGGACTACGCGTCTGCTCATTGTACGGATACTTGATAATGTGGACTGTTTGTCCAAGAAAGCTTGTAACTTTTTGAATAAAAACTCCATTAGATACCATCCAGTTTGAATGAGGTCCTTTTAGTAATTCTACTAATGCACAGAACAATTGTGTATGTGATAAAGTTAATATATATATATATATATATTTTTATAAATATTACTGCTGTTCGCCCTCGTAACATTTGATTGTAAATAATATCAGCCTGACCAAGACCGGGAAAAGCCATTGTCTGCATTAGGAGCGTCTTCAGTTCAAACTTTAACATCCGTTGGAGAAAGGAATAGGTAGCATTTAGGCATTTAACCCCATAGGAGAAATTTCCATATTCAACTTTAAGAATAGGTGGTCCTAAAGTCCTTTTTTCCTTTCTACCTGTCTCTCGTGGCGAATGTTTTAACAGAGCATAGACGCCTAAGGCATGACTGTAGGCCTGTTTTGACCCAGGCCGGTCAGGGAACTAGAAAACTAGCGCCGTCTCGAGCAGACGTCTGGAAGGTGGCCCTGTCCCCCTTTGTCTATTATTTTATTAGTGAATGGTGGAGCAAGAAACACACACCGAACTTCAGCACGTCCAGTTCATTAAGGTATAGTCCGTGTGCTGTTCGAAACTTTCCATTCTTTTAACCTCTTTTCTGTATTTCCAACTCTTTTCTTTGTTTTCTTCCTTTAGCCACCACTTAGGTATATGTGTTTACAGATTAAGCCTAATTATTATATTGTGAGCTTCAACCCGTTATTCCAGTAAAATACCTAGGATTTAGGTAAGCAAAATCAGGTTAAATCTCGATGCTTTGTATGCCTCAAGGTCGAATGTTTGGAAGAACCGTTGCGTTTAAAATCAAATTCATCTCAAATATTCTTTGTTAAGGTTAATAACCCTTAACTGGCGACCTTTGGCTAATTAACGACTGTCTTTGAGGTTAACTTTTGGCTTCAAGTGGCAGGTTACGTGTAATCTTGGTTTGCAGGGCCGTAAAAATTACGTAAATTGAATAATACATGATCAACCAAGACCCTCACACGTAACAATATATATATATATATATATATATATATATATATATATATATATATATATATATATATATATATATATAATAAATTACCAAAATTTTTGAGTGGGTCGCTAGGCGAGTGTGATGGCTGGTTTTGCCACCACTCAATTCTCAATCTCAAAAAGTACTTATATTGCTCAAATCACAGGTACTAAGTTCACGATAGGTGCATTAGTACAAAAAAAAAAAATGTGCAAAAATCAATTCGGGGGTAAACAAAACACCAAGAATAGAAACTTAATTTAATACATAAATAACCAGATAGAAGTTACACCTGAACCCCACAATTACATCAAATAAATGAATAACTAACACCTTTAATTAATTAATGACAATAACAAACACACTCATACTGCTAAAGATAGCCTGCAACACAATTACCCGCAAAAGAAGGAGGTTCAGACAGGAGGAGGCAAACAAAAAGGAGGAATAACCTGACCAGTACACTCTAATAACTCCTAAGGTGTTTTTTCTCCGTTTCTCAATAATTGGCCGTGATCTTTTCAAAAATAAAATCTCCGCGTCCGGAGATTAACACAAGAAGGTATCACATCACGGCTTCCAGCAATGGGGAATGAATTTGGCGTGCTCCGCCAATCAGCACAGATAGCAGGGACAGCCCAAAGATCCGTTTAAGGTCCCAACGCCGTGATCAAAAATATAATTTAAATATCACCATACCGTGGCTCAGAGAGGCCCCCTCGGCTTTATGACTAAGCAAGGAGGAGCTGGAAATACGTGGCAGAAAAATCCAGGTGCTTCAAGTGAATCCAAATACACCGGATGATTCAAGCAGCTAGCCAATATCATTCCACTGTATAAGGTTGCTCAGAAAACAATGTCTCATTTCGGCCAAAAGCACCACCAGGAAAAACACGGAGCCACCTCCACTCACGCACCAAATATATATATATATATATATATATATATATATATATATATATATATATATATATATATATATAATATATATATATAAAACAACCATTAGCAAAAAGTTTCAAACACACAAACCACCGGAGAGGAGGAGAACGAGCTAACTGACTAATACAGTGTTTAACACTCAGCTTTAATCAGTAATAATGTAAAATCAAACAATTAACTGACAACAAGATGACAGCGAGTGAACTCTGATGTGTAATACATTCGCATATTAAAGTATGAAAGACGTTAATGTTATTATATATTATTAATAGAACATGCAACTTAGCGTACAGATTACTGATAAGTACTGTACGATATAATTCATCTTCTGGGGAAAACGACGCCCTAAAAATGGAGAGACCCTAAAGAACAGCGATATTGCTGAAAAAGACTCGATCGCTCAATGCGTAAGAGGCCAGAACTTGAAGGGTGGTAATTTCAAACTGAGTTGCTTATGACAAGTTAGCACAGTCTTTATCGAATGTAAATCTTAATTTCACCAAGTGCCATTCTTGGACCAAATTCAAGTTTATATAATGAAACCAGATGAGGTGAAACTGAAAACTCATTTAAGCGGTGGTGGTTAGAAGGGAAATAATAAAGTAGGATATATGCTCACTACTGTGCATTTCAGGGCCGTGTCTAATTGATTTTCGTCCATAAAGTCGTACCAAAGCATTAGATATGGATCGTATTTTGGAAGTAGCTATTTGAAGCCACAACCTAATTGGCAAATGTATCCAATGGTGTCTAATGCTGAGAATTAAGGCACTTACCAGAGTAAATTAAAGAAATTTAAAGGGAGACTTGGCTAAATCTAGCAGGCTCGTAGATACAGCTAGTAAATCGTCATTACTGAAGGCCTTCTTACTCATTGATACTGTAGTATGACGACTTTACTAGACACCCCTCCCATATACTTTATGATGAAGACTCAGATGTTGGTAGTAGTAGTAAGTGTAGTAGTATATGAAATTCAGGCACCTACCCTACATTCTCTCTCTCTCTCTCTCTCTCTCTCTCTCTCTCTCTCTCTCTCTCTCTCTCTCTCTCTCTCTCTCTCATCTTTTCGGTGAGTCATGTCTCTAAGTAGAGTACAATTAGGGAATGGGCATCAGAGGAGAATATTAATTGTGTAATACAGTTCCATGGCTCAATTCACGTTTCCTTTAACTTGAAATATGCACCAAGTCTTACAGACACACTGTGAAAGCCATTGCTACCCTGAAGTATCTGTTGCTTCATACTGTCTCCTCAAAAGTTCCGGTTCACGTGTACCTGCTTAGTCCTGCTAAATGAATGTGACATTGTGACATAACGCAAGTGTTTTAACCATAACTTCCTTAATGCATGATCAGTCCCATAATAAATCCACAGTGCTTGGTATAACACACTACTCCCCCTTCATTATTTTATTTGTCTGCCCGTGTCAGATTTGCTGTTTCTATACGTTTGATTCATTCACTTGAAACTGACACTAATGTTTGTTGTAGGGCTGTTGTATGGTTATCAATTTGTATTCCCGGTTTTATCTCTTGATTTATTTTTTATGGATTTGAAGTTACTCAGTCTTACAATTTTCAGTTATTTCAATATGATTGTATGTCACCAATTCCAAAGGTTTTGTATAACTAACATTGAAAGGGTAAGTAGAAATTGCGCTATAATTGCTATGTATTCCTATAGTCAACGTAAAATTGTACAATGAAAATAGTAATATTGCCATACGTATATATACCAAATTCCTTTGCTATAATATTGTTCTATGTATACAGTATATACCAACTTCTTATTCATTACCCGTGGTATCACCAATGGAAACCGTACTATTATCGTCATTCTCAATAACGATTTGCCTACTCTATCCTTTAATACTGGAACTTAATGCAGTCATGCTTCTGTTTTTTCAATTACGTCGGTGCTATGAACGTAATGCAGTTACTGCTTTCAATGATAATGACACTATCTATAGCAAGCGCTGTATTGATTAATTAATTTATTTATTTAATTAATTTTTCTTTTTTGGTATGTGTTTTAACTTAAATTTGTGTTTCTACCTTTGGTTTCAAGTGCTGTGGCCGCTTATTTAGGTGACGAGCGCTAAGAAGCAAAGAGGTAGTAGTTTTAAGTCGGTTAAGCTTAGAGAAAATATCTAACAGTTTCTTGATATATTTACTTTGACTGCACAGATAAAAATGTTTAGATATCAGATATCATCCATTTATAGTATATTGTCTTACAATTTCGATAATTATCGCATAGCCTACTCAAGGCATTGCTTATTGTACAAGAGGGTCAAATATTTGTGTTTCTACGATCATTATCATAGTACTGGGAACTCTGCTATTACGTCTAATGCCATAGTTTACGTCATAACTTGCCACTCTCTGGGTGATTACTAAATTTAGGTAGTTTCCCTTTAAATTTTTTTTATTTACTCTGATAATGCTTTAATTATCAACATTAGACATCACTGCATATTTTTGCCAATTAGGCTGTGGCTTCAAGTAGATATTTCCAAAATACGATCCATATCCGATGCTTTGGTAAGATGTTATCGATGAAAATCTATTAGACATGGCCCTGAAATGAACAGTAGGGTGTACCAATAATCAGTAATTATTGTTATAAACTTTTTACATTTTACATGAAGACAAGGGGGACCAGTGATGTAACTTAGCAGATAGAAAGTGTTTTTCCGTTTCGTAGGAAAAGCAGTGACAAAATAGTTGCTATTTACAAATACTGTTTTCATTAAAACTGATGTTGTTATAGACAGCATCCCAAACATTTAAGCGAGTTAGATTTACCACCCCGTGCACAATGATCGGTTGAACGCATGTTTGCCTATATTTGCCCGCAAAAATTGGCAAGAACGATTTCTGGAATATGGAACCTTGTAGGATTGTTATGTATGAGCGCAATGTGTCTGGGATTGTTATTTATGGGCGTAATATGTCTTATTATAGCAGTTGCGTCGTAAGGAGCGCTACTCCAGCTTATTTATGAATTTCTTGAACGGAACCATATAAAAGGTCAGGGTTCCATTCATTGCATGGGGGCCTCTTTTATCCTTGATTGTTGGAAAATGTTACGGAATATTCTTTGGAGGGCACATTCGCGTATAATAATTTGTGGGTAAACAATTGATTGTAAAAGCATGCATCATGTTTGAGTGTTTTTACATTTTTATCAAAATATTTTATAGATAATACATAAGTAAATTTACTCACAGTGTAGATGAGAGCTTCAAGAGAAATATTTGCACCCACCTTTCAAATATATAATTTATGGGACTGATGTCTGTTTTTTCGTACACATTATTAATGTAACTTTGCTTTATGGTGATTATGAGG
>NC_089763.1:58174414-58176914 GCF_040412425.1 Macrobrachium rosenbergii
ATGCAGGTGTAACTCAGGAAAAAATTGGAACAGGATAATGTATGTATATAATATATAATTATATATATATATATATATATATATATATATATATATATATATATATATATATATATATATATATATATATATATATATATATATATATATATATATATATATATATATATATATATATAATCATCGATAAAAGGAAGAGGACACACAGTACAGATGTACAAGCTGAATATATATTTATATATATATATATATATATATATATATATATATATATATATATATATATATATATATATATAATCATCGATAAAGGGGAGAGGACACACACGCACAGATGTATATATATATATATATATATATATATATATATATATATATATATATAGAATTATCGATAAAGGGATAAAGAGGACACACACGCACAGATGTACAACATATGAATATATATATATATATATATATATATATATATATATATATATATATATATATATATATATATATATATATATAATCATCGATAAAGGGAAGAGGACACACACAGATGTGCAAGCTGAATATTATATATAAGCTGAATATTATATATATATATATATATATATATATATATATATATATATATATATATATATATATATATATATATATATATATATATATATATATATATATATATATATATATATAATGTATATAAAGTGAAGAGGAGACACGACACAGATGTACAAGAAGCTGCCTTTATTCCAACGTTTCGTAATTGTCCACATAATTACATCTATCAGGGCTGTTAAAATGAAACATAAAATTCCTTGTAAAATTGTAAAAACTAAAACTACAAATTAAAAATTGAAAAAGCTGAACATTATTCTTACAAAATAAAGAAAAAATATACACAGCATTGAAATTAAAGGAATGAAAAAAATTTAAAAATTTATACATTAAAATGAAAGGTAACAGAATATACGTAAACTAAAAATGAAGATATACCGTAAACTAAATATGAAAATAGCAGTGAACAGAGTTACAGAACAAAAGATTAAGGACCAACCTAGAGGAGTGACAGCGTTAAACTAAACATAAATATAAATAAAAACAACAAAAGTCATGACAAATACAGAGGTATGTTGACGATACGTTCGCCCTCTTTAAAAATGAATATGAAGCTGACCTCTTCGTGGAATATGTTAATACAATATGCTTGAGCTTAAGTTTACTATCGAAAGAGATGAACGACCGCCTGCCATTCCTGGACATTCTATTTTTCAGACGACACGACAGTTTTAATACCACGACTTTTAGGAAGAAAACTTTTACTGGACTCAGTACCAACTTTTATAGCTCATTTTTTTGGTAATTTTTAATTCAGCTCCGTTTCTAACCTTCTCCACTGGTCCTTACGTCGAATTGGAGCCTTTGCCCTAATGAAATTACATTTTTAATTGACTTTTTTAATAATAACTTTTTCTGCAAAGCTGGTGTATAAGAAATCATATCAACTACTAAATGAACATTTCATTCGATGACCAAAAGTTTTAACTGTCCCAGAAATGAAGTTTGGCGCATATTTTCCATTTACTTATGACTTCAAATTTCACAGCAAGTTCATGCAAACTATTCAGGAACATTTTTATGCCATTGATGTTGATTTAATTCCGAAGAACCCCTCTTTAAAACTAAAGAGCGATTATCACCTTATAATTATGTCCTGTGGTGTTGTTTATAAGTGCACTTTCCAAGAATGTCACACACGGACATATCTGATCCACCAGCAGACTCCTTAAGGTGCGTATCGATTCTCATCGTGGCGTAAGCTTTCGTACTGTAGCAGAATTTCAATCCCAGAACATTCGAATATTGGCAACCACTCCAAAATTTGAAAAAAACACATATCAGGAATAGAGACTTTTGCATTTTAGGCCATACTACCAACCCTTAAGACCTTGTTATTCTGGAATCACTTTTTATAAAACAACTTGTTCCGTCGTTAAACACGCATACGTCCTCCTCCCCTCTGTATTTGTCTTGACTTGTGTTGTTTTTATTTATGTTTACGTTTAGTTTAACGCTGTGACTCCTCTATGTCAACCCTCAATCTTTTGTTCTGTAACTCTGCTCACTGCTTTTTCATTTTTAGTTTACTGTATATTCTGTTATCTCTCATTTTATTGTATAGATTTTAAAATTTTGTTCATTCCTTTACTTTCAGTGTTGTGAATATTTTTTTTATTTTCTAAGAATAATTTTCAGCTTTTTCAATTCTTAATTTTTAGTTTTAGTTTTTATAATTTTGCAAGGAATTTTGTTTCATTTTAACAGCCCTGATGATGTAATTATGTGGACAATTACGAAACGTTGGAATAAAGACAACTTGTACATCTGTGTGTGTCCTCTTCCTTATATCGATGATTATCAATGTGTAATGGCCCCTGACTCCTTACACTAAGTTATCAATCTATCTATCAATCTATCAATATACATTATATGTGTGTGTGTGCTTGAA
>NC_089763.1:58179414-58229414 GCF_040412425.1 Macrobrachium rosenbergii
CTTGGATGTCCGGTCGCGGGAAACGAACCCGTGTCACCATAATCACAAGGAGGTCGCATTGCCGACCTGACCTTTCCCGCGACCGGACATCCAAGCCACTTCAGTTTCTTGCACTTGGATATTTACGGCTTTGTAGTGACAAGCATATCCAAAAAAGCGCGAAGAATTCGATAAGTTAAGAGGGCATTGTGGCTATTACAATTACATATGTATCTGGTAAAAGTGACCATTAGATTCTACACACACACACACACACACACACACACACACACACACACACACACACACACACATATATATATATATATATATATATATATATATATATATATATATATATATATATATATATATATGATATCGACTCCGTCGTATATAAGCCTGTCTAAATTCAGATTTCGTATTTAGAATCAATATCAGCCAATCTTCACCAAGATACCTGATTGGTAGGTTTGAGACACGTAGATATTTATGAATTTTTGTCACATTAACCGTGACATTTTTTTTGTATCAGTGAGCTACAAATGTCGTTTAATATCAAATTCACTTAACTTTGGAATAGCATAACCAAAAAGGGAATGTAATGAGTTATTCGTTACGTGGGAGACTTGGAGAACGAAGGGTTGGAAGAGACCATTTAAAAACTTCCCTTCGGGTTATGTTTTTCTGAGGTTGATTGAATTTGATATTAAACGCGATAGACATGCATACATACATAGATACATATATACATACATACTGCACATGCATAGCTCATGTAATCTGGGAAACAAGCAACGAAATTACCAGAGTACGCCTCGTAAGATTTCTTAAAACACATGTCGCTTTTTACCGGATATTTAGTAGTTTATTACTTTTTTAGGCTGAAATATGTATTGAGAATCTACTAGTCACTTTTTACCACATATGTATGTAATTTTTGTAAACCGCAATGCCCTCTTTAATTAACTTCTTGATTTCTTAAAATTTTGGAAACGCTTGTCGTTACTAATCCTATATCCAAATCAGTACATGGCTATGATGGCGAAGGTGGTTCTATTCCAGCTCTAGTTTATGTATCTGAATTCCACAGGAATAGACTTCTGCTGTACTTTCTTCGTGGCCAGGTAATTATCATTACCTCGTTCTGAACCCCAG
Organism: Macrobrachium rosenbergii; assembly: GCF_040412425.1. NCBI lineage: Eukaryota > Metazoa > Arthropoda > Malacostraca > Decapoda > Palaemonidae > Macrobrachium > Macrobrachium rosenbergii. The sequence goes on from NC_089763.1 coordinate 58,180,552, forward strand.
ACCCGAGATCGGATCTCGGTCAGGCATCAGAATAACTTCATTTCTTTCTTGATTTGGATCTAGGCCTAGTAATGACTAGGTTTTTCAGAATGTGAAAGAATCAATTAGCTATTTAATAGGGCATTATAATTGTTTCTTAGATCACACCATCGCTTTTCAGATATATATTACTTCTCAACTTTCTTTAACGATTATTCACTTGCAGAACATCTTCAGTGCTTGGGAATATTGTTCTTGATGTTGAAACTAGGATTTATTATTATTATTTGCCCTGTCGAACAGTCTAGTTTTATTACTGTCCGTATTATTAATATTATTATTATTATTATGAAGAAGAAGAAGATAGAAAAGACTTTGCACCTTATATTGTTACCGCTATTTGTACTACTTGCTTCTCTTGCTTTACATAGAATCACATGTTTTGTTCGTCTTTTAGATTTCAGGCTTTGCACATTTCTTTAGATCCTTGAACCGTGGTTATGGCGTCAGTTGCCGTGTTTGTCCTTTTGTGTTTAGTGAGAGTTGTTACGCAGAACGTATTGTGGGTTTTTACAACCAGATATGTTTTTGTACTGTCCTGTAAAATGCTGTGTGTGATTATTCTCCTGAGTTGACATGGTGCCGTGATAATCATTGAAAGTTAAAATCGAGTGATATTTATGTCGGAATTTTTTTGTAATTTTTAATTTTTTTTTGTTGCGGTAATGAATGAAGAAGTTTTACGATATCACTCTAGTAGGACAAATTCATTTAGAAGTCCTTTGTCCTCCTACAGCAACCTAATAAATACCCTTGTCCTCCTACAGCAACCTAGTGAACACTGTTATCCTCTTACAGCAACTTAGTGAATACCCTTGTCCTCCTACGAGAACCAAGTGAATACCCTTGTCCTCCCACAGCAACCTAGTGATTGCCATTGTCCTCCTACAGCAACCTAGTGAATACCCTTGTCCTCCTGCAGCAACCTAGTGAATACCATTGTCCTCTTACGGCAACTTAGTGAATACCCTTGACCTCCTACGACAACCTAGTGAATACCCTTGTCCTCCTACGGCAACCTAGTGAATACCCTTGTCCTCCTATGGCAACATAGTGAATGCCATTGTCCTCCAACCTAGTGAATACCCTTGTCCTCCCACGGCAACCTAGTGAATGCCCTTGTCCTCCCACGGCAACCTAGTGAATGCCATTTTCCTCCCACAACAACCTAGTGAATGCCATTGTTCTCTCACAGCAACCTAGTGAATGCCATTGTCCTCCCACAGCAACCTAGTGAATGCCATTGTCCTCCCACAGCAACCTAGTGAATGCCATTGTCCTTCTACAGCAGTCTAGTGAATGCCATTGTTCTCCTACAGCAGCCAAGTGAATGCCATTGTCCTCCTACAGCAACATAGTGAATGCCATTGTCCTCCTACAGCAACCTAGTGCATGCCATTGTCCTCCTACAGCAGCCTAGTGAATGCCATTGTCCTCCCACAGCAGCCTAGTGAATGCCATTGTCCTCCTACAGCGGCCTCGTGAGTGCCATTGTTCTCCTACAGCAGCCTAGTGAATGCTATTGTCCTCCTACAGCAGCCTAGTGAATGCCATTGTTCTCCTACAGCAACCTAGTGAATGCCATTGTCCTCCCACAGCAGCCTAGTGAATGCCATTGTCCTTCTACAGCAGCCTAGTGAATGCCATTGTTCTCCCACAGCAACCTAGTGAATGCCATTGTCCTACAGCAGCCTAGTGAATGCCATTGTTCTCCTACAGCAACCTAGTGAATGCCATTGTCCTTCTACAGCAGCCTAGTGAATGCCATTGTTCTCCTACAGCAACCTAGTGAATGCCATTGTCCTTCTACAGCAGCCTAGTGAATGCCATTATTCTCCTACAGCAGCCTAGTGAATGCCATTGTCCTCCCACAGCAACATAGTGAATGCCATTGTCCTCCTACAGCAGCCTAGTGAATGCCATTGTCCTCCCACAGCAGCCTAGTGAATGCCATTGTCCTCCCACAGCAGCCTAGTGAATGCCATTGTCCTCCCACAGCAGCCTAGTGAATGCCATTGTCCTCCCACAGCAGCCTAGTGAATGCCATTGTCCTCCTACAGCAGCCTAGTGAATGCCATTGTCCTCCTACAGCAGCCTCGTGAATGCCATTGTCCTCCTACAGCAGCCTAGTGAGTGCCATTGTCCTCCTACAGCAACCTAGTGAGTGCCATTGTCCTCCTACAGCAGCCTCGTGAATGCTATTGTCCTCCTACAGCAGCCTAATGAATGCCATTGTCTTCCTACAGCAGCCTAGTGAATGCCATTGTCCTCCTACAGCAGCCTAGTGAATGCCATTGTCCTCCTACAGCAACCTAGTGAATACTTTTTCATTTATCGGGGCAGAGCTTTTACTGGCAACAGTTGTCATTATGATTATTAGTATTGTGGAGGAACATTTTCCTGAGAATCGGTCGAAAAAGTCAACCATCCTGCTAAGGAATCTTCCACTGACTAACGGTTTCATTGGTGGAAAGAAAAAATGAAAATGCCACGGAAAAAAAATGAAAATGGATGAAAATGCCACGGAAAAAAAAATAAATGAAAATCTCATGGAAAACAAATGCCGCGGGAAGAAAATAAATAAAAATGCCACCGAAAAAATAAATGAGAATGCCACAAGAATGTAAAAGAAAAGCATGCATATAACAATTATAGATAAAGAAATCGTAGTTTAGAAATTAACCAAAATAATAAGCCAAAGGATAAGACTTTTTGTGGCATTGCAGCCTCTGTGAAGCTGAAGAGCAAAGGTAACTTAACTCAGAGGAGAATTGCTCCGCAGTATTAACGTCAGGGAAATGAAAGATCTGTGGTGCATAATATCGATTCTAGTGCTCCACAAAAGTAGCAGTAATTCCAACTCCGAAGGGTATTGGTGTTACGGGCAGTTAAGGAAGTGCCTTGTTGAAAGTCAAGTTATGGAAGGTCGTTAAGCAGGATGCTTTCTGACGAAGGTCTGAATCATTATTACCAGCGTGTGACAAAAGGAAGTAAGCACGTACAGCAGCATTCTTTTGAAGATTAAGACCCGGGAAACAAAACTTTTAGACTTGCCCTTTCATTGTACGGGATCCTCATCTCTGTTCAAAATACTAATGTACCCATACTATCAGAAAAGACTACAATTTAAAAGGTGGGTCTTGGTCCCACCATCAGCAATGATGGCAACACATGAGACGGTCGAGGCTGGAAGTTCCTTCCCGAGGTACTACTTAACGTGCTGTCTCGAAGTCCAAACCAGAGTACATTACAGAATTGTCATAGTGTCTGCTGCTGTCCACCGTAGGGGCCAGTGGTGGACGAGACAAGTCTAAAGGTTGAGTGCATTTCCCGTAGACTATCGCTGTTACACACACAAAAAGAAATAACGGATTCACTTTGCGTTTAAATATAGTATACTAGCTATTTGTGATGACTGTCACAGTTCTTAGTAGAAATTATAGAATTACTTTGGTTGCATGTCACGTTCATGTTTTCCATCTTTATTTTTCTGCATATTGTTGTGATTGTAGTTGTTTCCACGGCTAAGATGATAATTGTTTTCCTTTTTGAACTGTTGAGTGCCTTTTTGCCTGTGGTGTTTGATATTTGTAAAATATCAACTTAAATTGTTTTGCAGGAAAAGAGCATCGCTCTCGCTGTTAAAGAATGCATTGCATTGTAAATTCAATATAGCGCACTCATTCTTTGTCATCTTTTGTCATATTGTGTTCAGTGCTTTTTAAAAAGGACAGTGTGGTTTGTATAGTGGCCATGATTACTAATGCTTATAATAAAAAAGAGGTTCAGTTTCATTATTCTAGCTGATGCTCTTGTCGTTCACAGTATTCCTAGTGTCCCGTTCAGTAGCCTGTTTTTGTTGGATGGTGTTTTTATAATTCAGTTAAAATTTTTTTATTCTGGTTTATGCTGCGTTTACCAGACCGAACATTATTCAGTTGCTGAGTTGTTTATTATGATTGGAACATTTTATTTAGTAAGTAAATCTTTTCTTTTAGTTAAGTTTCGTTTGCAGTGATTTGAATATCGTCATTTGTTGATATTAGGTTAAGCCTTGTCCTCCTCAGGTTTAAGTATATAAATTATTTAATAACGTACACAGGCGAAGGAAACTAAAATAGTGTGTTCTAGTAAACGCCTCAGCAGAACATTAGCCCACCTACCCACCCCCTTCCCTTCCATTAATTTTTCACAACTTCTCATTTTTCGTTTGCAAAGATTTCACGCTTCCCGCAGTGAACTGTTATTGTCAAAAGGTTACGCAGTTGGAAGTTGCTGGAATCTGTTGTTTATATTTAGTAAAAATTATAACAAACTATTGCAATTGTAGAAGATCCGTGCAGATTGTGCCGGTCAAAAAAATATTACTCAGATTAAAGGTTAAAACGAAAGAGATGGTACTTCCACTGTGTTCGATTTTTTTTTTTTGATATTATTTATGGAACCGTCATTTTTTGTACATTTTGCTGGGTTCAAGTTTTATAAAAAAATTATTTTTACTCTTGTTGATTGGTAGGACAAAATCGTCTGTGAAGCCTATCATTTTTATAATTCTTGTAGAATTTTCATGACGTCCTGTCAATGGCTGCGTTTTTCTTTCCTTAAATGTGTTATAGCTGTTATTTTAATGGCTCGTCTTCATCGTAATTTTTAGGAAGATTTGTGACTAGTCGGCTATCAGTGAATCCATCTCATTATGCCGGTGATTCGAATCGCTACCTTCAACCAAGGGTTGTTATTGTTTCTTTCCTTGGTCCTTCGTCAAAACAACTTTAAATGGTTGCCCTGTTTTCAGTACCACAGTAGTTGGTGTCCATTGATACAACCAGTAAAAATAAATTTGCTGATAAATGAATAACTGCATGAGAATCCGACGAGAGCATATTTAGTGTTGGTTTATGTCACGCAGTTCAAAAACTATCTGATTTTATTTATAGTGTTCTAGAATTGAAGCATTTGTTGCAAATTTTCACTTGAAGTATGTTTCTCGTTAATGTGGATGAATCTTCTGTATATTGAATTTCCGTTTAATTTTTTTGTTCTGTTTTGAGGCTGAGGCTGAAAACGAACATAGCAGTAAAATTTCCTTATATGGAAAACAACTTTGAAAGAATGCTGTCCCCTTACCTAAAACTTTCTGGGTCATTCTTGCTGGTATTTCTACTGTAACTGCTCGAAAATGGCAAATTTGGCTACCATTTCACTTGTAGGAACTTTCATTTTAACTATTCTCACCAGTTCCTGCAGCCCGTAGTGGAACATTTGAAGTCTGCATAACAAATTCTTGAGAAATCTATCCAGAGACAGTACTGAATAGATAACTAACGATTTGATGTGTATGAGAAAGTCCTATACTTGTACCAGTCTGCTAAAATTAATTTATTATTTTGTAAAGTAGATTTTACTGACTGTGAATGCATTTTTGTGCTAAGTGAAAATACTACTTGCGCTTATGTGTATACATGTTAAATAACATCCTGTTACCTAAAACAAAACCTTACGTGTACGTCCGTATACGCGGAATCCTTTTCAGGAGGTAGATTTAAAGATGCATATTCAGTAACCAGAATCAGATAAAGAGGAAAAGAAGTAAAAGCAATTTGGAGCTCCTCTTCCACATAAAATACAGCTCATAATCGTTTTTCATATAAGAAAGAGAATAGTTTTTAAGGGGTGATTAAAATTTTACGTTAGCTGAGAGCGATATGGCAAGGGTATAATGAAAGCATTAATGATTCATTTAGCCTTCATGCCACTCCCACAGCCCCACCCCCTCTCCGGACATCCAATTTCTCTCTCTCTCTCTCTCTCTCTCTCTCTCTCTCTCTCTCTCTCTCTGTGCGTGTGTGTGAAATTTATAGACTGGTATTTGCAAATAAATTAGCTTACCATATTGAGCAGAGTAGACGAGGATTATAATGATAGTTATGCAGTTGTTAGACGAGGATTATAATGGTAGTTATGCAGTTGTTAGACGAGGATTATAATGATAGTTACGCAGTTGTTAGACGAGGATTATAAAGATAGTTATGCAGTTGTTAGACGAGGATTATAAGGATAGCTATGCGATTGTTAAACACCATCCACGTCCACCTTTTTGTGCGCAAATGGAATGATTGCGGAATTGTATCCCTTCAGCATTTACTCCGGAAACATTGTTTGAGTGAAGTGTTCCAGGTTTATCTCGTGTTTAAATGCTCTGATTGAGAATATTTGGAGTATTAAACTCCAACAGTGGGTAGACTTGCTAATCCTGTCCTTTATGGGAGAACTTAAAACCTTTAGGAAACAGAACATTGTTTTACAGAATTACTATGTATACTGTATGGGGTCGTCTATCAACAGGAGCAATTTTAGCCCTTTGTGTTATTATTATTATTATTATTATTATTATTATTATTATTATTACTGTGAGTTGAAACAAATTACAGTAAATATGATTAATAATACAGTGAATATGATTCACAAATTGGAATTTAGAATCATCTCTTCAGTGTTATTTCATGAGCCGTTCGCGTATCTCTCTGATTATCTTGTGCTTTTGTTGTAATTTAGTGCAGTCTTCTTTGTTTTTGAATGTGGGTTGGGGGAAAATTTTGGGATTTGCTTTCCCGTTCCTACAAAACCTATCACATGTTGCTTCAATTTACATTGTCTGTAAATTATTACTATTTGCCTAGGTAAGACAAGACCGTCTGCCATATGTAGTTGATGGTGTTACCCTTTCTGGTGGACTGTGGAAACTTCTTGTTTGTGGCCGTATTCCAGATGCCTGCTAATTGGAAAGTCCGCCAAACCGCTTTATATCGGTAGTGTGTGTGTGTTGGAAGATCTGCATCCGTCACTGTTTACAGTAATTCATCTCTGAGGTTTGTTCTCTCCCTTATCAAGGAAGGTATTCTTCGTGCATCCTGCACATCGTACTTTAGTTGATTATTCAGTTATTGAGCGTTATCTCCCTTCGCCTTCCGTCATGCCATTGGTCGTTCTTTGTTTTAAGGTGGAAATTGAAGCGAATAGGAAGGCATTAGTTAAGATCTTTGCGTCCTGTTTGTATTTTTACTCTCTACTTTACCATGCAGTTCGTCAGCTGTGTCTAATGAGATACAACTTTTCTGTGTCATTGTTTTTAACATATCTTAGAGATCACATATTCAGAATTGACAAATTTTGTTGCGAAAAGTTATGAGTTTGAGTTGGATGCCGCTAATATATTCGTCCTATGTAATCACAAACAGAAAAATACTCATCAGTCGATCTTGGCTCTTTGGATGTTAAGTCTTGCAGAAAGCTTCCTGTTACTGCGAAACAGTCTAAGTTTTTGAATAGTAACCTTGTATTAGTTTTCCATTTATGTAGAATTTTGCGTCCTGCTGAGCTGATCCTACTGCACGATCTGTTTGATGACGTCTTTGTATTTGGCTAAATTTTTCGTATCTGGAAACGAGCTTTTGGTAACAACGTCGTTATTACATTTGGATCCAACAGTATAATCTACTCTTTCCAGGGGATTGTGCTCCCCTGCAACATCCATCTTGTGCACGTGTGGATTAAAATCTGTCTGGAATTATTTTCTGTCTCTACTGTGTGGGATAATTTCTGTGTTGTTTAACATAATTAGATGTAGTACGAGAAGGTGTTTGGCCTTTCCACTTTCCAAAACATCCTTCGTTGACTGTCGAAAATGCCCCTTTTTGCAACGTCTCTTCTTCCAATGAGCGTAATTTCAACACCAGAAAGGATTTCGTTGGATGGAAAGAGAAGGCAAGACTTATTATTTCGTTTGTGAAAATACGAGTCGATCCTTTGGATTAACTCTTTTACACATGATGCAAATTGGCCTCGTGCATGACGCACGGAAGACCCAAGACCCCGTGCGAGGAGAGCACTTTTCGTTCCGTTGGATGCTGGGCTGAAGTTGCCGACAGATTAGATTAAACAGATTTCCTTTTCTCGTTTTGGACGTTGAAGGCACCCAGAATTATTATTAGTCTGGCTGCTAACAGCATTTGCGTGGTTAGTTATAAGAAGTGTTTTAACACATGGCATAGACACGCATGCGTGTTCCTAGGCACTTGAGTTCACACACCTTTTGCCCATTAAGACTAGCTTTACTTTTTGAACACCACGAAAATCTTCGCTTGCCCTATTTTTTTAAATACTTAATTAGGTATGCCTTCGAGGTTTAGTCATCTTCATTCACCAGAGCACCTACATGTCTACACACACACACACACACACACACACACACATTATTTATGTACACTGGTGTCTCTTCTTCCAATTATTGATGTTTCCAGAGGAATATAACTGATGAATTAAGGATGACCACTGTTTTGGAGTTGTCCCCAGTTTTCATCAACCTGTCTTCCTTAATTGTATCTACATGTAGCTAAACCACCTTGAAACAATGACTCCTTTTTCATCCAGGTAACCCTTTTACCCCTATTTTCCCCTTCTGTACACTTCTCACATTTGAACACTTCTTGTTCTACGTATGCTGCACCTGAAGTTCTCAACAGTGCTTTATTGTTTCTTTTAATCGCATTGAACATGCAGAGGAGGACTGTCTTTTTTATGTTTTGTATAGGAGACTCAGTGGCAATAAATAACCTTCGGTCACGTAAAAACATGACTTGCAGCTTTCTCTATAATGGTGCGCGAGAGGGTTTTCTATGAAAGGTATTTATAACAGCGCTAAGCGAACCCTGTTTCAAATTAGGGAATAACACCAGTTGAAACTTTCTTCAGAGTTGAAGCAGTATTTGTCTTAGTTATCCATGTTACTTCTTAATTGCTGCAGTTGCCATTTCCTTAATAGTGACCGATGAATTTGAGGTTGGGAATGAGTGAAGAAAATACATTTCCTCCATTTTGATTTCTCTTGCTTTGGGCCTCTCTCTCTCTCTCTCTCTCTCTCTCTCTCTCTCTCTCTCTCTCTCTCTCTCTCTCTCTCCTTACGAATTGTCAGTTTTTTATCAGGCCAGCAGGTTGATGTATAATAATTATTGTTTTTACCCACTTCAGTATTTAAATCTTGATCATAGAAGCCCCCTGAATGACCGCAGCGACTGTCCTGAACCTTTTCAAGGCTTCACATTTTATTTCTAATAAAATAAATTCAGAATTAAATAACTTCTTTTGCTGTGTAACTCTTGAACAAACCTTTTATAAGTTGGTAAAGTCATTGTTGGAGTTTTTATATAAGTAGGTAAAAATTAGAATTGGATAAGGAAGCTTACCCATTGTAATTGTACTTAATTATCACCTAAATAATGGACCATTTCTTGAGGGTGTTATGACCAGGTCTTAATAATGCGAGATTTATAGAAGCTCGTTTTTAGAGGTGGAAAATTAGAATATGTATTTGTAGATAGAAATGATGATCTTACAGTGTATCATAAATTATTAAACTTTTCCAGAACTATTTATTTCCTCATAGAAAATTTGAAGTCTTGGTGCTTTGATTAAATTATATAAAATTTAATCATTAAGGTCACAGCTATTTCATCACTACATTGTTTTTATTATTTTGTCATACTAATATTTTATCTGCAAGAAAATTTGTCCAGAGGCATACTGTGGTTGAATATAATTTTCTTTCTACTAGATATAAACTATAGACTTGAAATGTATTGCACACTACTCATAATTGTCTGCCATTCCATTATTAACAATAAAACCTTAACCATGACTTCGTATTCAAGATCAAGATGTTGCTGACAGTAGCTAAATATAGGAAAACAGAAATTTTCCTCAGAGTTTAAAGTTACAATATGCTTCAGTGAGCTACCCAAAACTAAGAATGCATTTTAAGAAAAGGCAAGGCATTCAGCACATCCTAACATTGGGTTTTGGGGAGTTTGTACGTAACAGACTATTCCAAATTTGACCTTCAAGTGACATTCTAGTGTAATGGATTTGTTTGTTAATTTGTAGCAGTTGCAAGACAAATTACAATATTTTTTGGTAACGTAACCTATGACTGAACATAATGGGCATAAAGCACATGAAGAAAGTGACTTGTCAAGAAAGTTTCGGAGAACTATGGCAGCGTAAACATTGTAGATTAATTAAAAGATTGGTTCTGAATAAATACTGAAATAAAGAGCATTTCAGAGTCTAGTCAAACCAGATAAAAAGGAATGACAGTGGTGGATTTCGGTGAGTATGCGGGGATAGTGATTGATCAGGGGTGCAGTCTTCTGGCATTCTGAGGAGACTAACGGATTGAAGAACCATTAGTGTTTTTTTTTTTATTGCGGGGTTACAAGGAATTTGAGTGATAAATCTTGTACCTTTTTAATTGATATCATTATTGTGGGAAAAATTTAGAGTTAGGTATACTTCAGGCTATACAAGATTATTTCTTGTAACATTTCCTTCCTTGTTTGGGGCCCACGCTTTTATTTTTGTACACACAATTAATTGTAAGAAAATCCTGGCGTGTCTCAAAATATTAGTTTTTACTTTTTGGTGCATTTTAATGAAAGCGTGGTATAAAATAATTTTTATTTTTTGATGATTTATTTAAGAGGTTCATGTTATGTTTCAGGTGCCCTTTGTTACCACCCCCACCCATTTTCCCATTGTGTTGGAAAGAAATTTCTCCAGCGTTCTCTGAGGTGCTCTGAAGAAGATAATGGAAATAATAAAAAAAGAATATGGAGGAAGAAATTTACAGTAGTTAGGAATAAAATGTCAGTAGAGCTGGAGGAGGGGGCTGGGGTATACATGGCAGAGCATCTAGGCTGTGAAAAGCGGCACTTGTGTGAAAGCGGCAATTCCTGCAAAGAATAAGGAAAACAACATAAACAAAACATTAGGCACTACAATCAGTCGTCCATGGTTGCCAAGAACTGCTGGGAAAAAGACCAGAGAATAGGCTGGGAGAATATAACTTTCAAGACAAAAGCACATTGTATAAAAAATGCCTTCATAACATGTACAAATAGTGTAATGGCAAGGGAGCTCTGAAAGCAGTTTTGAGTACAGCCCATCTATAAAAATCATATACATAACAATAGAAAAGAGGAAATGCAAACGCACAGGAGACCTCCTAGACAATGCACACCTGGAAGAAGCCACAGGCAGAGAAAGGCCAAGGTCACGAGTGCAGGGCTACACAGGAGAAGGAGGATAATTAAAGGATTTAAGAAAGCTAGCACACAAAATTAGAACAACAAGGGCTTTAATTCCCTCCCCCATACAGCTGGACACTGTATGGCTACCAGACAATGAATACAGTTAGTCCTGGAAAGCCTGTAACTCTTCCTGAATAAATATCTCCGCTAGATACCATACAGTTGAAATGAGGTCCTGTTATTATTTTTCCATTTTATGTTCCATTAGACATTTTTCAGTTTGAACATGTATGTATGTACATTCATTTCAGGTTTTTAATGTAATGAAATGTTTCTTTCAACAGGAATCGAGCTTCGTCCTGGGAGAACGAATATTTAGGAAGTGGTGTTTTTACTCTTACATACGAAATGACATGTATTGTGGTCTTTATGACCTTATCACTTTGTTTGATGACCCGGGTGTTATTTACTAGTATTGCCTGGCATAGAATAATGACTATGTTTGTTTGTGAAACCGTGTTTCCTCTAGTTATGTTTTCCATTGATAGGGGGTGTGAATCACACCATTTCATGACCGTAGCTTTTGCCGAATCACTTTCCTTAAATTTGTCAATAAAGTCTAGTTTTGTATATCAGTGTCTCATTTCAGTAGGCCTTTGTGTAAGGATAGGTTTAGTGAGAGAAGTTTGACAAAGGAGAAGGGATCTGCTGACCCAAGGAAAAGCCACGGCTACCACAGACATCTTAATGAAGTAAGATGATTGATTCTGTTCTTAAAACAGATACACCAATAAAAGATGGTCCTTCCGAACCCGGGCCGTTAACACACACACACACACACACACACACACACACACACACACACACACACACACACACACACACACACACACACACACACACACACACATATATATATATATATATATATATATATATATATATATATATATATATATATATATATATGTATGTATGTATGTATGTATGTGTGTGTGTTTGTATGTGTATGTATAAATTACTTAGTGTGTATAATATCAAGTATTCTTGTCTTTCATTTTCTCGATTCCCTTGCATGATATCTTTAATTTATATCGTTTCGTGATTTTCAGCTCAGCTTTTCTGCCTCCCTTTAGTGAACGACGATAAACAGGGAATTGAGGCGTTGCCCTCTCAGTCATAACTTTTCTTGGCGGAAGTGACAGCCATTGTAGAAGAAAGAACAATATGGGATAATAAATTCCCTTAGATTGATGTTATTACAACGGTGAATTGTTGGGTATCATGTACCGCGCAAGATATTTCCCTCCCTCCGCCGCCGCCTCCTCTTGTATTTATTTTGGGTGCTGTCGTTATATAATTACTCCGTTATCAATTGCGATTATTACGTTATTTTCGCATTGAAAGGAGATGGTTTTGTCTGTCCTTTTGCTTTTTAGGAATTAAATCTTGATGTATTCAGTATATATAATTATGCAGTAATATATATATATATATATATATATATATATATATATATATATATATATATATATATATATATATACATATACATATACATACACACACATACATATATATGAACGGAGAAGGCAGGCGAATCAGCCAAACTGATAAAATACACGGGGAGCAGGAGCAGGAACAAACATGGCGAACTATTACAATTTATTCCGACGCGTTTCGCATTCAGCTGAATGCATCCTCAGGGTTCCGTACAGTAAATAATGACCAATATAATTATATGAATTTGCAAGTTGTCTAAAAACTCATTTATACACTGATTAAAATGAAAACCCAAAACTTCACACATACATAAAAGTACACTAAAGACTGACAAAATTTCACAAAAAATTAAAAGCACATATGTTGATTGAAAGTTCATATAAAAATACACAAAAACTACAAAGTTAAGAAATATTTGAGGACCACAGGGGGTCGACCTACCATGGCAAGAGATAAACAAAAACTAAAAGAATGTACACAAAAACAACAGGTTAAGAAAAGAACCAGGGCGTAGAGGTGGATTGGATGTTCAATTGCGGAACAAGTTATTTGATGAAGAGACTCTCGAGGATCAGTAATTCATTTGGGCTGGAGTTTTGACCCACAGTAATGAAATCGTCATATTTAATGGGAACTTCACATTTTTTGCTATGTTCACGTATACTGGACTGTTCACGATTTAGTAGTGAACATCCAGCATGGAAACTTAACTCCCTTGTGGCAGTCTATGCAAACCCTCGTCATCCTCTGAGAAGAACCTACGTAAATTTCCAGACTACATCTGGGACAAGAGTATTTGTACGCTATACCAGAGGACACGAGGGGGCATAATTAATAGGAATATATTTAACATTTAATGCACCAAAGTATTTGTGTACAGTGTTAGTAAATTCAGCTCTAAAGGAATCACCGTGCAAATATGGGAATCAGGCTTAGAAACATTTATTTTATTAGCGCTAGTACAAAACTCTTTATTAGAACCCTGTAAATAATCCTGTTGATGCAGCCATGGCGATAAGGGATGGCTCTAATTATGACCTAGACAACGGCAACTGACTAACAAGGGTGGCTACGTTCCGGTGAACAGAAAGTGTAATAGTGACTATACTCAAAATACCATAAGAATAAGGGTTCAAGGCAAGCTTAGATTGTCCACTTGAAATTATAATTCACTAAAAGACCAGAAGAGAAAATATTTACAGGAGTTATCAGTGGAGCTCCGTGGCACTATTCAAATTACTGTACTAAGATCACAATCACTAAGCAAGAGTGCCGCATAAGTGCAAGCATTATAATTCTGCCTTCTTAGGCTAATACATGTCGCAAGTATGGGATTGGACCCATAGAATGTACAGGATGGGGTACAGCAAGCAAGACAAGGATCGCACTGGGATTCCGGATATCTTGACCGGGTATGGCACCTGTAGTTTGCAGGGAGCTGGCACCGTTGACTTACAGGTAATTTCACACAACAGCATACTTGCACTATGGATCTGCAAGAGCAGGGATGTTGTAATACACAAATAAACTTTGAGTAACACGTAACTTGGAATACGTAAGCAAATAGCAAAACACTGGCATTAATAATTCCCTGTATGCTAACACTTGCAAAGTGAACGTAAAATTAACACTAGTTTTCCAATATTGATGAATCAAACACCACAGACAACATCACATGAACCTCTGAGGGAGAACGCAAAGTGCTATGGTTATGGGAACAGGAGAACAGGTGAAAAAAATTAGGTAAAGAGAAAATGGTGAAGCTGAACAAACAACTTCCAATCACATTGCCTTAGTCCTCGGACAAGACTTGAAAGAGACCAGAGCCAGGTTCCCGTAGCAGGGCATCAGTGGAAGCTGCGTCGCGTACAGTCCCCCATCATAGAGGGATTGGATGAAGCAGAACGGCGCTGGTGGGCTACAGAGGCATCGGTGCTCAAAGGGCAAGGCAGTTAGATAGTCCCATTTTCATAGTGACAGCATCAGACAGACGTCTAGTGGGGACTCATTCGGAGTCCCCAGTCAAACAGACTTCTTGACAGGTAGACGTCGTAATAACGTACACTCTCAAAGGATGGTCCATCAGAGTTCGTGTTTATACTGCAAACGGCGCCGACGGTGGTCGTGTTTTGACAGTTCCCTCTTAATAGGGTCATCTATTGTCCTCGTCTTGGGCACACCGCTATTCCTGGCAGGTATCCGGAAAGGTCGTTGAAAGTTGGCCAGTACAAAGGGTCAAGAAAGATAGAGGACAATGCTGAGATACTTAGAGTGGAGGGGTGAGGATGAGTAGGATGAGTCGCAGGTGTGGGTCAGGTCAAGACAGTGACCCTTAATGGCATGACAGGTAGTGGAACGAAGGGGAAGGTCCTCAGAGAGCTCTCGTGACGAGATTGGCTGGAGACTGTTAACAATATCGGAACTGTGTGAAATCTTAAAGGGTTTGTGTACACGTGCAACGGGCTACTGATTTTCCCCTCAGGCAGGGATTAATATGGTCAGGTCAGGGGTTGGTAATGACTTACGATACGGTCATGAAATTATCTCCTCAATTAACACCTGGGTTGTCATTACTGAAGAGCAAGGCAGGGAAGAACGTCAAGTGAACTTTACAAAAATATTTAGTATATATTTGCTTTAGTGTCCAGTACAGAATGGAATTACGAATTCGTACTAAAAGTATGTTACTTGTTATTTGGGAAATTGCATTATGGGTGCTGTGTGATATAACATGTGGAAACATTCACAGTATAAATGCTTTTTGTCAACTGGAAGTTGCATCATTTTATACCATTGACATAAAAATTTTCTTTCTGCAGTTAATTTTCTTGCCTCTTTTGGGAAAATAGTTTTCAGTGTTTTTGCCCAAACGTAGAATATAGTAAAAGCAACAGAAAACTTGGTGCATTCATGGCTTCTGCATTACTAAATATTCAGTTTGTTATCCCAAGGAGTGTTTCGGAAATGACAGCAGGGTATGCAGAAGCTTATATTGTTTCTAATCTGAGCACATTTTCTAAGAATGGTTGCCATTGTTCTTTCCTTTTGATAATGAAGTGTTATCGCAAATTTTCAAAGTCTTCCTTCGACAGAATTGATGATAGTACTTCCGGGTTCCAAATGATCTTACTTTTTAAAACACCAGCTTCCATGTTTCTTGTGTGGAGGTTCGCACGTCTTCACCTCTACAACAAGTACCTGTTTTGAAGTTACTGATAAGGCTGCTATACCACCGCTTTCGTAAAGTAAAAATACTTTTTATCACATTATTCCTTTCCCTATCACATAGTATGCATTTTGCATTTCTTCTAGTATTTCAGTCATGTAATCTCCAGTTTATCTGCATTGACATAGGTTAAATAGCTTTTTATAATGCTCTCCTTATGAATAATAGCCAGTTTGATGTATCCTGCCTATAAGATTTCACAAACACATAATATATATATACATACATATATATATATATATATATATATATATATATATATATATATATATATATATGTATATATATATATATATATATATATATATATATAATATCTCTCTCTATTGTGTGTTTGCTTGTGAGCATGATATAGGGTGTGTGATAGCAACCACCCAACATTTAGTTAGATTTTCCCACAGCGTCGAGTGGATAGGATGCTATTGTTCTATTTCTTTGGATCGTGCAATAGTAAAAATGTGCTTGTCGGTAGTGGCAAAGAAAAAGGTTAATCATTTAATTCAGAATGGTTTTGCTGTAGCTGAGGACCCAGTGCTGCGAAGCTGGTTCTGCCTTGGAAGACATTGTTTGGCCGACATAGTGCTGGCCAGTTAAGAAGAGATCTCAGACCCAAGAGATCCATATGAAAGAACTGGGAGATGGCAAACTAGATGTAACGCAGTGCCTGCAGAGGCTGGGTGAGGTTTGTGGTCTATGGGTGCTGTATGCATTTTGTGCTGGTACATAAAGCAATTGATGAGGAAGCTTTCATTACGCAGGTATTGCCTTTTGATACAGTTGTTGAAGGATGAACGTGATAGTGATGCGTTTTAATTTCTTTGGCGATACTCTAGTTGGGGGAAAAACCCTATTGTGTGTGTGTGTGTGTATATATATATATATATATATATATATATATATATATATATATATATATATATATATATATATATATATATTATATATATATATATACACACACATATATGAAATTTTATCATATCGTGATTTATATACAATCATGAACCTAAAAATTTTTATCACACCGTGATTTATATACAATCATGAACCTAAAATGTTGCTTAATATCAAATATATCCCCGATGAGGAATTATCAACGAAGGGGAATTTATAAGTGATAAGTGGATCAGTACTGCCGGGTCTCGATCCCCCGACACAGTTACTTTCCAGCAACTTTTGGAACTAATCAGCATATGAGCTTGTGTTTCAAAGACATAAATTTCAGACTCCCATCGGGATCAAACCAGGTCTCTTGAATGAAAGGCAAGGGTGCTATTAATGAACCCACAAAAGTCATAAAAGAAGTTGGAACTTTAGTACTTCAGTACCTGAGGTTTTTCCCGGGCAGGCTGCCGCCTAACATACCTTTAAGTTTTACACAACTTCCCCATCCACCAGTGTGGGTACCCAATTGGTAGCATTTCATTTGAATTACCCCTTCAGCGTGAATATAATGCAAATAATTAACACATGATTACATGTTTCAGAGATATAAATTGCTTACTTTTTCTGACTGTTTATGACTTATGTGGGTCCGTTGTGAGTCATATATATATATATATATATATATATATATATATATATATATATATATATATATATATATTATGATGATGTGTACCAAGTACCTGGTTATTACACGACTAATTCCAAAAGTCAAAAATTTACCTCGCTTCAGCCAGATACCTGAACTCTCATAACGATAGGAAATTACAACTGATTACTCTAAAGATAACAGTGATCCCTTAAAAAACTTATTAATAACTTGAAAAAATCAAATTATGTTTATCAGAATATGTGTGAAGTATCAACAATTAAGCAAGAAATATTCTAGAGTAAAAGGGCATCACTCCATCAAATAACTTTAACTGTTTCCCTGGTCTTGACTCACTTTAGCAAAGCTAAAAGAACAAAACATGTTTATCACTTTGCCTTATGCACACAAAATTAATCCCATTCACTGGTGGTCAATAAATTAAACACTTTTTAAAAAAAATATTAAATAAAAAAATTTTATTTTTAAATTCAAAATTTATAATTATATTTCACAGTCTGAAAAATTTACTATTACTTGAAAATAATACAGAACTTAATTAATTCTTGAATTAAATTATGAAACAAAACTAACTCTCAAAAACTTTAATTTATCAGGAATTTAAATTAATCAAGAGAAATTTAAACTATCAAGAATTACTCAAGATTTGAAAAGAAAACCTTAATAAATGAAAATTAAATCAAGTATGCAATGTTAAATTACCAAGAAATATTCAGAATGCTATGTAAATAAATGTTACATCACAAACATAAAAAAATGTGAAAATATGAAGATAGTGCAAACACAAGAGCACACACAATTCCACAAAAGATATATCAATAATAATTTCACTAAGGCAAAATTTCCCTAACTTATACCATGGTATTAATAAGTAAAATTCATGTTACCTTTCAGAAGTTTTTGAAAATTTTTTGTAAAATCACTTGCTGCAGCTGCTTTTCCACAAAACACACTTTTAATAAGGCGCCGTTACATTTTTCCTACCCTCAGATCTCAAAAAAGCTAAGACTAACACCAGTGACCACAATATTCTACGTTAATTAATAACTTCTCTCTTAGAAAGAGAGAGTGAACCAGACAGGTCGGTCTCAAGAATAAGAATGAAACAGATTTCAGAATTCCAGTAGCACATGAAACAATTACATGACGTCATTAAGGCATTTTGGTTACGAGATACCAAAAGAGAAATATTTAGAAGGAAGGTGACATCACTCCCAGAAAAATGTTTTGAATGCATTCTTACAAAACATGACGTAACTGTTCAGGACATGTATTCTTTCTCTCAGAGTGGCGTATGAGACTCAAAGAATGCACGTAACAATGCGAAATCACTCATCTTATTCTCATACGGGACAAATCTTTTTACAGATACCTCTACACGACCGAAACATACAGCAGTTGGCTAATTATGATTGACGTGTTTTGTAAACGACGAAAAACTGAGTTGATTTCCTGAATGAATCGGCAATTGTTATTCCAAACTGTCCTCACGTTAACCTCTCTTATCTCAACTGATGACAACTGAAATGAAACAAGTCTTCGCTGAACACACATACTTGTTGCTCATATTATGTTACTATTAAAATTGTATTATCAACTCTAAATTATGCTATTAAGTTATTTAAATCATTAGTTCTTTTGAGATCTGATGCTAAACTAAATATGACACTTCAACAATCACTGTCATTACATACAACACATGATAAATAAAAGAGTAAATATATCAAAATATCACATGATATACATATTAGAAGGCAACATCATGTATATGTATACATAATAAAATTATATATATATATATATATATATATATATATATATATATATATATATATATATATATATACATACATACATACATACATATTTATACATATGTATGTATACATACATACCATGTATATAACATTTTAGATTTTGTTACATTTTCCCCTTTAGTTTTGTTACATTGATTGATGCAGCTAGAACGACTACCCAGCATCATCATCATTTTTGTACTTGACGGAGTGACTGAAATCAAGTCTCCTTTTGCGTCCCTATTTGTTGTTTTGAAGCTAGAACCATACTCTGCCGTTATTGGGGCATGATCTTCCCGTTTCCTTTCTCTTCTTTATGGTACCCCGAGGGGAAAGAAAGCTTCTTTGTTTGTAATTCATTAGTGAAACTGTTCTCTGAAACTGGTGGTGGCCTCGTCATGGAGGAAAACTGAAGATAATTAGGAAAAAATGTTGAGTTTGCTTTTCGGAAAGAATTGCTCTCCATTGTATTCCTGTCTTAATCATCTTTAATTATTCAGGCTTGATCAAGCTCCTTAGTGCAAGTGACAGGAAAATATTGTGCAGATATGTTCCTTGCTGTCAAGACCTGTTGCACACGAACAAATTAGTGTGTGCGCATTTGTGTATTGATTTTCTGTCCCTTGTGCTATCCATATTTACCTCCGACAAGGAAGTTTTTTTGTGGATTGGTTTGTTTGCTTGTGTTTTTTTATTGTAATTAGGATTAAGAAAATTGTTGCATGTGGATTTTTACGAATATTTCACCTAAGGTGGGCCTCGTGAATCGCAGTGAATGATTAGATTTAGTCAGAGATGGGGATTAAAACTTTGGGAAGAAAAGAGTCTGTTTTTTTTGGTGTGGAAGGGGAGGGGAGGGGAGAGCAGATGCTCGATTGCACAGCCTGGGTGGAGGCTCTCGGTCCCCGAACGCTCCGAGTTGTTCTTTGAAGTTTCGTTGGGGTTTCCGGAAGTCGCTGTTGGTTCAGGGAAGCAAAGTATTTACATTCAAGTATAACTCGGGATCTTGAATCCTTCATTCCGTCTCTTTCTACGCCCATCTCTCTCTCTCTCTCTCTCTCTCTCTCTCTCTCTCTCTCTCTCTCTCTCTCTCTCTCTCTCTCTCTCTCTCTCGTAACTGGCGTTGGAATTTCTAGTTTCTTTTGAAATTTTATTGTTTTCACTTATTTCTTCAGTGGATTTTTAGGCAGTATATGAATATGATAATAGAAACCCTTTTAAAATGTTTTGTAGGCGTACATATATATTTGTGAACTACCCTTTGGATCTCTTCTTTTGAGATAAAGGGCACTTTATGTGTTCAAAAACATGAATTATCTCATTTTATTTTAATGCAGCTCCAGGGTGATCTAATAGTTAGTTGGACCTCTTTTTGTTGGTGCATATCACTAAATTGCTATTGAAAACCATCATAAAAGAACATCCCTTTAGTAGATTTTAAGCCCCAATTCGGGTGCTTAAATTCATCACGTTGCTGTTATTTAATATAAAGGTAAATAGGTTCAATTATGCAAAGAATGTTATTTCAAGCATGTACAGTTTTCTTTAAATGAATGGTTCAGTTTTGAAAAGACTGCTTATTTAAAGCGTATTCATAAAGAGAGAGAGAGAGAGAGAGAGAGAGAGAGAGAGAGAGAGAGAGAGAGAGAGAGAGAGAGAGAAAATTTACGAGAAATGTCCATAGAGATGCACCCTGTAGTCCTCGGCATTTGCCTTAAAGTTTAATTAAGAAGGGCTACATGCCTTGCAGTGGGAACAGAAGGTGTTGAAATGCATACCTAATGAGTGAGAGAGTCTCTCTCTCTCTCTCTCTCTCTCTCTCTCTCTCTCTCTCTCTCTCTCTCTCTCTCTTGCACTGAAGAGGAAGAGAAAGGAGAAGCGACTGGTGAATCTCTTTAAACATAGAGTTGTAGGAAATGAAATGGAGGAAAGTCCGGATTATATATGTCAACCAGCACTGTTGTTATTTTCACCCATTTTAAAGTCTGTAGTTAGCTATGAATCCTGAGCGATATGTTGTTCGTAGTTAGCTATGAATCCTGAGCGATATGTTGTTAGCATTTTGAATTTTGGGAGAGTTTTATGTTGCAAGGGGAGATGTGATGGGCTGTGGAAATTGCACTGGAATTAAGTTAGTGAGAGCGAGGGTGAATGTAAACTACGGGAAGTAATCCCCATTTCAAATATGGTGGATTTGGCCTCCCCGTCTTTTTCTCGTAGGGAATATGCCTGAGGCATCCTCGCCTCATATTTATGAAGATTGTGAACTCTTTTGTCAGCACACTTAAATACTTTCAAGTCGCTTCACAATTTATGTAAGTTTTGCGAGTTTTTCTTCGTTTCTATTATTTCATAGGATCTTATCTCAGAGAATCGAGTTTGATATTACCCAAGATGTATGTAGAAACAGGCATGATTTATATATTTCTTGCATGTTCATCGTTGTTTATGAAGAGTCATTTACCCCCACCTGTGTAATAATTGTTGGATTTTAGCATGTGTCACATTGGTTGCACGGAAGAATAGTTTTATGAGTGATTGTCCAGTCCTGGTTTGATAGTTATTTTCTTGAAAGTCTCAGAATTTTGTAAATTTCATATATTGCAAAACTAAGGTTTTTGGAATTCTCTTGTGGAAAAAATTTCAAGTAGTTATGATAATTTGTACCTGAATTGTATTTATAATGATCTTGAGTGCGTTCAAAGATAATCCAGTTTGTTTATTGTGTGTGGAGAATAAGCACACGAGTTTTTATAAAATTGGAACTATTGGGTTCTTTCTTCGATGCACAGTTATTAAATTATTTCAAATATATTTTTGCTCATATCGTAAGCTTGTATATCACACATGCATATTAAAGTTGCCCGTGGTTGACATATTTTCGCAGAGTCGGATTTTTCTTTATGAAAATATAATGATTAGGAAAATTGTCCTTTCAGCACCATTTAGTGATTAAAATAACATTTTGCTTTACCTTATTTGGGAACAAATTATCATTGTCGCTTACTGCCTGAGTGGAGATTCGTTGGGATCCCGACTTTAGGCGTTTTTAGTTTAGTCATGTTTGTAATGATTTTTTTAATGTTTGATATTTCATGAACAAAAGCTTTTCCAAGCTTTTGAAGAAAGGTATTTGAAGAAACTATGAGCATAGCTGTGAAGCCATTTGAAGTTCTGACACTCGTGGCTGTCGAGTAATTTAAAATATTTCATGTTTGGAATGTACGTGATGTAAAGGACTGTAATTGATGTCACGGGTACGTGTGGAGGAATGAGGAAACCTGCTGGCATGTAAATAAATGCTGCATAGTACATTTAAGAAAACTGAGTTGTAACTGTTGTAGTAAAATGCCAAATAATTGTGCCAAATTTACTTTGTATTAGATTTAAGAACAAAGGAAAAGTTTTAGAAGCACCTTTCTCTCTTCTTGTTCTCATTCTGCAAAGTAGCCCTTTCGCCATTCCTTTCCTGAACTTGAAGTAGGTACCATCTTGATTTCATTCCCGGAATTCTTGATCCTAATGATTTATCGGTTGTCTATATTCTGTCGTCAGATTAACAAATCAATTATAGGTTTTGTATAATCAACAGGGACCGATTGTCTCTCCAATTACCGATAGGTTTTCCCATAATTACTCTTGACATCCATCTAGATTAATGAAGAGACAGTTCATAGGATCATCTCCCTGTGGAGACACACGCAGGAAATCTCTTTCATTTTTGATTGTGAATTCCCAAGTAACAAGTTTAGTTATTATCGACAATGATAACTGGTTTCTCATTAAGGAGTTATAGGAGTGTTTTATGTGACCTTTAAATCTAAATCTTAGAAGTTCATGGTAGGAAAACAATTCATGTAAGTCCCTCAGTCTTTATTACACACACACACACACACACACACTCCATTTATATATATATATATATATATATATATATATATATATATATATATATATATATATATATATATATATATATATATATATATATATATATATATATATATATATATATATATATATATATATGTATATATATATATATATATATATATATATATATGTATATATATATATATATATATATATATATATATATATATATATATATATATATATATATATATCTATAATATGTAACTAAGCTTGTACATATGTATGTGTTCTATAGAAACCCAAACTGCTTGACCAATCTACATGAAATTTTGCATGCTGCCCTCATTTGACCCAAGGGAGGTTTTCATGTAGTTTCAAACCATACCCATGTCCTCTGGGGTACTGTATTTACTGTGGTTCCCAGCAGAGACCCAGCCATGGGAAAGCATTTTGGACTGGTGTGAAACATGGAGTGTCGGGATCATAGGTTCATACGCTTTCTTGCTCAATGTCGAGCAGAGTAACATGACTGGAATTTGCGGCCATGCTTAGAAAAATATTCCTGCATCCCCTTTAAATTATTTTGGTGTGTAAAGTATGTATGCTGTCACTGAAAATGCTTTTCTTTCCTGTGATTAATAATTCTATCTAGAATGCATTGCTTTAAATAAACATGTTAATCAAAACCACACCATGTGTTACTTCCTTTCTAAGGTAAATGATCAACTGTCATTCAGAGTTTTCCCAGGTAGTGTGGTTGGTCAGCTAAATGACAAAACATACTATATATATATAATATATATATATATATATATATATATATATATATATAATATATATATGATATATATATATATATTATGGTTGTAGCTGAAGGGTATGGGAACTTAGTTGGGCAGGTGAAATCTGACTCTAATAATGGGTTCAGTTAACACTATATACAAAAGGAGTTTGGCTGAGGGGCTTCTTCAAAAGGGAAAAGTTATTAGGTAAAAACTTAGTTGTCACTTAATTAATTGTATTTACGTTAGAAAAACACACATATTAGAAGAATGGAAGCGTAAATAAGGACGGGGACAAAGTCCTGCCGTATAATAAGATTTACAAACAAATGGTTAGTTCTCTGAAGAAACTCAAAAGGGGTCCCGCTTCAAAGGGCACCACATGGGAGAGGAAACAGTGGTTATGCCACTGTACACACAAGATGATAACAAGTCCACAGCAGGCAGACTCCTATCTGCAATTAAGAGCACATGTGGTTATTTAGCTGGAAGAAGGTGCTTTGATCCAGGAATCGAGGAATTGCACAGAAGGTGCCTAGAAAAGGACTCGATTCCAATAACTGTAATTTTACACAATTACATCACACTTTTTTCACTGATTTGTAAATTAACATAACACAAAATAAAATGCAATACAAGTCTTGCTGTAGGTATATTGCACTATGAAAGGAAACGAAAAAATAGGAAAAGATTTGCAGGGGTTTGACTGACATAAGAACCTTGACTCTGGTAGATTACCTTCATTGGGAGATGGTTTCCTCATCTTCGGGGGCTTCCAGCAATGGAGGGTAGTGTGAAAGGGGCTCAATACAAAAGTAACTCAGGCTCTGGACAGCCACGGGGGAAAAGCATGCAGCAGCTCAGGGAAGCAAGAGGGAGGATGGAAGTGTCCCCGATAAGGCTCCAGCATCTTCTAAGTTCCAAGCTCTTCTAAGAACATTCTGCACGTGTTACGCCCTTTTACCTTGCTGGAGGATTACGATCCTGCTCTTTGTAGG
Organism: Macrobrachium rosenbergii; assembly: GCF_040412425.1. Lineage (NCBI taxonomy): Eukaryota > Metazoa > Arthropoda > Malacostraca > Decapoda > Palaemonidae > Macrobrachium > Macrobrachium rosenbergii. The sequence continues at coordinate 58,205,411 of NC_089763.1, forward strand.
TGGTGCTGTATGGTGGTGGGATCCTGCTAGGCGTGGGAGTTGCTTTCTCTTTTTGACCTGTCTTCTGTGCTGGCTTTACCTCAGGCAGGATTAACATCTCTGACAGAACAGCACCTGAAATCAAGGTCTATGGGTAGTCACTTGGGCAAAGAAAATGGATTAAGGGCTTACCCAGAAGGGCAGTGGTGAGAGGTATTGATAGGGGCGAATCATGCCCACAGCTAACCTTTTACTGTTTAAATAAAAACAATAGGCATTATTTCAATAGAAAGTGAAATGTTCTTATATTGTGTCTCTACTCTGCGTCTTGGAGGATGAGATGGTGTGTGTGTGTGTGTGAGGTTTACCTCATTACACCTCCTCAACTCAGTTGACATTCACATTCTAGATCGGGTTGGAATGGCTACAATCATGTTAGCTCACCTGACAAGCTATCTTCTCTTCACAGCCTTTGGGTTACATTGTTCTAAATTTTGATTTATCTGCAAAAGATCAAAGCAAAATAACAACAAAAAAGTTAACTTATGACAGTTACTCTATTCGCAGAATTAATTATGCTGCTGACAATATTAATATCCTTAGTTTAAAATGATACTAAGCAGTATTTAAGGAAAAGAGAATGGAGTGAGAACGTTACTTAATTGTGAACAAATCAAAATATAACAATAAGGGTGTGATAAGGTTATTCTTAAGGTACTCCATTCACTTAATGGTAATAGACATCAATCACAAGGTCATGCAGTTATTTCGCCTTGAGGAGGCAGTACAACAAAGTAATCGTGGACTTATATTAGGTGATTCCACAATACTTAAGTACATGTGACGTATCAGTATGTAGTACTGACTACTGTAAACCTGGGGTTTGTAAATTACAAGGAAGGAGGACAGTAACTAGAAGGAAATATCTTACACTTTGGGGAGCCATTGATATGGTAGACCAATAACATGGCACTAACGTGGATGCCTTGTGGCACTTATGTAATTTACACAGGTTTTGTGAGTCAGGGACTCAAGATTTAAATTAAAAGGGAATAACAAAGAAAATAGATGACAGATGCAAGATTAAGTAATTGCTGTTACAGAAAAATTATGATTAACATGCCAAGATTATATTCCTTAGCCTGTGAAAATGGTTAGGTTCGTTTTTTAACCCAAGAGGGCATCAAAAGGTAGTCAGAGGGTGCTGCCAATATCTGTGGGTTACAATTGTTCTAAATGTTGATTTATAGTATAAGATGAAGGGCATAATGGCTCTGTTATACACAATTTAAAATATAGGCATGGAAAGGAAGTCAAGGGACTTATATTACTTGAATATCTGGCAATTTGCACCCTGCATTGGCAGAGTGAGAGGCAAGGTAAAAGTGAGGAGCCGTTATAAGGCTTCGCAAGTGGATTCATGAATGGGCAGGGCTGCCCAAAGAAATGGTAAATTAAGAGATTTGAAGAGGAAGCAAAAATGATCAAAGAGATAAAAGAGAATTTTACAAGAAGAAATTGAGTTACAAAGTTACAAGGAAAATAAAATAGGGGAAGAAACCTGGCATCCTCCTCTGGACAGAGGTGCCAAAGATCTTCGTAGGATAAAGATGAGACACTGTGCCAGATTGGCACTAGTGCGAGGGGAGCTCAACGACTCTTTAGGCTACCTGGAGTTTCTGTACCCATAGCACTTTCTTCCTGGGACCTCCTTGGTAGGGGAATTGGTGGGACCAAGTCCGAGGAAGATGTGGAAATGCTATCTGTTCCAGCTTCTTTGACAGCGGAAGCAGGGGTGGTCTTTTCAAGCTCTGCTACGCGTCGTCACAGCTCATTGAGTTCATCGGCCAGTTGAGATTTGGTAGAATCTTTACTTGTAATCGAGCCTGTGGAGGACTGGGAAAGAAGGGAATAGGTCACGGTGGGCGTGAGAGGCTTGCAGGTCACAATGACCAGCTCAGGTATGGGGTGTGAGGTCTTACCTTCGGGTGAGCTTCTGCTGTGGTTGGAGGAATCCGGAGGGGACCCAAGTATACATTGGGGTGGCTCTCGTACCAACACTGGTAGTGGTGCCAATCCAAGGGAAGAGAGTCAATCCAGGCTGGGATCTCTCGAAGGAGGATCTATGGCGTGCTCTGGCGCTGGCACTAAGGTAGGTCCAGGTACAGGAACCAATTCTGGAATTTCTTGGACGTCAGGCAATGGGTGGAACATGGCACTGTCCAGGACGTGTAAGTGGCACTGGCAGAGATTTGGAGTCAAGTTTTGGATCTCCGGAAGGGAGATTCAGGATGCGCCTTGGCACTGGCACTGGACCAGGGCTTGGCACTTGAACTGGTCAAAGGCTCGTCGCTCGAAGCAGATGGAGCTTGGCACTGCTCAGGGCACTCAAGTGGCACTGGCAGCATGTTCAAGTAGGTCCCTGAGGGCTCTTAAGAACTTGATCGATTTTTGTAGGGGTTAGGACCCCTGGATTTTCATAAGTTAGGAGGGGACCAGAAGTCCTGTCCCACGAGTGCAGATTTTAGATCTGTGGGGTCTTGTGACCCTCAATTTGACAGTGGGGGAGAATCATCTTCATGCGATTCATTCCCTCTATAGTGATAAGTTGTTGCCTGTCAATTGTGGCCCCCATAGGGGTCCTTATCTTCCCTTGTGAGGGAGATTTGCTCGCCAGTGTCATCGAATGCGGTGACCTGGCATGCAGGGTAGCTACCTCGAGAAGGTGCCATAGATATGGGACCCTAGGCTTGAGTGCCTAAGGGTTTTGGGTTTGTAACTGCCAAAGCAACAATGGGTGCACTTGATTTATTAGGGCATTTTGCCCATTGGGTGGACTACCCATTAACTTTGCAAGCAGGACAATAATTTCTGCTATAATCTTAGCTTGTCACTGTTCCATCGGAGGGGGCAGGCCTTTTGCTTTTCATCCAAGAGCCCAGACATGGCACGTTGGGATGTTGTCCCATTTGGGAACATAAAGGAAGTTTCTGGCTGATTTTCAGCCTTCAAGCAGCACTGTTCAGTGGGGTGCCCTGTTCTTTTACAGCCCAGATACTGGTTTCTTTGGGTGTGTCCATTCTTGAGAAGTTGTTGAGAATTGGTTGAGGCATGCGATGAGGGGTATAGCTTTTGTCCATGGGAACTAAGATGAGGATGTTTGTGTCCCATATGTCGGCCCAACAACCGCACTCAGACACCGTTTTAGGATCCTTATCGCATAGATGAATAGCAAGAGCTGGCAGAGCATAGAATAGGAAGTCCTCGTGTTGGATAAGTTCAAGGATGTCCTCCACACTAGTGGCTTTGGGGGCATTTAGCCATCGTTTTAATGCTTGGGTTATCTTAAACATCCACTTGGACCAGGTTTAGCCCATTTCCTTTGGCGTGTTTCTCCATTTCCTTCAACGATCAGGAGTGATTTCAAAGGCTTTTATTATGGCTTGGTGGACAAGGTCAAGGTTTCTTGATTCTCAGGGCAGAGAGCATTTAATGTAATGGCACCCTTTCACTCGAGGTGTTTCCCCAGGATCAGGGACACTTCTTCAGGAGAGGGCTTATTGGTCGCCAGGACCTTTTTGACATGGTTGAACCAGGCTTCGGGTTCAACTTCAACCCATTTTCTTATGAGGGAGCCGATGCTACTGAAGGTTGAGTGTGGGAAGGTAGTTGCTGGGTTACACCCTGTTCGGCTTGCAAGGGCAAGCTGATGTTGCCTTTCCTTCTCCCTCTCCGCTCTCTCTGCCTCTTCTCATTTTTCCCAGGCTATTATTTCTTTCTCCTTCTCTTTTCTGTCCTTCTCCTTTCTCTTGTCTCTGTGCCTCTTCCTGTTTCTCCTGAGCTAATCTTTCTTACTCCTTTTTGCTCTTTCCTTCTCCTGCTCTGCTCTCTTTCTCCTTCTCTGCTCTCTCTACCTCTTCCTGTTTCTCCTGAGCTAATCTTTCCTTCTCCCTTTCTTTCTTGGCAGAGTTTAGCCTCTCTTGGACCCACTCCCTCAGCTCTTGGCCCATTAGTTCCAACTCCTTCCCAGCATCCATGGAGAACTTGAACTCCTCATTTTGCTGGGATCTGGATGTCTTAGTCATCTTGAGAGGGTGCTGAGATGGGTGTGGCCCTTGGGAATAACAATAAGGTCTTAGGACGTTGGGTAGGGGCCAGTGGTGGTGCTGCGAGCTAGTAAGAATGCCCTTTCGGGTGAGGTGGCACTGGCACTTGGTCTGCTATTGACCCGAGTAACCTAGGTATGTTCAGAATGAACTATGTGGTTTGTTCTGGGGAACTTAGGATTGTGATAATGTAGGGTTGTTCATGATGAACTGATTCATTGTTGTCTAAAAGACTCAAGATTGGTTTGAATGAATGGATTTGGGAAGTCACGTAAGGACTTCGGGTTGTTCGAAGCGAACAAAGAATGGGGAAGTCACGCAAGGACTTCAGGGGGTCTGAAATGGATGGGTAAGGGGGTCCCGTAAGGATGTGAAGTGCTCAAGTGAACATATAAGTCTCGGATGGACTTGGATGGTTTGCAATGAATGGATAAGGGGTCCCGTAAGGATGTAGAGTGTTTGAATGAATGGCTAAGAAGTCTTGTATGGACTTTGTTTGTTCGCGATGATCGGATAAGGGGTCCTGTAAGGACTTGGATTGTTTGAATGAGCAGATAGGAAGTCTCAGATGGACTTAGATTTGTTTGTGATGAATGGAAAGGGGTCCCGTAAGGACTTGGATTGTTTGAATGAACGGATAAGAAGTCTTGTATGGACTTAGATTTGTTAGCAATGAATGGATAAAGGGTCCCGTAAGGACTTGAATTGTTCAAATGAACGGATAAGGAGTCTCAGATGGACTTCGATTGTTCAAATGAATGGATAAGGGGTCCTGTAAGGACTTGGATTGTTGGAATGAATGGATAAAAAGTCTTATATGGACTTGTTTTGGTTGGAATGCATAAGAAGTCTCATATGGACTTGGATTGTCTGAAATGGATAAGAAGTCTTGTATGGACCTAGATTTAGCACAATGGTTAATGCAAGCCTAAAATAATGAGACATTGGAGCTGGCTGGCAGTTAAATGATAAGGCTTACGTAGATTTAAATACTTCTTAGAATGGATTCGAATACACAATTAAATGTGTGAACGACAGATTATGCTGTCGTCGCAGCAAATGTTATAAAATTGTATTGCTCTGGGCAGTTAGGAAGCAGTAGTTCCTGATTATACACAATGCGTGAATGAATGATTATGCTGTCGTTGCAGCAAATATTATAAAATTGTATTGCTCTGGGCAAATAGGAAGCAGTAGCTTCTAACTATACAACAAGTAAATATGTGAGTGAAGGCTTATGCTGGTGTCACAGCAGATGGCATAAAATTATATTGCGCTGGGCAAATAGGAAAATAGGAAGCAGTAGCTGCTGAGGGTACACAATTAAAAGCGTGAAAGAAACAGTTTAGCTGGCTTCTCAGCCAAGGAATTACTAACCTCTGAGAGAGAGAGAGAGAGAGAGAGAGAGAGAGAGAGAGAGAGAGAGAGAGAGAGAGAGAGAGAGAGAGAGAGAGAGAGAGAGAGAATAAAGCAAGAACTCCAGCAATATGAGAAAATTTGCAGGACAAGTAGCCCTCGTGGCTTCTAACGTGTACTCAAATAAGTTTCTGAATAGAAAATTTTCCGAATCACATGAAAAGGAATTGCCCGCACTATTTCTTGTTGAATACTTTAAATTCACTTTTCATGTTGCCTAATTAGCCTATCGTGAAGGACATGCAAGCTATCATGTGTTAGCCATCAAAGCTTGTGGAATGGTTAATAATTCCCTCTTCTCTGTAACTGGGTTGAATGCAAATGGCCTAACAAATATCTAACTGCTTCAGTCACGATTTTGGTTGTACCTAACATAAAATAAAGATAACACTGTACTTACTGTGGAACTGGATCACTTGTGCAGTTACAAGGGGAATTTTACACTGTTCGAGAAGTTTCGTTTCTAATCTTGCAACCAGCATCTAGCAAAGTTATTCAGCTGATAATTGCAATTGCAGGCTTGCAAGGGCAATTGCAAGATGATCTGTGCATCAGGTCGCCACTGATATGATTGTAGCTGAAGGCTATGGGAATTTACCTTGAGCAGGTGAAACCTGACTCTAATATGGGTTCAGTTAAAACCATATACAAAAGGAGTTCAGCTGAGGGCCCTCTTCAAAAGTGGGAAGTTATTAGGTAAACACCTAGGTTTCACTTAATTAATTGTATTAGGTTTCACCTAATTAATTGTATTTACACCAGAAGAACGCATATCAGAAGACTGGAAGTGTAAATGACAGGGGGACAAAGTCCTGTCATATAATAAGATTTCCAAACAAATGGTTAATTCTCTGAAGAAACTCAAAGGGGGCCTGCTTCAAAGGGCACCACAGGGGAGAGGAAACAGTGGTTATGCCACTGTGCACACAAGATGATAACAGGTCCACAGCAACCTAACTTCTATCTGCAATCAAGAGCACACGTGGTTACTTGGCTGCAGGAAGGTGCTTTGATCCAGGAGTCGAGAAATTGCACAGAGGTGCCTAGAAAAGGACTCAGTTCCGATAGCTGTAATTTTACACAATTACATTACACAATCTTCACTGATTCGTAAATTAACAACACAAAATGAAAGTAATACAAGTCTTGTTCTAGGTATATTGCACTATGAAAGGAAACAGAAAAAAACAGGGAAAGATTTACAGGGATGTGACTGACATAAGAACCTTGACTCTGGTACATTACCTTTGTTGGGAGATGGATTCCTCGTCCTCGGGGGGCGCCAGCAATGGAGGGTAGTGTGAAAGGGGTTCACTACAAAAGTAACTCAGGCTCTGGACAGCCACAGGGGAGCTGCCCCTCAGCCACGGGGGGACAGCAAGGGCCAGCTCAGGGGAGCAAGAGGGAGGACAGAAGAGTCCCAGTTAAGGTTCCAGCATCTTCTAAGCTCCAAACTCTTCTAAGTGGGACCTGCCCGTGTGACTCCCTTTTATCTCGTCGGAGGATTATGATCCTGCTCTTTGTAGGTGGTGCTGTATGGTGGTGGGATCCTGTTTTCTATTCTTGCCACACACGTGGGACATGGGGTCCTCTTTGCCCAGGTGTTAAGATGGTGCTGGACACATGGATCAGTGACTAGGTGTGGGAGTCGTTTTCTCGACTTGACTTGTCTCTACTGGCTTTGCCTCAGGCAGGATTAGCATCTCTGACAGAACAGCACCAGCAGTCAAAGTCTATGGGCAGTCACTTGGACAATGAAAATGGATTAAGGGCTTACCCAGAAGGGTAGTGGTGAGAGCAGTCGATAAGGGTGAATCTTGCTCACAGCTAATCTTTTACTGTTTAAATTAAAACAGGCATTATTTCAATAAAACATGAAATGTTCTTATATTGTATCTTTACATCTTGGAGGATGAGATGGTGTGTTCGAGGTTTACCTCATTAGAATATATTCATTTACATTATTATATATAATAATATATATATATATATATATATATATATATATATATATATATATATATATATATATATATATATATATATATATAATATATAATCATGAAGCTACAAATGTTGAATATCAAATTCACGCTACTTCGAGAATATCCCCGATGGGGAATTATCACCAAAGGGAAATTTATAATTGAAAAATGGATCGGTACTGCCAGGTCTCGATCCCTCGACACAGTTATGTTCCAACGACTCCAGTCGACAGTCTACCCACTGAGCCATCAAGAGAGGTGAAAGTTAATGCCAAAACTACTGTACTTGTTTACCCATCAAGAGCGAGGAAATTATACTTAGCTTCAGCATTAACCCACCTCCATCATGATAGCTCATTGGTACGTTTGGAACACGCAGCTCTTATTATGAAAATTATTGTTTAATATCAAATTCACCGTGATTTATGGGGAATTATCAAAGGGGAATTTATAACTGATAAATAGAGGCTACTGGTGGTTGTCGATCCCTCGACACAGTTACGGTCCAACGACTCCAGTTGACACACTACCCACTGATTCATTGAGAGAGGTATAAGTTAATGCCGAAACTGCTGTACTTGTTTACCTGTCGAGAGAGAAGAAATTATACTTAGCTTCGGCATTAACCCACCTCTGCCGTGATAGCTCATTGGAACGTTTGGAACACGCAGCTCTTATAATGAAATTTTTATCACCATGATTTATATACACTCATGAAGCTACAAATCTGGTTTACTATCAAATTCACGCTACTCGGGCATATCCCTGATGGGAATTATCACTGAAGGGGAATTTATAATTGATAAATGGATCGGTACTGCCGGGTCTCGATCCCTCGACACAGTTTCCTTCCAACGACTCAGTTGACGGGATATTCCTGAAGTAGCATGAAATTGATATTAAATGACATTTGTAGCTTTGTGATTGTATATAAATCACATGTGAAAAAAATTTCATATAATATATATATATATATATATATATATATATATATATATATATATATATATATATATATATATATATATATATATATATATATAATGTATGTATATATATATATATATATATATATATATATATATATATATATATATATATATATATATATATATATATATATATATATATATATATATATATATACTAAATACACACACAAAACAAAGCCATTACAACACCTAAAACATATCTCACCGTCTATATACTGTATATATTGGGTATGTATATACATATATATATATATATATAAAAGTCCTTCAAAAAGGCATATATATATGGGAAAAATGTATTATATATATATATATATATGTATATATATATATATATATATATACTATACATATATATATATATATATATATATATATATATATATATATATATATATATATATATATATATATATATACTCTATTTGTTTGTATGTTGTAGAACTATATATATTATATATGTATACTGATATATATATATATATATATATATGATAGATATATATATATATATTTATATATAGATATATTATATATATCGCTATATATATATAAACTCTTTGTTGGGTTCAGTATATACACTCTTTGTTGGGGAGAGTTGGTAGAACTACAACTGTCACTCGATGGGCTGGAGTTCAATTCCCGGCCAGCTGATGAAGAGTTAGAGGAGTTTATTTCTGGTGATAGAAATTCATTTCTCGCTATAATGTGGTTCTGGATTCACAATAAGCTGTAAGTCGCGTTGCTAAGTGACCAGTTGGTTCTTAGCCATGTAAAAATAAGTTTAATCCTTCGGGACAGCCCTAGAAGAGCTGTTAATCAGCTCAGTGGTCTGCAAAACTAAGGTATACTTTTATATATATATATATAAAATTAAGTTAAGTATATCTTAGTTTAACCAGACCACTGAGCTGATTAACAGCTCTCCTAAACTGGCCCAAGGATTAGATTTACTTTTATGTGGCTAAGAACCAATTGGTTACCTAGCAACGGGACCTACAGCTTATTGTGGAATCCGAACCACATTATAGTGAGAAATGAATTTATCACCAGAAAGAATTCCTCTTGTTCTTCACTGGCGGTCGGAGATTCGAACTTCGCCACCAACAGAGTGTTAGCTGAGAACGGAACCCGCTCACCCAGCGAGGAACTTATATATATATATATATATATATATATATATATATATATATATAATATATATATATATATATATATATATATATATATATATATAATATATGTGTGTGTGTATATATATATATATATATATATATATATATATATATATATATATATATATATATATATATATATATATATATATATATATATATATATATATATATATATATATATATATATATATATATATATATATATATATATATATATATATATATATATATATATATATATATATATATATATATATATATATATATATATATATATATATATATATATATATATATATATATATATATATTTATATATATATATACGCACATACACACATACACATATATAAAACCTCATAACTTGTTACAGTAAATATACCGGAGGCCACGGTATTAAAATAAAAGAAGAGTGTGTGTGTGTGTGTGTGTGTACATGTATTGGTGTGCATGCTTGTGACACACGGTCTCTTGCCATGTTTAACAAACCTCGCAAGTTGTGGTATGTGTTTGTTAATTAAGCACTCGTCGGATATTCACCTCTGAAGATCAGCAGTTCCGGTATGGTCACCTTTGGTCTAAATACATGGGAGAGTCACGTGGATGGGTGGAAAGGTCCGTTCGACAGTGCTCTACTTTGAAAAGCTTCTAGCAGTTTGGTGGGTTGGAGCCAGATTTCTAGGTGTGCCCAGCGAAGCATATGTTCGCGGGTACGTTGTGAAAAACGCTTGATGCAGTGTGCTCTTGTGAAAGGCAATTCATTGAGGGTGTGAAGCCATGTCTGAAGGATGTTTTGGACACTCTAGGAATTGGAATTTCTATTCGCTAGAGGAAATGTTTCATTGCTGTTGAAGGAGCTGTTTGGGAAAAGACAGTGAAATTCCAAGTACCTTGCTGTGTATTTCATCATATCTTTTATGTCTGTGTTTTTTTTTTTCAGTTTACAAATTTCCTTTTGTTTTGGGAGATATCCTACATTATTTTTATGGGGTTTAATGTCTTATTTTTTTTCGTTGATAGATGTATCATGGATGAAGATGCACACAGTTGTGCAAGAGCATGGGCAATGAATTAGATGACTGTTCAGACATTTGTCTTAATTTGGACTTTGATTTACTGACCCTGTATTAATATGGAGAACTAGGTGACGTGGGTGGAGGAAAGGGAATTTGGTTTCTCTTTTGTTATCGCTTATGTTTTATTGACGTTTGAGGGGATGGTTAAATAATATGGTGAAGCTTGTTTTTTGTTTAACTGGTCTCATGTTGGGTTTGCAAGTAAACTTTAATTTTGCGTGCCAGGTTTGATTTATGCACAACAGTTTAGGTGTAGATTTTCTTAGAATTCGTGGGAGAGAGAGAGAGAGAGAGAGTGTAGATTTTCTTAGAGAATTCGTGAGAGAGAGAGAGAGAGAGAGAGAGAGAGATGCGACACTCAGCATGGAGGGATGCAGGCCTGCGCTACCAAGATTTCTTTTGCATCTTCTTCGAGGTAGGTAAAATATAAAACGCCCTTTATAGGGCATGTTAAGTATACCCTAGTTTAACCAGACCACTGAGCTGATTAACAGCTCTCTTAGGGCTGGCCCAAAGGATTACACTTATTTTACGTGGCTAATAACCAATTGGTTGCCTAGCAACGGGACCTACAGCTTATTGTGGAATCCGAACCACATTATACCGAGAAATGAATTTCTATTACCAGAAATAAATTCCTCTAATTTCTTCATTGGCCGGCTGGAGAATCAAACACAGGCCCAGCAGAGTGCTAGCCAAGTATGATATCGACCCGTCCAACAAGGAACTTTATGGGGCGTGTACCACGTACATATATATATATATATATACATACATATATTATAATATATATGTATACTATCTATCTATCTATCTATCTATCTCTCTATCTATCTATCTATATATATATATATATATATATATATATATATATATATATATATATATATATATATATATATATATATATGTATATATATATATATATATATATATATATATATATATATATATATATATATACAGTATACTATATCTATATCTATATATAAATATGCTTAAAAAATCACAGTAGATGCACGTGACTTGTTAATGTATATATATACAGGGTGTTTCGAAATTAGAGGCCCCCCCCTCTACAGCATAAACTAAAATTGATGTGGATAAAAACAAAAGTAATTCAGAACAGGTATTTATTTAAGTTTCTCTCTTAGTATTTATTATTTTGTGTGGCCTCCATCTGCGTTTACCACAGCCTGCATTCTTGAGGGGTATGATTTCAGCAAATCGCAGAAAAGCTGAGACTCAAAATCCATTTCCCTGAGCACTTCGGTCACCTCTCTTCGCAGGTCGTCGAGGCTTGGTATACCATCATAGTTCACTGTGCGCGCTTCAACATGATCCTTTTAAGATACTACCAGTGTTTTCACACTCATTAAGGTCAGGGGAGCTACCTGGAAATTCACTTGATGAGAAGAAATCGATACCACGGTTTCGAAGCAGCTCCTGTGTCTGAAGAGCCTTGAAGCATGGTGCCTTATCATGCAAAAATGTGACTTCTTCAACAGATAACACATTTTCAGGATCTTTGAGGAAAGGAAATACTCCACCAGTAAGCACAGTTTCTCTCAAGTATTTGCCATTCCATGACTGTCCTTTTTCTTTGATGATCCACATTAACTGTTTGGCTGTGAAACAGAGAAAAATTCCCAAACATTCAGGAAATTTCACAACTTGGCGATAGCGCACGTCATCGCTGATATCATCCAACTTTGCAGCCCAAATGATGTTATTTTTATGATTTGGCTTCCTGACTGTAAATGAAGAATTCATCTGATGCGGCAACATGGAGAAAGTCAGCTTCATCCCAATCTTTAAGAAATGAACCACAAAACCATGCACAGTCTTCTCTCTGTTGCTGAGTGATGTTGGGCTTGCTGATAACATGAAATGGCTTGATACCAGATTTTTTCAACTCACAATATACAGCACTATAACTTCTCTTCTTTCCCCTTTTTGTTTCTAGTTCAAGCGCCAATTTACGTAAAGACTTTCTTGGTCTACCCACTGCCTCAGCTATGATGTCTTTTGACTCCTGAGAAAGGACTTCAGGTTCCAAGATTCTCACTCTTTTCGTGATGACAGTCATATGGATTTTTGTTGCAGTTTCTTTTATCAAAGGATTCATCTCTCTTTTAATGTATTTAGGTATCCAGGAACGTGAAATGAAGGATGCGCCAGCATTGCTGGCCTCTCTGAAGGTTATAGCCCAGATTCGGTCAATCCATCTGTTTTCCTCTGAGACGTTAGCCATGGCTATATCTAACTCCGTCACTCAGTCTGAAAATACAAGAAGTGTAAAATGAAAATAATGTACCTGGAGATGGGCTATAGCAGAAAACTTCATAAATTTCCATTTGTTCTGTGGAGGGGGCCTCTAATTTTGGAACACCCAGTATATATATTAGCACTTGGCACTCTGTCTTTTCAATTTGAACTTTCCCAATGGCTTAAACAAAATCAAGCACTTACTATATATATAATAAACAAAATCAATATATATATATATATATATATATATATATATTACTATATATATATATATATATATATATATATATATATATATATATATATATATATATATATATATATATATATATATATATATATATATATATATATATATATTGTGACCCTATACCCATACATATAGGATACATGTATCTGTTTTAAGAGATTTCATGTATCTGTTTTAAGTGTTTCATCTTACTTACTTCCTAAGATTCTTCAGCAGCAAATGGCCAGTCCTGGGTCAGCACATTCTTTCTCTCCCGTCGACTCCTCTCACTGAATCTATCCTCAAACAAAGGCCTAATGGAATTAAACACAGGTACAAAACTAGACTTTATTTGCAAATTTAACGAAAGTAATTCAGCAAATGCTACGGTCATGAAATGGAGTGATTCCCACCCCCTGTAAATGGAAATCATCATTAGAGGAAATTCTGATTCACAAATATTCAGATTAATGATTCTAGACCAAACAGTACTAGTGACTAACACCCTTGTCACCAAACAAAGTAAAAAGGTCATAATTATTTTAGACCAAAATTAAAGGCATATAGTATGTAAAAGAACACCACTTCCAAAATATTTGTCCTCACAGGATGAACCCAGAATTCCTGTTAAAAGAAACATATCATATATTAAAACCTGAAATGATGTTACAGGAAATCAATAGTCAAAATGGAAAAATGTACAATGGAGAACAGAATGGGAAAATGCACTGTGGAGACACAGAGGAATTTCACTGCAGCACAACTGGGTATTTCCACATAATGTCTGGAAAAGATATAAGAATTAATGAATTATCTTACTCACTTCTATGGCGTCAAATAACGTATCTTCACAGTGGCAGTTCTTAAACACTGCACATCAAGCAAGTCGTACCTAGCCACAAAACGAAGTTCCCTTGCGATTGTCCGTTCCTCTCATAAATACCATTAGAGTGTGCAACACACATACGCACTCACTTAATCATTTCTCCCCGGAAGTGTTACGACACCAGTTCAATGTTTGAAGGATCACACTGTCTCCATGCACTTAGGCCATGATCAGAACACCATGCATGCATCAGAACCTGCTGTATCAACTGTGTAAACTTCCAACGGCGACACAAATGCACCTGGAGTGGATGTACTTCTGACAGGCCAGCACATAGTTTATATATATATATATATATATATATATATATATATATATATATATATATATATATATATATATATATAAAATATAATATATATATAGAGAGAGAGAGAGAAAAAGCATGTCCCAATAAATATAACAGAGGCCACGGTGTTAAAACAAAAGAAGAATATCGACCGCTTCCTGTTCTTTCAACACTTTTTCGAGATACAATCTACATGTAAATCTATTTCTATATTGCACAATAATCCATTTAACCATAGAGAGGTTATTTCTTGGAAAAGAGGGCAAAACAGCAGTCACTACCATGTCCAATTTTTCATTGCTGATTCAAGGATGTAACCATATGACATCAGTGACTAAGTATACCTGCGCAGAAGCCTCAATAGTCTGTTGACTTTCCTTTCCCTTTCACTACAGTCACTGTGCCACTATCTGTTTGGTCATTTTCTCTTCCACGTCTTCCAGCTAGCATGTTCTCGGTCACCACTTCCATGTGTTTCCATTCTGTCTCAACTTGTCACACTTTTCACTAGGGTCCTTCATGCTTTACACATGGCCGAACCATTGTAAAAACCTTCTGCTGAACTTTTAAAATAATTTTTCACATATTTTCCTTTTATCACCGCTTCAACCTTTCTTACTTCATATAGCCTGTAGCTACATCACAAAAATTTGCTATAAACACATAGTTATGTGCATACTTGTATATACATATTGATTTATTGTCCTTTTGATGGTGATGGTGCCAGAAGTGCTTGGCCTTCCTGTTTCTCAGCAATCTTTCAGGTTTGGGTTGGTACCTCATGCCCTTCTATTCTTGACCCTAGCAGTCGCTGAAACCAATTTATAGGTGAGTGGATTTTGTGGTTAGGCACTTGGCCAAAATGAGAAACTACCCTATGCTTCCTGAGAATTTGTCCTGGACGTCTCACCAACAAGGGAATTTGATGAGTGTTGGACTTTAGCAATAATGCAGTAGCTGCTTGGTCTCTTTGACTCTAGAACCACTTTGGAATTACAGAAAGTATCTCTTCTTAAAGTGCCAGATTGAGGAGGGTATTTAAGGAAATCGATCTTCGAAAGATAATTTTCATCAGTTTTTATATTCAAATTTATAGGTGTTGTTCATGGAAGTAGTTATTTAATACGTTTGGATTGAATTAATATTAATGAAATTTTTTTAATCGTCATCAATACCTCCAATGTCACGTGACCCAAAGAGCCTCTGTAAAATCCCGCCACTCATGTCTCTTGTGTGCTTTATCTTCCACAAATCTCCATTCATTTTCACCCTCCCTTCCCATAATTCCCATCAAAGTATGTCTGGACCTTCCAACCTTTCTGGTGCCCACAGGATCCCAGCTGACACCATCACATAATATTCTCTTAATAATGGTTGTGTGAATGACATGCCTAAGCTATCTTCATGCTATCTCGTGTACCTATTGAACTTCCGAAATTTCTCCCATGGTATCATTTCTAACTTTGTCCCGCTATCTGACTCCCAATATCCTTCTTAAAACTTTATATTTATGTCAGCAAAATATTTTAGATATAGTTTCATTGTTATGCCATGTTTAATGTCCATATAGCGATACAGATTGTGCTAAACGTAGGTACAGTATATTTTTTACTTTCGTGTGGAGTTTCAGTCTGTTCGATTTCCTAATGTTATTCAGCCGGCCCATTCTTTAATATGCTCTTTTTAATTATTAAACACTACACCAATAATATATTTTCAGTGTTAGTGAGTAGGTGTTGTGATGGCGGTCAGCAAAATTGCAGTTGTCAGTCATTGCCCATGCAATTAGTCCTCTGCCTGCCTAGTTGCTTGTTCCGTTGCCTTTGAAAGCATTTAGTGAAGTGGTTGTCAACATTAGTCGTTGGAAATTTGACTCCTATCTATCAGATATCAATGCAGCCAGGTACACAGTTTTATATACATACATACATACATACATACATACATACATACATACATATAGTCGTCTATAATGGGTCGCAGCCGGCAGTGAAAGAACCTACCTGGCTGCATTGATAGACGGATATGAGTCAAATTTTCAGCGACTAATGTTGACCACCACTTCACTAAATGCTTTCAAAGGTAACAGAACAAGCAACTAGGCAGGCAGAGGACTAATTGCATGGGTAATGATTAACTACTGCAATTCTGCTGACCGCCATCACAACACCTGCTCACTGACACTGAAAATATATTTGGGAATTTCAGTATCATTCATTACTTGAGCACTGGTTGTGAAGCAGAAGGGCAGTACCTAATATCACCCGTCTTTTGTAGTGTGCACCTAATCGTAAGTTCGCGGTAGACGTATTTGATATTGATATTTGATATTTGATCATTTACGCACAACAATACATATATCTTTACGAAACGCGGTCATTAGAGCGCGTTGTGTCGAAGAGACGTTCTTTTTTAAATAGTCTTTAGTACATGATTTTGTGTGCACCTATACGTATTATGTTTAAATTACATGCGCTTAAATATATTATATACTCATAATTTTGTGCATAATAGTGTTATTAACTTCAATATTAAATATTCTATCGTCATTTAAAATTAAGCTGCTTTTTAATTATTTTGAATGGGAAGGCGCAATCTGTGTTTTTGGGGCGACAAACACAGTGAACAGGTTCATATCCTCCTTTTAGGACAGCCGGCCAGCACAGACTCCATCACGAGTCGATGTGCAATTCCGTCGGCTGATCAATTTTCTTCAAACGTCACTTTCATTGAACGGCAATTTTGTCGAGCTGACAAATTGTCCCACTCTCCTTTTTTGACGCAGCTCTCTCTCTCTCTCTCTCTCTCTCTCTCTCTCTCTCTCTCTCTCTCTCTGTTAAAGTTGCTTTCTTCGTCGTAAAGCTAAATGATTTTTCAACACTTAAGGAATAAGGATCTGATATGCAGTTATAATTTTTAAAGTTTAGGAACCGGGTTATTGTTTTGAAGTTATTACTGTACACGACTATGGAACATATTCTGACCGACAAAATAATTATATATTCGTACTGACAAAATTATTGAGTTTATTTTGTAGGAAGTAATAGTCTTTAGTTTATTTATCAATTTATTTTATACACTTAAACACATTTTCACCCCTTCCATATTATGTACACACATTTTTATCAGTCAATTTGTGTACGACATATATGAAGAAACAGATATCGTTTCATATCGAATTCACTCTACCTTGGAATAACTGAGACCCAGGTGGAATTATAAATAGTAAGTGCGCCTCTGCACCGGCCGGGACGCGAACCATGACCTGGTTTAGAAACAGCCATTGACATTACTTTGACCACCTGGCTATTAGAGAGAGATAAGTTAGTATCGAGACTGCTGTACTTATGCCTTTCGAATTCAGGTTCTGTAGGCTGAATGGCAAGTGTAACGCTTATCTAATTGTGAATTTTTGTCACATACACATGACTTTTTAAATATTCACTAGTATTAAGCCACAAATATCGTTTAGTATCTAAGTCATTATACCTTAGGAATAATTTTTATCCAAGGAGGTCTATAATTGATAGGTGCTTCTATGTCGGCCAGGATTCGACCCATGGCTTAGTGCTTGTGGATATGAAAAAGGCACGCGTCGAGTTGTTATTGATAAAACTCTTTGAGTCGGTATATATACAAAAATGTCATTCTGAGTCTTGTAACAAATTTATGTGAACACTATATATATGTGTGTGTATATGTATGTATATCTTGTTTTGTCTATACGTATGTATATGTATATAATATACTGGCTGACCAACCCAGCATTGCCTGGGAAAACTGAATGACATCCGATAAAATTCTCTCTCTCTCTCTCATAGAATTCAACAGCCTCAGGCCGGGTATTCACTATCAGGGTTACCTGTCATTTCTTCTGTCTGGTCATCGAAACTGATGTTAAAACTTTCGTGTAGAGACGACAGTTTGTGGATGTAGTCGGTTCATTCACCAGAATGGTTGAACTGATGGAATTACCTAAAGTTCTTCTGACTGATTGACGGGTAATTGCATGTGTGGACGGGCAAGCAATGATTTTGTGACAGTTTGTCGTATTTCATCTGGGAAGGATCTCAGCCACTTTGATCAGAATATGAATAAATTATGTATAGGCCTAATTCATTTCATTGTTAAACCATTCAAAACTGTTTGTAGGCCATTATAAGTCCAAATCATATAATGAAAATTTAAAACAATATTTCCTTGTGATAACATAAGTTGATATAGACCTAGGCCAATGTCCTGACTTTTTATGATACATGTTACTATAATGAAAGTAAACTTCACTGTCCATTTCATAAAAAAACTGAAACAACCCCCAGGTTCTAATTTAAACTCATACATTAATATGTAGACTATTCTGTTACACCTTTTTTCTTGTTTCCTATTATTGAGTAAAAATTGCCACAGCAGTTAGTCTTCCACCTCCCCATCAGATTAAGAAAAAGAAGTAGCAAAACATTTTCCAATATGGCTAACTTCAACTTGTGATACACATATACTTTATATTAGTTTTAGGGACTTTTAACATAACATAATAATTTATAACTCATTATCCTTACAGTGACATAAAATTCATTAACGTAGCATGAAGTATAAAGTTAAATGGAGCAATAAAAAAAAATTACTATATCAACCCGGTCAATTTGTATTATTGGTGATGATGTAACCAGGTATAAACAAAAACATTCCTTTTATGGAGGAATGTAATGCAAACGGTTATTTATTGTTTTGAATAAATATACATTGATAAAAGATAGAAATGAATATATACCATTCTAATAACCATACACAATCATAAAAGATAGAAATGAATATATACCATTCTAATAACTATACAAAATCATTTTATATTTTCTAAATGACGGGAATGGTTTTCCGTACTGTATATGACTGCACCAGCAAAAGGTGCGAATTGACCGGTAGTCTAGTGGCACTTAGTCTTTTTGCTCAAGGGTTGATGTAGTTGCCAGATGTCACAACGTGTAAGTGACAGACTTAAATTTAGACATGAAGTTTGTAACCAGTGTTTGCTCTTAAATATTGTTAGGTATTAAATATAAATAGGGTTTGCAGAGGGTGGGTAGATTAGAGAGAGAAAGAAATGGAGAAAGATTCACTGCAGCTGTATATTTCCACTGGCCTTAGTTGTTGGCAAATCTCCCAATAATTAATATTTTTCCAAACCTAATTTAGATTGACTTTATAACTAAATACACCACCGTAACGTCACGAAGCAGTCGTTATAACGTTCCGAAGGCAAAAACGAAGAAGAAATGAACGAATTATTGAGGAAATTTGCATTTGAACGAATAAAAAAAATCATCGTATATCCTGCACGTCGCTTGGGTAAGAGGTAGTTTAGCAGGTTGTTGTTCTAACGCGTAGGGGAGGAAATCCAATAGTGTTTATCGTAGTTTTCACCTTTATTGATTTCGAACAAATAAGATCTACCAACTAATATCCACATAAAAGGGACAGTAGGCTGGATAATTGGGACAGATGTCTGTGTTGACTGTCTGCCATGTGGTTACAAGTTTGCATTTGAGCTATAACCTTTCTGGGGTTACATATTTTGTCTAGGGCTGTCAAGGGGTTTGGATTTCTATAGCTCAGAAACATTCACTTATATATATATATATATATATATATATATATATATATATATATATATATATATATATATATATATATATATATATATATATATATGTATATATATATATATATATATATATATATATATATATATATATATATATATATATATATATATATAATATATATATATATATATATATATATATATATATATATATATATATATATATATATGATTATTATCACTTTTGTATATGATTCATTTATACATACATATATATTATATAAGAAACGGGGGTTTTTATTTTTCACCTGTAATGTGATATATATATATATATATATATATATATATATAATTTTTATACATACATATATATATATAGTGTGTGTGTGTGTGTGTTTGCATAATAATGTGCTTATCATTAACTGTTGTATTTTATGTATGTGTTTTTCGTGTTCTTGTGGTTAGGGTTTATAATAAATGGTATTATATATAATGTTTGTTGCTACTGTGCAAACCCATGGTTACTGTTTTAATTTATTTTTTAATAATGGTGTACCCCGCATCCCGTCACGGCTTCTTTAAGACTCTGAATAAGTAGAGACGTGAAGAAGCTTCATTTCTCTGGAGACTCATTTACAGACTCTTGTCTGCCTAAAATAGAAAGCACTTTTATGAGAACGTGGGAGGGGCTGAAACACCAGTGATGTTTTCTTTTGTATTATTTCTCTTCAAAACTTGTAAGAAATTGTCATTAATAAGAGAATTACGAAATGAATCATGATTCAGCAAATATAACATTTTATTAATAATAGAAATCTTTATCTACTGCTCTTTTGTAGATTTACAGTCGCATTATTCTGCTCTTTTTGTTTTTATTTTAAAAATATGTTAATAAAGATAATTTCGTTGCTAATGGTGTATCATCGTCTGTTACCTTGCTCTCAGATTTATTTTAGAAATGACCTGTAATGGATGAGATGGATTTCGGGATTTCTGTTCTCATTCGATCATCTAGTATAGCCTAGTTAGGAAGTCTGCGTTGTCATGCAATTTTTGTTGTCGAAAGAATGAGTGGGTTTCTCTCTCTTTCTCTTTCTCTCTTTCCCCCACATTTATGTCATGTTCAAGATATTTTTAGATATTAGGCTTTACTCTGCCATAGGCCTAATCTATAAAAAACTTGTATATTATTTTAGCCGTCCTATTCTAAATTAAATACACATAGCGTGTTTTTTTTCCAGTTTAGTATCTTTCAAAATTTGTAAATGCACTTCCTCTAGAATGCTGTTTTTACACTAGCCGTAATTGGGTAAATTATGTGCCAAATGTGTTTTTTTTTATCCTATTTCCGTATGTGCGTAAAAGAGGGAAGATAGCCTAAGGGAATGGATGACTGAATCATGAAGTGGTTTCACTCCTCCGCCCCTTCTCTTGACATACACTCGGAAATAGAAGAGGCAGTTGAAAGGACTTCTCTCTTTGTCAGTAAATGGACTTAATTTGCCTTACCTGGGAAAAACGGAGTTTGAGAAAAGATTGCCGGTATGTCTGTATGAGAATACGTCGACCTTCAAATTGGTCTTTAAAAAGTCGTGCTACATCTATTTGTACATAGCTATACATATATTTATGTCTGTAAGTTAGTGGCGCAATAAGGAATGTATTTATTTGAGGTTTTAAGTTTAAAAGCATTATGTTAATACGATTTAATTCTGTTTTCTAAAGTTTTAGTAGGATTTTAGATGATACAGTAGTATGCATTTCATCGTATTTTTTATCCTGCCAATCATGAGCATGTGTACAGGGGCCCTTTCTATAATTTATAGACCTTGCAAAAAGCATATATTGTTGTACAGTCATCAGGTAACTTACTTATTGTTATATTAACTTCAGGGTCACGTTGCACATTGGTCGTTTATTTCGCCTTTATCTTCAAAAGGTGACTGTTTCGTTATTTCGCCTTTATCTTCAAAGGGTGACTATTTCGTTATCTCGCCTGTATCTTCAAAGGGTGACTATTTCGTGATTTCGCCTTTATTTCAAAAGGTGACTATTTCGTTTTTTCGCCTTTATCTTCAAAGGGTGACTATTTCGTTACGTATTCTACTGCCATGCCAAGAAGTTTCATTACATCTGTTAACAGAAGTGTCATGTTAAATGGTAATTGGGTGGTAGAAACAGCCAACTTGTTGTATAGTTGATGTATTCTATTATATTAACCCTCTTACATAGGAGACTCACGATCATATGACTAGCGTAAAATGCACTTTTAACATACCTGGGTGACCATTACAATAAGACAGATCAGCTACCATTTACAGTATCAATGTTATTTTGTTGGACACATTATTCTTCGTCGTCTTAGCGATTTGCAACTATTACTGTATCCCCACAGACAAATGGTAAATCACACTGGGAATTCAGAAGCTGCTCAGCTTATGATCCAGGTAATATCTGTTGTATCTGTTTATTGTGCTTCAGCGTTTCAGAGAAATAGTGCCAGAATTAGATCAAGCTTAATTAAGTGCGTTTGGAGTGATGTCAAAGAAGACTTGAAGAAATTGCTACTTTTGAATTTAAAAGAGACTTAATTACAGGAGCTGGCCCATTTAATGCCTTATTAACCACTTAGGGTCAGATTTTTAAGTTTTCCCAGACTACTTTACCTACTGAAGTATAAACCCAGGACTTTGGTATTTCATCATGTAGTATGACGTCCGTCGTTTGTCCGTTCTTCATTTCCCCTTTGCGTTTAGCTCATTTCAGATACAGCTTCAGGAAAGCATTTATCGAAGCTTTTCTCAAAATTTTATAATCTTGATCTATCGTAAAACCAAGGCATCGATCTTATTTCCCCACAATGTGCCTTTACCGCTTTTTCCCAACACCGCGAAGAAAGCTTTCGTTTAATTTCATAGCGGACACGTTTTGGCTAGATTGGATGACCTTGGCCTTGTGCGTGACCTGCGGTCTGCTTAACTCTGTTCTTGAAAACCGTGAACGATGCCTTTATAAACTGCGTCCGTAGATCAATCTTCGTATGAGTTCCTCATCCATGCGAAGATTTGATGACCTTGATCTCCCACTTCTTAATTATGCAGTGACGCACGGTGACACATTCGTGCATTTTGGCCCCATTTCTAGTCCTTGTTGATTTTGCTTTGTGTGTGTGTTTTGCTTGTATTTGGAATGAGTTTACCTTGGTTTAAGCTATTGTTTAGATTTTTCTCCTGTTCTTAGTCATTTATTCTTGTTCCTTCAGTTTTATTTATCTAATTATATTTTCGGTAATGCCTATTTCTGCATTATTACTTGAAATTACATTTAGGGGATAATTGGTTTTTCTTTCGTAAGGGTTGCCAAGCTGTCTTCTGCGATTCTGTACATTATAAAATTTAGCATTTGAACGCTGTTGGAAAGAGACAGCCGGCCACGAACAGTATCCCAAGAAAGTCTGTCTCAGAAAACCGTCTCCTGGATGTAAGGTGGGACTTGTTTCTATTTATTAGGAAACCTTTTGACAGGAGTTTGTCGGCTACCTCTCCGGTTTCGCCAGCGCTCTTGTCTGGTGGCTTCCCAGATAAGCCAGTTTTCCCGTTCGGCCACCAGTTAAATTCCTTCTGTATTGACTTCCCGTAAAATAAATAAGCACAGTATATAGAAAAATTTATGCAAACAGTGTGTGTTCAAAGTTGATGGGTCAAGGATCACCCTTCGTTCGGAAGAATCCTTCTTGGGGACACGGAAGAGTGGTGGCAAATAAGCTCGTCTTTGTATGAGGACGAACAGCGGCTACCAAAAATAGGATTTACCTACGTCGAAACCTGGTTTTTGATTATTGTGTCATTTCTAACAATTTTCATTCTTAGATAAAAGTATTCATTTCATTTACTCTTGGAATTTTTAGTTTTTTTATTCACAGTTTGTGTCGCAGATGGTCTGTGCCTAAGGTTTCACCAGTACTGGATAGTGTAAAGCAGATCACTGATACTGTA
>NC_089763.1:58231914-58236914 GCF_040412425.1 Macrobrachium rosenbergii
CCCTCGTTCTTTCGTTTATACCGTGTTCCTTATCTGTTCTATCGATTGCTGTTATTAAGGTCCTTAGTAGCTGAGGCGATGCGTCACTTGTCATGACTTAACTACAGTCTCTCTCTCTCTCTCTCTCTCTCTCTCTCTCTCTCTCTCTCTCTCTCTCTCTCTCTCTCAGATATTTTTTACTAGGCCTGTCCTGTCGCAGTATGCTTCTGTTGATTTGATTTTGTTCTGGAACTGGATATGATACTTGGGTGTATCTTCATATAAATGTAATACTTTTATAATATCTTTGTTGTACCAACCACGATTATGTAATAGGCATTCGGAGAAATAATTTCCATTGATTTCTTCCATTTCACTTCATGTGTAAATATAAATACTGTAATATTCTAAACTAAATTAAAATGTTATAGGATATAACAGTTCATGTGAGCAAAGGATAAAACTGCTTGAGTTCCATAGGAAGCGTGGTTTACAAAGGATTTTAATAGTTCTGTTAAAGCAAATAATTTATGGGAGTGCCCGAAATCTTTTAGAGAATTAATACTCAGGGCTAAACCTTGTAAATGCCATGGTATTTGGTCAAGTGCTAATGCTGAAACATTAAAAGAAGCCCATATTTTTTGACATTTTTATCAATATGCGTCACCATTGTTTAGGAAAATTGTCCTGCTGGCCAAGCTGTGAAAAGGTCAGAGAAGGGGTGAAACACAAAGATTTGGGGCTCTTCGGTCTGGCAGTGCCACTTGATCTAGATTAGCCTTGCGTTTCATGTTCTCCCGATTCTTTGTCCTGGAGTCAGGTCAGTTATACGAGTTCTCCGTTTCATGTTCGTTGTCGTGGTATTCCGACATTTAACAGGGATGGAGACTTCTCTAGTTCTTTGTCTTAAGGTCTGATCATGTTTGCTGGACGATTTAGGCACTTCCCATTATTTGGTCCAGGTCACGTTTACTAGGTGTTGTATACTTAGCTTAATTGTCATAGGACCATGCAGTGTTAGTATATGGAATGAGAGAAAGTTGCTTCCTGGAGGGATATTCACCCATCCCATTCACATGCCTTAGTGTAAATAGCGCTGCTGACATGTGCGTATCATTGACACTTTAGATGAGCCAAAGTACTGTAGGATCTATACACATCTGTGTTCTCGTGAACTCCCAAGGAAAACTAATTACCCCTATCTTTCCACACTCTGGCTAGCTCTTAACTCCTATGACAAATTATAACTGATCCCCAGTGGTGTTCATTAGTAATCGTTTATCTTAATATCATACCTATTTGGAACATGACCAAAACCTTGAACCAGATTTGAAGGTAGAGCTATGAAATTAGCAGCAAAATTGGACCGTGTTTGGGATGTACTGTTCGAAAGCATCGTATTTGTTATGGCAGACCCTCATACATTAATTTTCAGGTTTTAGTCGGTGTATCTCAAGTTTTAGTAAACTTGGTTGAAGATTCTTGTTTGCCTAATAGCTTGGTTAGGAATATTTTAGGGGTAATATATGGCCATAATGATATCTTCTCGGGACTTTAATCATAAGTAAGGTTGGCCATTTTAGAATTTAGAACTATATACTTAGCCTGTTCTATCCTAATTTGATTAAGTTCCATTCGTTCATGAATTATAACATTTCTGTTCTGCTTTGCAAATCTCGGAAATTCAATCCATATTTGTTAACATAATTAATATTAATGGTGGTAATATGCCAATAATTATATTGTAGTCTAGTTGTTTCAGAGTGTATTGTCAGATATTTTTGAGCAAGAGAAGTAGGAATAAAGACCTATATAGTTTTTTGGCTTTAATGCATTCAAAATGATGAGATTAAGGCATGAAATGAAACGAGTTCTCTATACCAAAGCATTCTTTTCTGCTGTACCTACAGTTTTTTTGAAGCTGTATTGCATCAGAGAACAAAATCTCTCTCTCTCTCTCTCTCTCTCTCTCTCTCTCTCTCTCTCTCATATCTGATTATGTACCATCACCGAAAAAATTTGAAAATCTTTTCATAATCTTTCGGACAAGCGCTTGATATACTGTAAATCTAAAATTAAATGAGTACTCTTGAAGTTGGTGACCTGTCCGCTACACAACGCTGTTACTGTTGTTCAGGGTGTTATCCAGATTTTTTTCCATATTGCTATGCATTTCTAGCCTGATTGTTCTGGGTAATATCCACCTTTTTTCCCATATTGCTATGCATTTCTAGCCTGATTGCTCAGGGTAATATCCACATTTTTTCCATATTGCTATGCATTCCTAGCCTGATTGTTCAGGGTAATATCCACATTTTTTCCATATTGCTATGCATTTCTAGCCTGATTGTTCAGGGTAATGTCCACTTTTTTTTCCATATTGCTATGCATTTCTAGCCTGATTGTTCAGGGTAATATCCACATTTTTTCCATATTGCTATGCATTTCTAGCCTGATTGTTCAGGGTAATATCCACATTTTTTTCCATATTACTATGCATTTCTAGCCTGATTGTTCAGGGTAATATCCACATTTTTTCCGTATTGCTTTGCATTTCTAGCTTGCTTGTTCAGGGTAATATCCAAATTTTTTTCCATATAGCTCTGCATTTCTAGCCTGATTGTTCAGGGTAATATCCACATTTTTCCGTATTGCTATGCATTTCTAGCTTGATTGTTCAGGGTAATATCCAGATTTTTTTTCCATATTGCTATGCATTTCTAGCCTGATTGTCCAGGGTAATATCCTAATTTTTTCCATATTACTATGCATTTCTAGCCTGATTGTTCAGAGTAATATCCACATTTTTTCCATATTGCTGTGCATTTCTAGCGTGATTGTTCAGGGTAATATCCAGATTTTTTCCATATTGCTATGCATTTCTAGCTTGCTTGTTCAGGGTAATATCCAGATTTTTTCCATATTGCTATGCATTTCTAGCCTGATAGACAAAATGATGTGCCTCTAGATTTAAGTAAGAAATATGTTACTGAATTAAGTGAATATAAAATCCTATGGCAAAAACTAATTTTCCTGAAAACCTTTTGGCATAATATTGGATATCAAATGATGTATTTGATCAAGAGCCAAATTTTGTTGCTATTGAATATTAGAAGGTGCCCGCTTATGAAGGCATTTTATTTTTACAAACCATTAAGGCTGCATTAATTTCAAGGTTCTAATAAAAACAAAAATGAAAATTAAAGAAAGTTTCATTTTAAAAGGAAAAGAAAGTAAACAGTGCTCACAAATGCACGACACTCAAGTCTCCTTCGTACGTTCTCTCTCGGTACAATAAACCCCTCATGTCACTTAGTGTACCAGACCTTCTTGTCATAGAACCTGCAGGTTTTTTGCTGATCTTAATTTCATTCCGTTTAGGCATAATGGGTTCCCTTATAGAATTTGCATGTCTAATCAAGATTTCTTTAGGGTTTACCACCATTCTACTTTTGAATCTTGTAGCTCCAGAGATTTGTGCCTAAGTCAGAGCAGTTTGCTGGCCATTCAGTCCTGATAACATCTAAATGTTCTTCAAACAGTGTCAAGATGGATTATGGACTGAAGAATTGTCCAATGCCTCATGCACTGACTCTGGCTCGGGTTGAACCGTCTTCACTGACGGAACCAAAACGTCTTCCAGTATTTCATTGCATTGGGATCTTTTAGCCGTTCCTGTATTTTAGTTAGTTCTTCTGGACCGCCGTCAGTCTTCCATCTCAATAGGATTGCAGCTATTCTACTGCTCCGTTTCACGGGTTAGATGTTTCCCGGGTTAAACCTGGAGAGGGCATCAATATAGTTCCAGTCATTAAAACGTCTGGTAAGGTAAATTCATGCAAGATTAATTACAGTTAAAAATTTTGTTGTTGTGAACAGCAGCAACTGAACACAGAATCCTTAAGCCTTGGTTACATTAACCTTTTCCACTGGACGTTCGTGTTTCATTGATAGGCTTAGTATGTTATATGCAAGTAGGCCCATCCCGTATTTAACCGAATTGGAAGTATTATATTTATAACTGATATACTTTATGAGGCACTCTTTCTAACATGACAAGAATGAAAGTCCCTTAAATGTTTCAAGGTGGTGTGTGGTCACCTGGTATCCACCTGATTTGTGAC
The DNA here is from genome assembly GCF_040412425.1 of Macrobrachium rosenbergii. NCBI lineage: Eukaryota > Metazoa > Arthropoda > Malacostraca > Decapoda > Palaemonidae > Macrobrachium > Macrobrachium rosenbergii. The sequence continues at coordinate 58,236,018 of NC_089763.1, forward strand.
TGGCTAGAGTCGTATTTTCCTGCCCACGAATAACGATATAAGAAAACCTATTTCGCCACGAATTTTGGTCTGCGGTTCATTTTAGATTGCACTTCAGAAATATTTGGGGATGAATTAATTATTGAAGTATACAAACTAGAAATAGATGAATATTGTTCAAAGTTAAAAACCACCTTTATCACTTTTCATCAGTTCAGTGCAGCGTTAGTTTCGAAATGTTTCTTACAGCTTCGTTTTTAATTAACTTTTCCTCTTGGATTTCTTAGAAGTACGTTCGTTATGAGATTGGCAGTCTTATTAAAAGAAGAAATTTAGAGGTGAGCGAAAAATTCTGGAGAGCACTATCAACAATTATTTTTCATGGTAATACCTACAGTTGGCGATACATGCTGTTGGTTTAATTCAAGTGGCTATTAATACTATGCTAACTGCAGGGAAAGTTAAAGAGTCGCCTTTAGTTCAGTTCCCAGTCATTGACGTCAATACTGAATGAAATGAATGTATGATTTTTATAGCGTTGTCATATGAATACTCCTGAGCTGCGCCTCAAATGATTAATAGTGACAATAGGCCTCAGTAGTTATCAATAGTTGTTCAGGCGTCATCCAGCGAGACTTGGAAAGAACTTTACTTTCCTTGATAATAGTTCTGGCACCACTCCACCAAAAATTGTTGCCGTCTCCATTTCATTTAAATATTCGAAATTCCACCTAATCTCTCTCTCTCTCTCTCTCTCTCTCTCTCTCTCTCTCTCTCTCTCCAACATTTTTGTAATAACCTTCAGGAATCTTCAAGAAGATTTTCTCCAGTTTTCCAATTTCCTGGTCTTATTTTCCAGTCACATTGCCAATCTCCGCCACATCACATTCTTACGGGGTTTTCCCTTTTTTCTCTCTC
>NC_089763.1:58239414-58259414 GCF_040412425.1 Macrobrachium rosenbergii
ATAGATATAATCCATATGTAGAAGAATATTAATGCATTGTGTTTATTTTATCCTGTGTGTTTGTTTATTTTTGTGGAGTCAGTCTATGTATTGATAAGTTATTTTTACAAGAGGGTGACAAAAAACATGTCATCTGACTTGGTAATAGTGGTAGTGATTTAGCCGTCTTTTGTATTGACGTACTTGATAGAGGAACATCGAATCCTATGAACGCAATAACATCAAGTAACCAAAATTAGTACCTAGAAGGAAATTAGTATTTTAATTATTTATTTATATATTATGCAGTTCAACTTATCCGTACAGCGAGCATAAAGGAAGGAATAGGTTGTGGTATGCACTTTAAAACCACTAGCAGTTTCAGGAGGTATTCGCCTGTAAAAATGTACACTTAATTACCTAAAAACAGAATGGAAGCAAGAATGAGGCAGCTGTAACCATGAGTCATCGATGAGAAATAGTCATTTGGTTGTATCCTAACATGGAAGCGAGTGATAGGAAAATATCTGTGGATATGAAAACTTTTCCTTTGAATGATGCACAAATCGCTTAGAAAGATTCGGTAAATACATTTACCAGGCTTAAATGACTGAAGTTAACTTTATTGATGCAGCAGGTATATATCCTCATCAGTGTGCATGCAGTCTTAAGAATAATCCCACTGACCATGAACTTGCATAGTAAGCTTCTACAAGATAGAATGAGAAGTAGATCTTTATGTAAATTGAAAAATTACATTACAGGTGACTGGTCAAAATATTAAAAATATTTTATATATAAAACACACGTTTGTATGTATATGTATATATATTTGTATGTATATATATATATATATATATATATATATATATATATATATATATATATATATATATATATATATATATATATATATATATAATATATATATATATATATATATATATATATATAAAATTAGCATTTCAAGTGAAAATTCTCCACCTTTTAGATCTGGAATATCTATTTTGTCTCATTTTAGGTTATGATTACAAGGCAGAATTTCTGCATCGGTTCTTAGAAGCTTCCGTCTTCACCTGACACTCCTTTTCCCAATACCTGTTATGTTAACCTGCTTCTCGCCAAATTTACTATTTGCTCATGTGATCCAAAGAATATCGTAGGAGAAATTTGAAGATAGATTGAATTCAGTTGTTAGTTATGGCGGTCTTCATTTTGAAAAGTACCACAAAAGTAATCTTTGTTCTGAAAAGTTAACAATACCCAATTTCGTTGCATAGTGTGACTTTCACTGCTGCCATTGAGACAGCCTCCGTCAGTACCACATGCCAAGTTTGGGAAAGGAATCTCATAAGGAAATTTACCAGAATATTCAGCATTTTAGATTGATGTAGATGTCAGTATTTAGTTAAATTTAATTTACTAGATTAGATATAATGTGTACAACAAAACCCCTCTTGTTAGCAGTATGCGAGTTGAAAAATTTAAATTATTTGTTTGGTTAACCTTATTACTAATTGTTATAATCTAAATATTTTATAATATTTTCAAGTTGTACTTATCCTGATAGCGCGACAGTTAATCTCATTCTGCATAATTTCATAGGTTTTCAGAGTTTCCATATTAAATAGGCCCCAAAGCCCTGATACACGTACCTAGAGACCATAAACATACTTCATAAAGTATGTTTGATACCCTTTTACATCTATTTAGTTTATCAGTTTTACTGCCAGGGTTGTTGTTCAGGAACACAAGGCTGAAGTAAAGTGTTACTAGCGTAAAAGAGATGTGGAAGACAACAGGATAAGAGGTTTATTCACAGGTGTATGATGCAAAACTCGGAGGATACAAACCTATATTATGTGGACATACTTCTTGTGCAGCTTTTCCAAGTTGAAGCATGGAAACAAGGGTTCATAGTTGGCAGTCTTCCCTGGGTGGAGGTTGTGGGTAACCACCCTCACACACATACTAATCATATCAACAGCTTCTCTTTGACCAGTGCTGCTTGTTTCTACCCATCCTCCCTCCTCTTCGAGTAGGGAAGGAAGTGTTCAAGACAAGAAATGAAATGTTCATTGTGATCAGAATTGGGAATTTCCCCCATTGCAGCATCAGTTTTCGATTCTCCTTCCCAAGCACCTGCTGTCAGGCCATTAACAACAAGGAGGTGTTGTTGATGTTGGTCTGATTTGGGTATCCAAGGTGAACCTGTGTTGTTTTTCATCAAGCACCCAATGGAAGCAAAGCTGTGGAACCCAGCAACATCTAAGCAAGATCTAATAGCTGTAGTGTTTGATTTGCCTCAGGAGACTGACAGAAGGTACAGATAAATTGCCCTCCTCTGCTTCTTCATCTGTTCAAGGCCCAGTCATCAATCTCTCCCATCTTAAAGGTTTTATACACCAAACACCATTCAAGATGGAAACCCACATTCTATGTAGGTCTCCATCCAGATTCTTGGAAATACCTTTGCTCTGTTTACAGGTAAGTAACATACCAATTCAAGGTATCTGCTTTGGAACAGAAACTGATCAGGGACTGGGATCATCAGGACTTTTGCCATGATCTGGATAAATTAGGAGAGGTTCAACCTGATCCCCATTAACAGATGAGTACCTAGGGGTGATGACAAATAGGCACAGTATTGGCAAGGGCCTGACAAGTGGATGTTCATTTTGCCTGGCCCATCGAAAACAACAGCTCAAGGTTGGCAATTCCTTCTGGGGCACCTGTCACTCCTGGAAAAAGTTGTCCCATAGGGGTGACTTATATATGCTTGATGTTGCTGTCCTTAAAGGAGGGACTGTTTTACACAACCAGTCCCCTGACGCTCTAGAACCCTTGAACAGAGGAAGTGAAAGTGGACCCTATGTGGTGGCTGGACAAAAGGGACCTCCAAGTAGGAGTGTCACTGAACACTTATTCCCCAGAGATGCTGCTGTTCTTGGATGCATTTGAAGTCAGAATAGGTAGCACACCTGAATGACTCCTTCATCTTAGGTGTGAGGAACAAGGTGAACATTCACCTGCACATGAACATTCTTGAGATTGGGACATTACTACTTATTAATGATGCAAGCCTTCCCAGACCAGTTGATGGGCCTCTTGTGGGTGCTTATAACTAACAACATAACCTTTGTGCCATACATAAACAAGCCAGGAGGAGCACAAGTGCATGAGTGCACCAGGTGCAGGAGTTGACACCTTTCTTGCCATGAGATCATCACACCAAGGAGTTGTTGGTAAGGTACACCCCTGCCTGTCAAAGTGATATAGCCAAACAACTTTGCCATTAAGGCCATATAGTGGGGATGGAGGGATCTCTTCAGTCACACATCTAAATAGAAAATTTCCAGTAACGTGCATCCTGGTACCAGACTATTGGATGATGATGTATGATGCCTTCCAGCACCAATGGGACAAACCTGTACATATAAACCTTTCCCCATTCCTACTTGGTCTGAAAGAGTGATTAACCACTTCATAGTCAATCCCACTATCAGGATGAGCTTGATGTCCCTGAAATGGCTGCACGCTACTGTTACCCAAACCTGCTGTTGCGGAAGGTGTTGAAACTGACAAATCTGCCCCCTCAGCTGGGGAAACTGCACCTGTGCTGTTACCACTAATTCATGCAGGTGCTTGAACATCACAGGTGGAGACTATTCAGCATCTCCTACAACTCTTGGAGCATTGAGATTCCCGCCAATTTCATTTTGTGTTAGAATTTGTGGCAGAGAGTCTGAACCCACCAGTTTCATACAAAAGATATAAATCATGTTCAGTACCCTACATTGTGACTTTGCTAGGCAGTGATCAAGTGATGCTTCTGTCCAGGTATCAAACAAAATGATCTCATTCTGGCTTTGTAAAGTGATCAGATGAGCTTAATGTCACAAGGCCCAGATGTAGAATGTATAGCTCGAGCAAAAGCTCATGAGGTAAGGGGCATCCCCCCCCCCCATGGCATTCAGGAGCAACTTTTTGGTGCCACCAGACTACCTTTTCCTCTTTCTGCCTGCATGACATCATCCATAAGTCCCTTTCTCAGCTTTTACAGTGAAAATGGTTTAATGTAGCATTTTGTAAATTATCTGTTTCCCTCTGCCTATTTGCCTTGTAGCCTCACAAGTGCAGTATTCAAGTTGGATGGGTCAGATGCCGGTGAGTTACTCAGCAGAGCTTCCTATATATGAATGAGTTGTCAGTAGATGTGACTCCCTCCACTCCTCCTAGACAAGGGGATAGGGAGCCAGGCAGTAGAGCGTATCTTTTTGTGAGTTATCTTTTGCTACCTTCCGACTGGTCTCCCCAGTACATGGACCATGTCCTCTTAATGGCTTGCTAGAGTTGCCTTGCCACACTGTGGTGTGGAAATTCATCAGGTCAGATGAGGGCATGAGAGCCAGTTCCCCTACTGACCCACATGATCAGGAAATTGACACTCAGGTGGCACATAAGTAGCCATAAAATTGAGGCAGTTCCTCCTTCCCAAAAATGTCTCTAACGTAAAGAATAGGGTTTGTATCTTGTAGGAACAAATAGAAAATTTTGAAGGTTATTTGCATATTTCGTGAGTATATAGACCAAGATTTTTGTGGCACATTCCCACCTCTACCACCCAACATTGCTGTTCTGCTGAAATGAAACTGGTGCTATGATTACAACCCTACACAAGGGTGACCACCAAATTCTGAAAACTAGTTTCCAATCTTCATCCAGCCCCAGCTGCACCAGAAGTATATCTATATAAGGACTCTGTTTTGTATATATAGGAAAAATGCAAATTATATTTAAAATTTGTCATGTTTATTTGGTTAACTGTTTTTGTACAGTTCTTGCTTTCAGCTGTTTGCTTTGTAAAGCTAACATTTTTTTTCATACACATCAATGATAATGAAAGTAGATATTACCTTATTCAAAACACCTACACAGAAATACAAATTAATTGCTATTGGAAAGCTTCGGAATATTCTTAATGGGAACAAAGGTCTCAAACTGCCATCTATATCGGTGAACCCTTTGGAAAATTTGGTAAATATTATTCCTTCTATGTCCAGCAAAAACCAGTGAATAGATTCCAAACTAATATTTGGTCAGTATAACGCGAATTGAATTATTATGAATATTTTAAAAGTATTTAACAGTTATTTTTTCTGAGCTGTGTTAGAGCTAAGAAATTGGCAAAGTAGGGGACCATGATGAGGTGAAAATTTTCAGAAGAGAACAGTATTACTGCTGCAACCCCGATTCCCCCCAAATGCCCCAGTCCAGCTTAAAATCTTGGATTAGAATGCTTTAATTTTTGTTTTATTTACCTTGACTCTATGTTTTGTGCCATGATCATCATATTCCCATAGTCCAAGTGCAATGTTTTAATCATTGGAAATATTATTAGGGTTAAAAATGGCAATTTTGCCGAAATTTCTGAGACTTCGTTGCATTTTTCTAAGCATCTGTGATCTAATAAAACTTTAGTAGATTCGAATTTCTTAATTGGGTTGAATTTGGTGCTGTTTTAAAGATTGGCGTTGATTTAGTTAATGACTAAACCAGGCAATCCAAACTACGGACAAGCTGTATAAGATTTGCAAATCAAGATCGAATTGCATGTGAAAGTAAGACTATCCATAAGCCTTGTAAGATCTGTATTGCTATAGGGATATGAATCCTGGTATTACAGTGAAGCTATCAAAAAGATTTTCGTTGAACTGAGAATAAGGCTTTAAGAAGAATATTAGGAGCCAAATGGCAGGATAGAGTTATAAATGATACGAGGAGGGAAATTCCGAAAGTTCTATATGTAGGTGATATAGCCTTATGATGAAAGGCAGATGGAGATGGCTTGGACAGGTCCTACGAACAGCCAAGGAGAGAATGTTTCGTGATAGTGTCGGCTGGGCTGCTGATGACACCAGAAGAGTTGAAGACCCAGACCTACTTGGATGAGAACTGTGAGAAGGGTGACAGGAGATGAGTAGAGATTTTTGGAAGGTAAAGCACGGGAAAGACAGGCGTGGCAGAATTTGTGTTCCATAGTTTCGTTCATCTCGTGAAGTTACAAAATAATATATATTTTATGTGTCACGAACTAGAACAATTATGAAATGTATAGGCTTTAGGTTATTTTTTACAGATGATACCATGCTTTGTTTAAATTTCTGCTGTGGTTATTAGTTTAATTTCTGTATTTTGTCTTAGAACGCCTTAGCATTGTTGAGGACGAAATGCTGAAAATAACTGGAGGGGGAGATGAATCTTATATTTAATATCATGTCTTCAGAACGTTGAAGACATGTCCGAAATGATTGAACACTACGAGGGGAATAAAAATGTCACTACTTTTTCTTTCTGTTTTTCCTCACGTTTAAAATATTTTCTGATTGGACTCGCCGGTTGTGAGCCAAATCCGCTTATTTGTCCCTCAAGATAGATGGATCCGGGGGTATTAAGTTTTGTCAACTGCATTCAGTCTTTCGGGAATGGGATCTGTATGTATGTATGTATGTATGTACGTATGTAGGTATAAAAACAGGAAGAGAGAGAGAGAGAGTGAGTGAAAAACAAATAAATAGATAAATAACATTCTTAAGAAAAGATCATCTGAAATAAACTACGTTGGTGTAAGTTACGTTATTTTTTCCTTTGTTAGATTTAGGTTCTCGGATCTATGCGGGAGATTTTATTAGAAATTATATAAAGTTCTGGCAGTACGGTTTTTATGATCGAGGCTGTATTGCAACAGTTGGGAATTTTCGTCATGTAACAGCTACATCGATTTTTTATATATATTTTGGATAGAATGGACAAAGATACAACATTTCTTGGGCATGATATGAAGATGAATGCTGTGACTGGTACAGTCAAGTGAGAAAAGGGATGGTTGTTCCAGTAAGGTTCGGTGGGCTAGCCCTTTATATTTTTGCAGGGATGCGCAACTATATCTTGACACCAGATCATCTACGTTATTTCGCTGTGTACCATACAGTAGAGGCATTCCTGTTGCCTTCTGTACCCACTGAATTTTGTCCTCATTTTTAGAGGCTGATGATATCACAAACCAAAGGGACTCCGTTAATGCAGCAGTAGGAGTTTCGGGTGCCCAGAAAGACTTTTGACGAGACCATTATTACTACAGATATCTCTTATTTTTATTTCGTTTTCTCAGAGAGTATTTACTTCGCAAAAAGTGGTTTATTTCTTTGAGTCTTTTGAGCATATCTTGCTTTAGTTCATTAATGTTCATTATAACTTGTTGTGAAGGAACTTGTCGCTACTGCCTACGTCACACGTCTTCTTTATTATTTTGGTTTCAGTTTCCGGCCCTGTCTCATCTTCATTCTCTCACGCAAGCTTCACTTTTCATGGAAACTCGTTATCGCTCATAACCGACTACCGTTCATACCATACATTCTCCTCACTCCATATTTCGTCTTTATCAGTCGTTCCATCGCATTATCAAGATTCAAATATTCCATGCAGAAATGAACTTTTTTTTTTTTTAATTCCGTTGGCAGATGGCTGTAAAATTTTGTTTGTTTCATTGTCATGATGTTAAAGGAGTGAATGCTAGATCAGTTATTACACTGAATTATTATGTAAGTTGTGGAATTTTACTCGGTCATTTGGGAATATTTTTTGTTCCATTTTACAGTTGCTGTCATTTTTATACTGAGTATCGTAGGGCAGAGACAGTTACGGTTAGATTACATAACTTCTATCTTACATATTTTTTCGTTACAAGATATATACATTCAGTCACCTCTCACCCATACAGCTTGCCCCATAACGTAAGCAAATGCTTTACTCTGATAGTGCTTCACCTCCCGTGTTTACCTGTTTACTTGGTAAGAAATGTTTTCATTATTTTTCATATTATAAAACCATTTTTCGTATTTGCTTAAACTTAAATACTATACACACACATACATTATGTATATGTACACTTATATATATTACACTATATTAATACATGTACACATATATGAGTAAAATCTTAGTAACAAATGATGTATAAAATATATTATGCAAAAGTACCAGAGGGAAAATGAAAAACTGGATATAAAGGTAAAACTAATCAGTATTTTTAGCCAGTGCTTAGGTTTTCCTGTGCTATCTGCATATGTATATAATATATATATATATATATATATATATATATATATATATATATATATATATATAATATATATATATATATATATATATATATATATATATATATATATATATATATATATATATATATATATATATATATATATATATATATATATATATATATATATAGAGAGAGAGAGAGAGAGAGAGAGAGAGAGAGAGAGAGAGAGAGAGAGAGAGAGAGAGAGATTGATTCAGTTGTATTCTGTTCAGTCACGAAGATAAAATATATGGGTGTACTCACAGTGAAAACGAAGAGAAACCGCGGAGAGAGAAAGGAAATAAAAATTTTAACTTTTTCCAGCAGTTTCGCCCTCAATCAGACCTCTTCCGGGGAACAGTATGACTAATCAGTTTAAAGAAAATATATTTTCCTGAAACTGTTATACGTATGTATATATATATATATATATATATATATATATATATATATATATATATATATGTATATATAATGTGTATATAAGTGTATATATATTATATATATATGTATGTATATATATGTATATATTTATATATTTATATAAAATATGCACACGACTTTTCAAGTTAAGACTTCTTGAATGACGAATGTCAAATGGAAAAAAAAGAAGGGAGCTGTGTTATTTTCCTAGAACGGGTGGAGTAAGAACTGAGAGGGTGAGAAATGAGTTCTGAAGTGGCAAAACGGTTAGTGTGGATAAAAAGTAGGATGAGAGTGTTTTAAGATACTCTGGCTATGTGGAGATAGTAGAAAACAATAGGTCTCTTAGAAGTGTTTATTATTCCCAGGTTTTGGGAGGGAGGAGGAGACAAAGACCTGGAATGTGCTGAACAGTTACAGTGAAAGAGGTATTGTGAAGGAAAGGTTTTACGTAATGCTGGTGAGTCTGTTGTGTCAGTATATGAAACTATTGATAAATATTGAGGAATTATTCTGCTTCAGGTTCCATCTTGAATTCTGAAGTTTATGGATGAATGTGATTAGGGCTGTATTCTTGTTTTCAGATGTTCTGTTTCCTACCACTGTGTACGGCTGTTGTTTATATATATATATATATATATATATATATATATATATATATATATATATATATATATATATATATATATATATATATATATATATATATATATATATTACTACTCAAAATATTAAGCTACAAATGTCGTTGAATATCCAATTCACTTTACCTTGGAAAACACCGAATGGGAATTATAATTGATAAGCGATTTGTCACTTGAGAGATTCGACCTCCCGACAGCGATAATCACCGATGTCAGTGACGGGTATTTTTTACCAATGAGCTGTCATACATATATCTGTGCGTGCATACACGAGGTATATGGCCATGTAGAGTACGCGTACATACATACACACAGACAGTGTATGGCCATTCTTCATGTGTGGAGGGAAATAATTCTTTTAAGATCTATGTATGTATGTGTGTGTGTATATATATATATATATATATATATATATATATATATATATATATATATATATATATATATATATATATATATATATATATATATATATATATATATATATATATATATGTATGTGTATATGTGTATATATATATATATATATTTATATATATTTATATATATGTATATATATATAAAGATGATGTGTGTATGTTTGTCCGCTATAGAAATCCGAACCGCTTGACAGACCCAGACATAATTGGGCACACGGCCCCTGTGTGACCCCAGGAAGAGTATAACTCAAAGCCAAACCCCTCCCCCCGTGACAGACATCGAACACAGACAAACTGAATGAAATTTTCGTTTTTACCAATTCCGTTAGGTTTTCCTTCAGGTGCTTTATGGATGAATGGTCATTTTGCCTGAGCACTTCAGGTTTTCTTTCAGGCACTGTCAAACGTATGAGTGACTACATCAACGTGTTATCAGAATTTACGTGAATTTTAATCATAATTTGTGATAAATATTAATATAATTGTTAATTACCTCGATGAAATCAACAGTGAAAACCTATATCGATAAGATCGCAGCCAAGAGCGCCTTCCCCATCCGCACACAGTAGCTGCTGGCTAACCCCGACGTGCAAAATATACGGTGTTTACTTCGGGATTTTGCTATATCGACTGCTTTCTGACATTATGGTGACTTATTTCGTTATAAAGTCGGTTTAAATGAGGTCTGGAATTAATTAATGGGCAATTTAACACCACCACCACCTTACACACTTTCAACCTTGTGCATCCACCTCCACCAAATTCTCTCTCTCTCTCTCTCTCTCTCTCTCTCTCTCTCTCTCTCTCTCTCTCTCTCTCTCTCTCTCTCAAACAATTTTTAGCGAAATCTGTCGATGAGGTTTTTAACTGTTACAAGTAAATTCATGTTTGTAATCTTTCTTTCTCTCTCTCTTTCTCTCTCATTTATAAATTCTCTTTATGAATGGGGTTAAACATCAAGTCATACTGAATAAAAACCCAAGAGTATTTGCCACTGCAAGTCAGTTATCCTCTCTCTCTCTCTCTCTCTCTCTCTCTCTCTCTCTCTCTCTCTCTCTCTCTCATTTTAATTAGATATAAGTACTGGATATGTGTGTCCATTTTATATTATATATATATATATATGGATATATATATATATATATATATATATATGTAATGTATAAATATATATATATATATATATATATATATATATATATATATATATATATATATATATATATATATATATATGTATATTATATATATATATATATATATATATATATATATATATATATATATATATATATATATATATATATATATATATATATATGTATATTGTTACGTGTGAGGGTCTTGCTGATCATGTATTATTCAATTTATATATTTACGGCCCTGCAAACCAAGATTACACGTAACCTACTTGAAGCCAAAAGTTAACCTCAAAGACAGTCGTTAATAGCCAAAGGTCGCCAGTTAAGGGTTATTAACCTTAACAAAGAATATTTGAGATGAATTTGATTTTAAACACAACGGTTCTTCCAAACATTCGACGCGTAGGCATACAAAAGCATCGAGATTTAACCTGATTTTGCTTACCCTAAATCCTAGGTATTTTACTGGAATAACGGGTTGAAGCTAACAACATATATGAGGCTTAATCTAGACTTCAGAAACACATATACAGTAAGTGGGGGATGAAGGAGAAACAAAGAAATGCGAAACACAGAAAAAGATAAAAGAATGGGCGAAGTTTTGAACAAAAAGCGACTTTACCTTAGGAAACGTTGTGCGCACCAACCACCGACGAGAGGAGTCTTCAATTGCTTCTTCACTTCACTGATAGAATAATAGACAAAGAAAAGGGAGAAGAGGCCCGTCGGACATGTGGTCTCTCAATGCTCCAGTCTCTCTGTCGTTCCCTGACCGGCCTGGGTCAAAACAGGCCTACAGTCATGCCTTAGGCGTCTCACGCTTTGTTAAAAACATTCGCCACGAGAGACAGGTAAAAAGGAAAAAGGACCTTAGGACCACCTGTTTTTAAGGCTGATATGGAAATTTTCCTATAGGGGAAAAATGGCTGAATGCTACCTATCCTTTTCCAACGGATGTTAAAGTTTGAACTGAAGACGCTTCTAATCTAGACAAAGCAATTTCCCTGTCTCAGTCAGGCTGATATTTTTACCTAAATGTTCGAGGGCTCAGCAGTAATATTTATAAAATATATATATATATATTATTTAAAGCAATGAATTAAGATAGAATTATTTATCATATTAAGAAAGGCATTTTCAGTGATGGTTCCCCTTTATGGTGGCAAAACAACTCAAAGGATTCTGCAGGAACATTTTTCTCAGTCCTTCAATGAAGAATTAGAGGAAGCCGGTTTTCTGGTGATAGATAATATATAATATTGTGGTTCAAGAAGAAAAAGTTGTAATCCCATTGAGGTAACCAATTGGTTCTTAGCCACGTCATCCTTCGCCAGCCCTGGGAGAGCCGTTAATCAGCTCAGTGGTCTGGTTAAACATATGTGAATACACACACATATATACATATATAATATAAATATTTACCTATACGTATAAAATATATATTATATATATATATATATATATATATATATATATATATATATATATATATATATATATATACCAAGTCCATAATCAACCTATTCTAAAAATCTGCAATAAGTAAAGATATGATTCTGTAAACTCCATGCACTTTGGTGGCTTTATACCTTGCAATGCAGCGACAATGCCCCAGTTGGCATCGCGAAGGTTCTTATCTACATTCAGGGGTCTTTCTTCCAATTCGGTTGCATTCAATACTAACTGAACGGCCGCAACACGATTAAAAGACAAAGTATTAATTTTGCAGTAGTTATTCTATTGTCTTTTTCTGAAGTCTTCCTTACTAGAAAAAAAGGATGAACATTGAAAATAGAATATATATATATATATATGATATCCCAGGTGTCAATATATATATATATCTATACCATCTATATAAATATCCCACTACAGCCTTCATATAAATATATTCACAAATAAAATAGAAGAAATATCCCATTGTCAGACTATGATATTCATTATATAAATCGTATATAATATTGCTCAGAATATGCGTATATATCATATATATATATATATATATATATATATATATATATATATATATATGTGTGTGTGTGTGTGTGTGTGTGTGTTGTGTGTGTGTGTGTTTTATTATGTGTCACCTCTTGTTTAGTTTGTACAACAACGACCAACATTCTTTTCAGCCATTCTTAAATGTTTTTCACTCCCACAAAACTCCACGCATTTTCAGCCTTCTTTCCTGTAGCTTATACCTTAGTAGGTCTGCATCTTCCAAATCATCTTTTGCCCATAGAAACGCAACTAATACTATCACGTACTGTTCTCGCACCGCTGTGGGCCTTGGCTGTGGATAGAGGATAGAGGCTTATGTTTAAGTCATATTCATCTCCCTGAAAAATCACCAAAAATAAATAAAGACATGGCTTGATAAAGGTCCACTGAGTCTATAAACCAGAAGAAAATCAGGAAACATGGCATGTAAAACTGATATAGCCTGTATTTTGGCATGAGACGAAAAGATTAATCGCGGCAGTTTTGCAAACGGATTGCAATATGTTTATTTTGGAAGAGCGATTCTCAAATCACTTTCACATTAAGAGTAAAAGCATTTAATTGCAATACCCATAAACTAGGCAAATTTTTAATATTTGCTATAAATTAACCAGAGATGAAATATGTATATATACCAATATATATATATATATATGTATATGTATATATATATATATATATATATATATATATATATATATATTTATATATATATATATATATATATATATATATATATTGTTAACTCCCCTTTCAACCCAATTTGCATACAATCACATCATTCTTTGGTACGTTTATTCCACACCATGCCCCTTTCATACTTCCTTCAAATTTTATGATTTTACGTCCTTTTCAAAACTTATCGTCCTCCATTATCTTCAGATAATCGATACCAGACGATCCCTGCATTTTCACCTCTCTGTTAGCTTTTTTGCCACGTTTTAATAGTTATTTTCGTTTCTGACCTGAAACCAGAAAATTCACGCTTCATAAGAGCTTTCACCAGTTTTTTCACATTTGTATTAAATATTCAGATTTCATTCAATAAAAGCATGTTTGCTCAACAATCCCTAAGCACATTCCAACTTTAGCTTTCTTAGACCTGTTCATTTCCTGTTTGTTTTCTGTCCTCTTTCATCTTGCCTTATGTGAATTAAGCACTTTCATTCTTTCCTCGAGTATATTAACACTCATTACTCTTTCTTCCTAGTTTGATTTTACTCTCATTGCCTTACTTTGTTAGTATTCTCCTAGCAACACCTTGTTACCGTTCCTCAGTTAGACATTCAAACTGTTTCACCATTCTCTGCAGCTCCGCTCAAAATTGCATCTTGTTGACGACCATCCCACACAACATTGTATTTTCTATATGTGGATAAAGAGAGAGAGATATAGAGATATATATATATATATAGATACACATAACATAAATTTATATATAAACATGTTTACTGATTTTTATATTTATATTAACCTATCAACGATCATATATATATATATAACAATGATACTTTAAATATTATATCTTACAAATTGGGTCTCGTTGGAGGAATGCAAGGAGGTTTTTTAATTTATGAACTGCCAAAGGGGCCAACAGAGGACACCAAAATGTAACAAAAAATGAAGAACTGAGTGGTGACTTACCTTATTTTCAACAAATCGAATTAGAGAATGGAAGATCGCCATGGGAAATGAGTCACTGGTTACGTTACAATGAATTTATTTAAATGTGAAGCAATCAAAAAATGAATCTGGAAATGAGGATCTAGCAGGCAATCAAAATAAAATGGAAATTACGAGGATGTGAATAGCACGTCTAATTAGAAAGCGTAGTAATGCTTGAATTAACCTCAGTTAACTGGCTCTTGTGCACAATGGGGGAATGGAAGAGTAGCAGGTCCCCTGGAAAATGAATCCAGGATTGGCGTTCTAGTACAAAGAATTTCTCTCACATGAAAAATTATGCACTTTGGAGGTATTGGATTAGTTTAAGTTATTAGCCCTTGGTTAACACTATGGTGGGAATAATCTAATGCTGTTCACTGAATTGAATCAGACTGAGGTTAGGGCAAGTCATGGGTCGAGTTATGGCTGCTTTATTGGTAGATTTGGCTTAATGAAAGGGGCTTTGTTTAGGAGAATGAAAAGTGAAAATTCGGAAAATATAAGAGAGAAATTCACGGAGAGAAACAGAACTGGCTTGGAGACCAGTTGCTCCTGATGTACCTTATGCCTGTTGATGTTTTGAGCTCTGAACATGTGGGGCTTGGCCGTCCGGATTCTTTAGCCGCCACCAGTGGAAGACGGATGGAAGGCACGACTGCCCATTATTATTATTATTATGTATTGTTTTTAGTCGAAAGCGCTCCCTTGTTCTGCTTGCTTCCAATCTCCGGGCATCAGTCATCTGCAAAAAGTCACACAGCCAGCAAAAGGTCTTATGGTTAGGGACTTGAGGTTTTAGCTCCTAGCCTACCTTACAGCCTGGTTTCATCCCTATGCACTAATGGACTAGCCGCACCTACAAGTCACGTGATGGGGGGCAAAAATTTGTACTAATACAAGTGTCATTGTTCTGCTCAGGTGACGTTGGGGAATTTCTCAGGCCTACTTGAGTTCCAATTCCAGGTAAACATCTTCCTTCCCACCACTAAAACTACCCTGTAAGTTAACTTCAAATTTTTGTTCAGTAATTTCGATTTCCAGGCGTATCTACGACGACTAAGAGGGATGAATGAAAATACGTAAAAAAAAAAAATAATATATATATATACTACTACTATATATATATAATATATATATTAATATATATATATATATATATATATATATAACATATATATATATAATATTTATATAGTCATATTTGAGAACGGTATATGCAATATATAAATTACATAAACAATTACAATACGTATAACCATATATTTATATTTTATTTTAAATATATAATATTACTTTAATGTATATACATACATGTATATAATTGCACTACATACTACTGATTACAACATACATGAACAAAATATATAAAACTATATAAATAATACATAACCACATCAGCATTGAGAAAGAAATGCGACTTGGGGAGATTTTGTGTACGTTTCCCCCTTCTAGTGGCACGATGCTTCATATACTTCATACATTTTCTTTTGTAAATATGTAAATCACGGGTAAATAACGATATTAACGTTATGCTTGTGTTTAGCTTTATAATACTAATGAAATTCTCTTTTTGGTTATGAAAGATAGTAACTGAAAACTGGAACTGTCAGTTAGAAATTTTGTCACTGATTTCATCTTTAATGACTTATTTTAAATTGTTAATATTTTTTCTGCTGAGCAATCCTGTGATTAGAGTTGATAAAAGGCCTAGGTCTCCAGCTCTTCATCAACAGACTTAGCAAAGGTGCTTATCATCTTCACTTGACAGCGTCATTATAGAAAATGAATTATAGGCAGTATCCAGTTGTCTGTGTTAGTCCATTTATATATATATATATATATATAACAGACTATATATTCTATATACATAATATAAGGGATATTGTCAAATAATATATATAATGATCCTATATATTTGTTATATACTGATATCAATTAAGATATCATAATGTATTTTTGTTTAAAAATATTAGAATGTATAGAATACTATACTTGCCTTGGGAATAACTTTCACCCAAAAGGAATTATAATTTCAATGAATTGAGCAGACCAGGGTTCGAATCTGGGACTGAGTTAAAAACAAGTATTGACAATGACTAAAAAAAAAAAAATGTCTTAAGATATGTGAATATGAAAAATTCACATATACATAAGACTATTATATATATATATATATATATATATATATATATATATTTATACATATATATATATATATATATATATATATATATATATATATATATATATATATATATATATATATCTTCTTCTTCTTCGTTTTAACGTGCTTTTATACCCATTTTTATATGGGGTAAGCACGGTGCCTTCTTTGAAGGACTTTGATTTGGCGGTGGTGTAGGCCGTAACCTCGATCGGCTGCCCTGCCTGACATCGCTTAGACCCCAGTACCGAACGGTACCGAACGTACATGTATTACCGAAACCCCGCTCCCTTTCTCCCAGCAGCACGAGGAGGACTGGGCGGGTAGTCCGACAGTTCGAGACGTGAGGTGTCTGTTATGTTTTTAGATGTTGGAGTGGCTTTGTTTATGTGTGTATTAGTCTGTAACATCCATTTGCTTTCAGCAAACCATCCGTTGATTACATACGTAATTCCGGGATGTCTACACGGATAGCAAAGTTTCCGCCTCTGACTGGTCAGCTGCGGGGATTGAACCCTCGCCACAGGCTTCTATGAAGTCTGTGGTTGCCACTCTACCAACGAAGCTATCGAGGCTCGTATATATATATTTATATATATATATATATATATATATATATATATATATATATATATATATATATATGTATGTATATATATATGTATATATATATTATATATATATATATATTATATATATATATATATATATATATATATATATATATATATATATATATATATATATATATATATATATATATATATATATATATATATATATATATATATATATATATATATATATATATTGGTCGATACTTTGCTTTGAACAGGTATTTTTTTAGTGCTCTCCTAAAGCGTTCCATCACTTATTGGGAATTTCAACATAATGTTATTTCGTCTAACGTAATATTTATATGCTCATTCATTTTACTCTCTCTCTCTGCTTACCCATTCGGAAGGTTAGAGCAAGCCACAGTCATCGTTGTTGTTTGCGTTTCATTCGTTCAGGAGGAGCTGACCAAGATGGATGATGATTAATAACTCGCGACAGAGCTGGAGTCTCGAGAATGAGGTTGTGTTAGCAAACTATCTCCTTCACCGCCTTCTATCCAGGCCTATAATCCTTCTATTGAGAGAGCATCGGAGGGTTTTTTTTTTTTTGAGCATTATGTGGTTGCTCTCTCTCTCTCTCTCTCTCTCTCTCTCTCTCTCTCTCTCTCTCTCTCTCTCTCTCACGATTTCATAATATCTACTTCGTATTTGATGTGGCAGTCAGTTGCAAAATTAAGAAAAGTATAGCGTAAATTTCATCCAGAGACTAACATGTATTCAGTAAATTGCAGTATGTGCTTATCCGTTAACAAAAAGAATATTAGATTTGCAGTTATAAATGTACAAGAATAGACTATTGTTAACCGCTTGTTGGAATTGGTTATACTATATTTTAAGGAAGCTATCTAAGGATATCACTAAATTTTCTTTTCATGTTGGACAGTTTGTATCTTGTGGAAGCTATCTCATCAAAATCATTGTTCTTTTGTGGTTTATCTCTTAGGAATGTGTTAATAATAATAATAATAATAACAACAATAATAATAATAATAATAATAATAATAATAATAATAATAATAATAATAATGGTGATAAAGGCAGTAATAATACCGATGCCTTAAAAATAGGACAATAGTTTCCTTCTTTAAATAAAAGATGGAAGCATTCTAATTATAAACATGAGCTTGTCTTGGTGGCCCAGGAGGTGAGTCACTGCAAATCTGGTTGCTCTCGGCAAGAAAATGGGATCAGGGATCAACTGTGAATGTAAAAGATCTCTGTTAAAATACAACTTATGAAAAATTAACAAACAAGAGACCAGCCGTTGATGGTTCAAGTCACAACTGCTAATATTAGGAAACAAAAACCTACCACCACGACCCACTCTCTCAAAAAGAGATAAATCTCTGGCAGAAGCAGACATCGACATTGGAGAGGTTTTCTAGTAAAGGAAGGACAAATGGCCAAAAACAGGTTGCATTGATTGTATCACTTATAAAAATAGGAGGTCTTACGTACAATACCCAACTTCTGTGCGGCATTTACTGACACTTTCATTAGAGGCTTCTCAGAAGTAAGATGTGAGTCAAAAGTTACACCTTAAAGCTTCAGACTCATTCAGCAGAGTTCCATCCACCTGAAGGGGAGGATGGGGTGGAAAATCTGTACAAGATCTGCTAATCAATAGTGTTTTCAATTTGCTGGAGTTCAGCCTCATACCCCACCTACTACACCGTTCACTGATCCTATTCTGCTTAAAGAAATGGTAATGGAATAGGTAGAAATTGATTTTAGTATATCAAGGAATGAACAGTACAATGTACCTTTTACTATGAGGGAATTTGAATCCGCCTTAAATAGTGAATCAGCTCCTGTATTGGATGATATGACATACTCAGATATTAAACATTCACTGGGAAGTACCAGAGTGTTCATATTAAGCCATATTAGCAGAATTTTTCAAGAACATATCTTCCCTAAGCTGTGGGAGATGTTAAAACTACTGCCATTCATGAAACCAGGGAAAGACCCTTTCAAGGCAGAGAAATATATAAGGTGTTCTTCTCTCGCAGCCAGTCCTGGCCTTAAAATCTTCCAACAATAAAATAATACCGTCCATTTGTCCTTGGAAATGTAAATTTATTAGTTCCATAAACTTATCCTATACCCTATCCTTCTTTGTGTGTGTCCTTGCTGTGGAGCATAAATCTGGAACAAATTACAAATTGTGCAGCCCAAGAGTCTTTCACTGACCAACTGTACTTTAAATGTAAGGGGCAGGCCCTACGATCATAGCGATACCATGTTTTCAAATTCCAGCATCTGCGCCACTGTAAATCAACACAACCTTCTCCGAAACCTTGTCCAGTACTCGTACCTCAATGCCATTCCCACCACATCAAGATTTCCCTGCTTCTAGTATTTAATCTTCTATATTGGTATAAGCGCCACATCTGAAAGTTAAATTCTGTGTCATTTTTCCTTAGTCGTTTCCAATTCGTCTTCTATTTTTACGTCCGACAACTGATCTTGAGTTTCAGCGAGCAATTGATGTTCAATTAGCGTCTTGCTAGGACTGTACTAACTATGCAGATTATACTATCAGTAACTCAAGCTGTAGTAGCATTTATTTCCAAGGGGTTCCCCCCTGCACCACCCAGGGGGAAGCGTTTAGTGGGAGTTTTCTCTTCCCCAGATCTACAGTTAAAATATATAAAAATAAATATAGGTAAAGAAGATATTGTTATTTATTGCAAAAAATCTTCACATTAACGCATATATATAATAATTACCGTTGAAAATTCATATGGTGTTGTCTTTCCCCCCTTCTATAAGAATGTTGAATAACCCACAGGATTCATTGTCC
>NC_089763.1:58269414-58314414 GCF_040412425.1 Macrobrachium rosenbergii
TATATATATATATATATATATATATGGTGGTTCTAGGTATTTTCATTCCTAGAACTTTGACCCCGGTAATTTCTGCCCTGGTATTTTTGACTACAGATAAACTTGACACTCAAAATAAACAAATAGCTTATTTAGAAAGCATATTTTTTTGAAATAGCTTAAGGCAATTTCCTTATTTAGGAAATAGAAGTGACATAATTTGATTGTTTTGTAAGTTGAAGGCTTAGTTTACATTTTTTTTATTCAAGTGTATAAGTAACACATTTGGCAATTGCATCCGAGCCTCTGTCGGTATAAAGACATTTTTTATAACCATGCCTCGTACCATTCAGAGCACCTGTGGAGGAAAGAAACTCTTAGATGGCTTAAATTACATTTACGAAAGGCAGAAAACAAACGCTGATGGATCAAAAATTTATTGAAGATGTGAAGTGAGTGGAAAAGCACGCTTGCCAATGTATGTAGGGATGCTTTGCAACTCTTCATTTCACACCTCCAATAAATTTTTAATCCATCAGCGTTTGTTTTCTGCCTTTCGTAAATGTAATTTAAGTCATCTAAGAGTTTCTTTCCTCCACGGGTGCTCTGAATGGTGCGAGGCATGGTTATAAAAAATGTCTTTGTACCGACAGAGGCTCGGATGCAACTATGTAAACTAGGCCTTGAACTTGCTAAACAATCAAATTATGTCATTTCCATTTCCCAAATAAGTTAATTGCCTTAACCTATTTAAAAAAAAATATCCCTCCTAAATAGACTAATTGTATATTTTGGGGGTCAAATTACCGGGTGTTATTGAAACCGGATTTCAGTTTACCGGGATTTACAATACCGGGAGTGAAATTACTGGGGTAAAAAAACCAGGAGTCTACATACCGGTCAGCATATACATTATATATATATATATATATATATATATATATATATATATATATATATATATATATATATATATATATATATATATATATATATATATATATATATATATATATATATATATATATATATATATATATATATATATATATATATATATATATATATATATATATATATATATATATATATATATATATATATATACACACACACACGTTTATTTATCGCAATATTAAATTCCTTATACGTCTGATCCAAATAAAATGAATAAAGTTCCATAGGAAGGATTTTATAAACATGTTACTACTTGTATTGAGAATAATTTCTTATGAGCATGTTTTATACATTGTTATTATAAAGAGACATTACGTTGGCATTGAATATTCTTAGCAGTGATTTGATACATTCAAAGCCGGGGAAATAAGGGAAACACAGGATATTCCTGGGCATTTCTTCTTTACTGTCACTTTTATTATAAAATTTCTTCATGGTTTTGTTGTGGCAAATATCCATCATAAATATTCAGTAAGAAATGGCCAATATTCTTTTTGTCTGCAAATTCCGTTTTTTTATCTTTACTCAAGGCTACATACTATGCTTATATTTTACATTCACTTTTTAGATCTAGCGAAAGAAGTTTTACACACACATATATATATATGTATATATATACAGTATATTTATATTTATATATATATATATATATATATATATATATATATATATATATATATATATATATATATATATATATATATATATTTTATGTGTGTATGTATGTACTTATAAAAACATAAAATACATACATGCACCATATTTACAGATGTAATATATATATATATATATATATATATATATATATATATATATATATATATATATATATATATATATATATATATAGCCCTATATACATACATACATAGATACATACATACATACATACATACATACATACATACATACATACATACATACATACACATTACACATTACACACACACACACACACACATCGCCACTTGGTCAAAAGACTCTCTATCACTTCATCTAAACCAAAGGCCCAGGTTAATATCCTTGGTTGGGCAGATGCACTTATTCAGTTATAAAATTGTATGTACAGATAAGAGGGGCATATTTGATTAATTGATAAATTCTGAGTTTACACATCTTTATAGAAGCTTCCTAAAACAAGGAGATTGCACTAATCTTTCGTGTTATTACCCTTTGCTTGATCTTCAGCTGTCCCTATTTAGTTATCCCCAATTTTACTGACTATTAACATCCTAAATCCATTTGTGATCTCATCGATTACCATTTCAAATATATTTGCTTATCTGTTTGAAGGAACTGGCAGTTTTTTTAATAACTGTACCTACTGCATAGGTAGATACACTTTTCTTCGTTCCTCATTGGAGCTTTTGTCTTTCCATTAGGTTTTTATTTTGATTATAAAGAATTTACTTTTGTTTATCTCATCTCCTATTCAATGGCCTTTTGCCCTTTCATCTTCCTTAACATCCCAGGCCTTCGCTCTTATATGCACCAAATTTCGAATAGTCTGTTACTTCTAATGTCGTAACTTAGCACATTATTCAGGAAGGCAGCAGCATACCCATCATTCTGTGATCTGTAGTACCTTGTATTTTCGTCATCAGTTCATGAATGTACCGCAGGGTTTTTGATCAGATAATGACAAGAGACCCTTTTTTTTCATTTTGATATCAATTTAAAGTTAAGGATAGATTCAGATCGCATTTTTTCACCTAGCTGCTGCGTTTCCACATATATATTTATCTCTCCGTAATGCGGTTGAATTTGCAGTTCATGAGAAGTAATGGACTTTCCCTTTAATTATTGCCCTTAAATCAGTATCTACCGTTTTCTTGGTCCGTTTCACCAATCAACTCGCATATTATTGATGGAAATGAAGTTCAACATCAGTCCTTTGTCAGCATTAGAATTCAACCTAAGTCTTCTGTGTTTGGTGCTTAAAAAGCTTCAGACGTTGCGCGGAGAGATCACTTAGTTAACACTTAAAGTCCTGCTTTATGAATGTTGAGAGTTTTGTTTCAAACGTCCCAGTGCTTTTCCATGTCTTAGTCAAAAGCTGAATATTTGTTTTTATGAACCTGAAGTAATTCCCGAATATTTTTATCTTCGTGACAGGCTACCGCAAAGCAATGTCCACTCATTGGTCCTACCCTGTATTTTTGTTGTATATCCGCTGAACTGCTGAGTAACCAGGTTTCCAGTGTTTGCGTCGCTATTTCAGTCAACTCTCCTAACTTACTTACCCTTTTGGCATTGCCATGCCACAACTTCTTTCGCTACTCTATGAAGATAGCAACACACGCATCGTTTTTTTCAGAAAATGTCTTTCTGTTGACGGCTCAACTTTAGATTTCTCTCATTTCTGCGGTTGTGCTGGGTTCATGTGATCTACCTCCCAATATGGGAAGGCGCGTATGGCAAGTTCTTTAGAATTAAGCTCCAATTGTTTCCTTCTTCCTATTCATTTTTCTGTGAACTGAATTATGCAAGCGCTCTCTCTCTCTCTCTCTCTCTCTCTCTCTCTCTCTCTCTCTCTCTCTCTCACACACTACTACTACTACTACTACTACTACTACTACTACTACTAAATGAAAATGGGCCATGGGCTTTTTTCTTAAAAGGAACAGAATATCATATGGCTTCCCAACTGGGGCAGGCTGAATTTGATGTCTTATGTATTTTTCACTTGATATCCACGGATTTTGTATTTATTGTTTGATTTAGTGTTGCACCTTTGAGAGAGAGAGAGAGAGAGAGAGAGAGAGAGAGAGAGAGAGAGAGAGAGGCAGGCGCTTCGGGACAAAGCATCATGAATGGATTTTAAGACCCTTTGGTGTAACATCATTTCTTCTGCCTTTTCCTTCTTTCCTTCAAGGAATTTTTGTGATATCTCTTATTATGTTTGTGTCCAGGTCGCTATGAACGTTTTACCGCCGCCAAAGAGCTTTTTATATGTGAGGAGGAGAAAGGGAGACCGACTTTCCCACATCATTTTATGTTTCTTTTTATGTGCTATATGAGGCCATCTCGTACCAAAAACGTAATTACAATCTCTGGCAACTGTTAGAGGATGCTGTTTAATTCGTACCAACCCTATTGCCTTTTCTCCAAGTTCCTTTGGTAGTTTAGTCGTGTGAATATCTCATAAATATATTATTGCATCGTGATCGTTAGGATGCTTATCTCTTAATTTCCCTCGAACTCTCATGTCTTTTTGAAAGAAACTGGTAACAAAACTTTTGCACATGTTTATACACAGCATAAGTGCATCGATGTACAATATTTTATATGACATATCTAAATGAATATGCTTTGGGTTTGGGTTTTCATTTGTAGTCCAGAGTGTGATGAAGGCGTTAATAAGATGAACCTTGGGCAGACTGGCGAACAAAAGAAAAAAATTGATATAATATATATATATATATATATATATATATATATATATATATATATATATATATATATATATATATATGTGTGTGTGTGTGTTTATGTGTAATGTAATTCATTTTGTAAAGCTGCTGTAACTTTATTATTGTGTTAATGAATTAAAGAAAAATACATTGCGTCTACTTCAAGCCTCCTGGGAAATAAAACTACGCTACTACATAACAAAAGCCAGAACGATAAGCATCTATAAAGAAAAGTAATTTTCTTAACTTGGCAACGAATAGCAGACATAAACAGAAAGAAAGATTAATAAAAGAACATTACATATGTGTTGTTATATATATGTATATATATATATATATATATATATATATATATATATATATATATATATATATATATATATATATATATATATATATATATATATATATATGGTGCTACAGATGATATCAAAAGAAGGCAGTTTACATTCACGCAAACTTCAATTTTCTAATTAAATGGAAGAACGCGAAGAAACTTCTCGGTTGCACTAACCCAACAGAGAGGGGTATCTTTGAATCTGCATTCTTTTTCGTACTCGGCACCAGCATCGTACGATTTTGGGGCGGGGTAGAAAGCCGTTGGGGACAGAAAGACCAGTCAGGGCCGTAATTGGGCTGCTAAGTAAGTATTAATTCTAGTTCAGGGTCATAGGAATAAAGATTCAATTGTCTTTCATGATTGTGAATGGCAACACTTACTCAGCAGTAGGCCCTTTCATAAGCATGCCACCCTCAATATAATTATATATATATATATATATATATATATATATATATATATATATATATATATATATATATGTGTGTGTGTGTGTGTGTGTTTTCTGTGTGAAACCCTTACATGAAGGATTATTATGCTTTAGGACACCTACCTGCAGAAGTTGGCATCGTAACCGAGGAACAGCACTCTCTCTCTCTCTCTCTCTCTCTCTCTCTCTCTCTCTCTCTCTCTCTCTCTCAGCTCTACTCTCTGTCTGTCTCTCAGGCGCTCTCATGAATTCTAAGACAACCTACCTCTAAACTAGTGTGTATAAATCAAACCTGGTGTACAAAAAAAAAAAAAAAAAATTATTTTGCAAACCCAGCATAAGACCGGTTAAATGAAAGATAAGTTAATAGCAAAATATTAAACCACCACTTCAGACATTAATAAAACATAAGCGATAACAAATGTGAGAACCACATTCCCATTCCCCATCCCGTTACCAAATAGTCCATATTGCTTCAAAGTCTGTGAGTCATTAGTTCAAATTAAGACAGATGTCTAACCAGCCACCCAAGCAGCTACCCATGATTATGCACTTCTATGCATGGCTTATCCATGAAACATGTATCAAATAAAAAAACACCCCACATTATAATCAAAATCAAGTAATCTGGGATATTTCCCACAACACCACAAAAACGTTAAAGAAAACGTACAGACAACAAAACAACCACAAATATTAAAAATGATAAAAGACACGGCAAGTTACTGAATGTCAATGAATGTCTTTACTTACCCTTTCAACAAGTAATTGGAGCTTTGAGTTCCACCGTCTATTCTAATCAGCCCCCTCAACAGCAATGAGACAGATTTCACAAAAAATCTCACGCTTGCCTTACCTGTCACCACTAGGTACAAACGAACGCACACCATTTCCGTGGCACACCCGTAATCCGGATTTCTAACCGGATAAGAGCTTCTAGAAGTCTCCACGATGACGCTACTTCCGCTCCACGTGTCACTGTGTCCGAGGCTCTCCCAATCAGGTGGCCAATGCTGTATCGCGCTGAATGTGCTGAATCCGAAAACGACCGACCAAGCATTCACCCCTGCACTGCATGACCTCTGCACTGAGTGACACGTTATGATGTTTGATGTATATATATATATATATATATATATATATATATATATATATATATATATATATATATATATATATATATATATATATATATATTTAATGATGAAGTATGTATGTAATATTAGATCCTCAAATGAAAATTATCATCAAGCGAATTTATATCATTTTTTCTGTAAAGTCGTCATCATCTTCATTCACGATCCCATTGTTCCAAATGATTGTCTATCACTGAGCTATCTAACCGGCACCAAAGTTCATCAGGTTCAAATCAATCCTTTACCGCTGACAGATGCACTTTTATATTATAAATCAATATGACTGCCAGTTATTACTAAGTGTATATTGAATTTGTATATGTATATAAATTTAATATATATGTAGTATATATTTACATACAGTATAATCTATATATATCATTGCAGCTATATATATATATATATATATATATATATATATATATATGATATATATATGCATCGGATATATATATACATATATATATATATATATATAAAATGCCAACTCGTCATTTGAAAGAAACTAGGCAGTCGCCTAGGCGCAAGAATGAAGGGCATTAACAAGAACTGGGAACTAAATAAATAAATAAATAAATAAACAAATAAATATATATGCAAAGCAATTATATATATACAGAACAATTATAACAATTATACATAAAAAAGCTACCAGATGGAGAAAAAGATGCGAGAATCAACGTACCAATGAACTATCATGGTCGAGGTGGGTTAATGCCGATGTTAAGTACAATTTCCGCTTCACGGCAAATATAGTACACCAGACCGCCTTTATACCTTTTGATAGCTCAGTGGTTAGCCTGGATGCTTTTAATGTTCATTTGTCGTGTCGATCGAGACTCGGCAGTGCCCGTCCATTTATCACTTATAAATTTATTTTCGGTGATAATTTCGTATTCCTGAGGCGCATTTGATATTAAGCTTGCTTCATGATCGTTATAAAATCACGTGTGATAAAAATGTCATAAAAAGAGCTGAGAGGAACGTATCAATGAACTATCATGGTCGAGGTGGGTTAATGCCGAAGTTGTACAATTTCCCCGCTCTCGACGGTAAATATAGTACACCAGACTCGGCGTTAACTTATACCTCTTTGATAGCTCAGTGGTTAGCGCCGACTGATTGAGCTGGATGCGCGCCTGTGTGTCGGGGATCGAGACTTGCCCGGCCCATTTATCACTTATAAATTCCTTCGTGATAAAAAATCGGGGATATTCCTGAGGTAGAGTGGATTTGATATTAAGCGATATTTGTAGCTTCATGATCGTATATAAATCACGGTGTGATAAAAAATGTCATAAAAAGAGCTGCATTCCAAACGTTAATGAACTATCATGGTCGAGGTGGGTTAATGCCGATGCCAACAATTTCCCGCCTCGACGGGTAAATATAGTACACCAGACTAAACTTATACCTCTCTAGCTCAGTGGTTAGCGACTGATTCGCTTGATGCTGCCCTTGTAGTCGAGACTCGGCAGTGCCCGTCCATTTATCACTTATAAATACCCTTGATAATTACATCGGGATATTCTGAGGTAGCGTGGATTTGATATTGCGATATTTGTAGCTTCATGATCGTATATAAATCACGGTGTGATAAAAATGTCATAAAAGAGCTGCGTCTTCCAACGTACCAATGAACTATCATGGTCGAGGTGGGTTAATGCCGAGGTTAATTACAATTTCCCGCTCTCTCGACGGGTAAATATAGTACACCAGACTCGGCGTTAACTTATACCTCTTTGATAGCTCAGTGGTTAGCGCCGACTGGATTCGCTGGATGCGCGTCTGTGTGTCGTGGGATCGAGACTCGGCAATGCCCGTCCATTTATCACTTATAAATTCCCCTTCGGTGATAATTTCATCGGGATATTCCTGAGGTAGCGTGGATTTGATATTAAGCTTATTTGTAGCTTCATGATCGTTATAAATCACGGTGTGATAAAAAATGTCATAAAAAAGAGCTTTGTTCTATACCAATGAACTATCATGGTCGAGGTGGGTTAATGCCGAGGTTAGTACAATTTCCCGCTCGACGGGTAAATATAGTACACCAGACTCGGCGTTAACTTATACCTTTGATAGCTCAGTGGTTAGCGCCGACTGGATTCGCTGGATGCGCTCTGTGTCGTGATCGAGACTTTCTGCCCCAATCCATTTATCACTTATAAATTCCCTTCGGTGATAATTTTAATCGGGGATATTCCTCAGGTAGCGTGGATTTGATATTCATTTGTAGCTTCATGATCGTTATAAATACGGTGTGATAAAAAAATGTCATAAAAAGAGCTGCGTGTTCCAAACGTACCAATGAACTATCATGGTCGAGGTGGGTTAATGCAGATGTACAATTTCCCCGCTTATTAAATAAGTACACCAGACTTAACTTATACCTCTCTTGATAGCTTAGTGGTTAGCAAAACTGGATCCGCTGGATTCGTGGGATCGAGACTCGGCAGTGCCCGTCCATTTATCACTTATAAATTCCCTTCGGTGATAATGTTATCGGGGATATTCCTGAGGTAGCGTGGATTTGATATTGCCAAAATTTGTAGCTTCATGATCTTTAAATCACGGTGTGATAAAAATGTCATAAAAAGAGCTGCTTGTACCAATGAACTATCATGGTCGAGGTATACAATTAACGGGTAAATATAGTACACCAGACTCGGAACTTATACCTCTCTTGATAGCTCAGTGGTTAGCGCCGACTGGATTCGCTGGATGCGCCTGTGTGTCGTGGATAGACTAGTATTTATCACTTATAAATTCCCCTATGATAATTTATAGGGGATATTCTGAGGTAGCGTGGATTTGATATTATATATTTGTAGCTTCATGATCGTATATAAATCACGGTGATAAAAATGTCATATATATATATATATATGTAATGTATGAATGTGTATGTATATTAGATCCTCAAATGAAACTAAGTAGAGATAAGAAGACTTTCATTTTTACTGTAAAGTCGTCGTCATCTTCATTCACGGGACTATTGTGCTCAAATGATTGTCTATCACTGTATTTAAACCAAAGCCTCAGGTTCAAATCAATCCTTGGCTGGACAGATGCACTTGTCAGTTATAAATCAATATGACTGCCAGTTATTACCAAGGTATATTGAATTTGTATATGTATATAAATTTAATATATATGTAGTATATATTTACATATACAGTGTATATATATATATATATATATATATATATATATATATATATATATATATATATATATATATATATATATATATATATATATATATGTGTGTGTGTGTGTGTGTGTGTGTGTACTGTATATATAGTTATTTTCGTAGACACGAATAAATAATTATGTACAATTGTTCCATTGAAGAAAGTCTGAAGAATAATGATAAAGATTAGTAATTTTACTATTTCTCCTCCCACTCTCCATGAAAATTGTGTATATATGTAAAATATAAATATATATACACACACTTAATCCAGTTGGAGCAGGGTATGGAGAGAACCAATAAAGATTACAAATCTTGACCTTCAGTTGGAATAACTGTACATAATTATTTCTTCCTGTGCATGGGGATAAAATTTTATATATATATATATATATATATATATATATATATATATATATATATATATATATATATATATATATATATATATATATATATATATATGTGTGTGTGTGTGTATGTATATATATATAAATTTATATATATGTGTGTGTGTATTGATGTACATACAGTATATATAGATAGATATATATGTACATGAATACGCACACCACACACACATATGTGTGTGTGTATTCATGTACATACATATAGATAGATATAGATATGTATATGTATATGCATTTATGTTGGTTCAGATTTCGGAAGTATATGGAGTAGGGAGGAAGATGAGAAGTCCCAGAAATCACGGGTTAGGTAGCTTGAAAGTGGTATTAGAACGGGAGGACCACTTATCCAGGAAACGTTCAAGCAGAGTAGACTGACTGGTACAGCTTGTGCAGATAGGTTCAATACACTGTTGAAGATTTTTCTTTGCAGGTGTTTGAAGGGGCTAGTCTTGAGTTTCCAGTTGTATGGGCTTACCCTTGAGTAAGCTGGTAAAGGATGAGTGTGATGGTGACTTTTATCAGCGGAAGGTGCTTGTTGCTGAACTTCTACCTGTTATCTTCCTGCTGTATTCACACACGCTTATATATATATATATATATATATATATATATATATATATATATATATATATATATATATATATATATATATATATATATATATATATTTGTTATAGATATGTGCACTTCTCAGTGATCGAGTGCCACCGTGCTGGTATTAAGTAGGTATAGGATAAAAGATACGAATGGAAAGGCGCACTCTGGTGAGAATGTAAAGCTTTTCAGTAGACTAAATATTTTGAAGTGTTGTTGACTGTAGATTACAGAGGAGAGGAAGAGGTGAATGGTGTGGAGAGGTGAACATCAAAATAGAATGGGACGTGACTGACTGCAAGGGTGCCTGAAAGACAATTGAAAAATCTTCACTGAGTTGCATATGTGATGTGAAAGATATTTTGTTTGAGGATTGGTTCTTAAAGAGTGAATAAAAGGAATAATTTATTGTCCCATTGTCTGAGAAAGATGATTGATGAAAATTTAAGAATTGTAGATGGGTAACATGTATATTATATCTGGAAAGTTGTATGTACGGGGGTTTGCTGAGAAGTGAAGTAAGGGACATGAGTCTTAGTAGGGGAAGGGCTCTGTGGTGTAAAAAGAGAAGATGCTTTTTGGATCTTATGAAGTATCTGTATGAATAGACAGAACAAAGGGAAAAATTGTTTGCGGCATACAAAAATTCATGATAGAAACGTTACTTGGAGAACAATAACGACATACTTTGTTGTTGTAGATGATAGCATTGAGAGAAAAATAAGAAATTTTTTTAATGTGTTAGAGAATACGTAATTAAGTTATTGGTCTAGTGTACAAATGGTTCTCATATATTGTTGTGCTACGTGTGTGGCTGTTTAATATTTATGTGAGCAAAATAATGTAACAAGTTAGGTAAGGAATAAATGCAGGCGGGATGAAAGACGAGCTTGCGAATGGAATGTGACGATAATGTTTGTAAGCGGAGGAGGGAGTTCCAGTGAATATTATCGAGACAGGTATAGGTAATGGGAGAATGGAAATTGCTGATTAATGTATATTGTGCATGTGTAAAGGGTTAGAAAATTGATTCACAGGCTTCCCTAGGGCAAGAGCCCGTACCAGCAGAAGGCTGCGTAATTTAAAACGAACGAGACTTGAGGGAATCGCAGAACTGATGAGGCCAGAGAGGTATCAGGAGCTATGTAAAAGATTAGAATAAGAGGAACCGTCTGTGGAAACGAAGGTTGGAACGTATGAGAGGATTGCTAAGATCACTGTTATTTCAGGATAGGGTGCTGAGTGTGAATGAAATGTAATAAGTGGAAGATACTAGATGAAACGCCGGTTCAATGAAATGGGAGTAAGGATGCTAAATATGGTGAAAATTTTATCAGTGCAGCTAGATGTTTTAAGAAATTTAGCCAAGTCGAATTGTGATTTCAAGGTATTGTGGTGTCACACACACACACACACACACACACACACACACACACACACACACACACACACACACACACACACACACACACACACACACACACACACACAGAAAGAGAGAGAGAGAGTGAGTGAAAAATGATAGGCTACATGTTTATAGTATGGAAATCAGGGTAGGGTAGAGGAAAGACAGGGGCAAGATAGGAAGGACTGGTGTGACAGAGTGGCAGGTTTGTTGTAATGGAAGGTTTCATTGACCAACAATCACAAAAGTGCATTTAAGATGGAGTTGAGTTCTGTAGTTTGTATATGGCTATCTTTACAAGATGATGAATCATTTGTGTAGTTGGTAGTGTCTAATGCTCTGAAAATCTCCATTTTTTGTTGGGGACTCTGGGTGGTCAGTATGGTGGAGATGTAGCAGTAGTAGAGCACCATCATTTTACTCCAAAGAAAGCATGGTCTTGATCACTTATTATTCAACCACTTATATAATGATAGTTGCTTAACATAATTACCAGTAACAGGAAGGCAATTGACTGTGCAGATCTCTTTATTGAACTAGGCTATAGATGCAGAGTTCTTTCTGCAGAATTTACCCATGTCACCCATTTTTAGAAATATGCTCTATTCTGTCTTGAACTCCCTTTCAGCTTGCTATATTTTATAGAAAAAAATATCGAAGTCAACAGACTCTTCAGTAATTATTGACCCATCAGTATCTTGAGACCAATTGTGAAATAAATCCGCTCTGTTAGGGGTAAGCACGCTGACATGCCATGATTTGTTTAGTTGCTTTAAATTGCAATTTGAGTTCTTACCGTTTCCTTCTTCAGGTAAAAAGACAAAAATTGTCTGTCTTTTCTATCTACTGAGAATTGTCTCGCCGCCTATGCATCGTGAAATGTGTGTTGGTCAGGCAACTTTTTTGAGTGAATAGATCCATTCTATTATGCATTGTCAAGTCTTTGATGTTGCCAAGCCTACTTTCTCTCTCTCTCTCTCTCTCTCTCTCTCTCTCTCTCTCTCTCTCTTTCTCTCTCTCTCTACTTCCATATATCTTGTTTTTACAGCCTTGCTCATTAGTGATGCAACATGATTCTTTTTGTATCGTCCAAAATCTCAGACTCAGCTCAGTGAAACTGTAGTCAAGTAGTGTTAAACTTTTTTTTTTTTTATCAATGTCATACATGTTGTTAAGTTTACAAATTCACAACTAGCACTGTTTTCTGTATGGGTGTATGAATATGATCTCTTTTATGCATTGGTATAGGTTGTGTTCTATGAGACATCCTGTTAGATGGGATTCTTAAGAGACGTTTCTTATGTAGTGATTTATTTATGACTAAAAGCATATACACAAAAGATATACAAAGTTGGGTTTATGGTAAACACCGTAATTGCTTCCACTTCTGGTAACGACTTCTATTATCAGTGTAAAACGTAGAGGAGCTGTCAAAAGATTTAACTGCCACAGAATCTCTATTGTTTTCTATTTTCAGCTTTCTAAATTCAGTCTTTAATTTATGAACAACATTTTCTTCATCAACGGGTTTCTTTCCATCCCATCTTCAATAACTTCTTTAAGGCGGGTCTTTTCATCCGAAGTTATTTGTCCTCCTTTATAAGCTGCGTTTATCATTAACAAACTCTTTACATAATTGAGACAGGTATTTACTTTTCCCTAGCTATTTCAGCCATCAAACTTTCAAACTTATCAAGAAATTTCTCGCAACTCTCTGATTTGTCAGTGGAAAAGGCAAGAACTTTCTCTATTATGTCATTACACTTTTCAGCCTTAGTTTTTTCATATTTCTCTGCCAGAATTTCTAAAACATTTTGAACGGTCTTCAAAGAACTATTAACTGTACGATTTATTACGACTGTAATTACATATTCTTTTACTCTCTCATTCTTCTTCAAGCTTTCAATTAAATCATTATATTTATTGTACACACTATCTTTGTTATTAGTGCTCCAATCTTCAATTTCAACCTTAAATCTTTCAAAAGTTTGTCCAACCCAAATCGGTGGTAGTTTGGCTTTTGTAATGTGTGTCTTCGTATTGGGAAAAGATTTCGTTTTCGAGGTGCTTTCCGAAGGCCTTGACAAAATCTCGGTTTGTTGTGCGAACACATTTGTCAAATCGGACCCATAGCTAACATTTTCCACTGAACCAACGACTCGAGAATCACCAACCTTTGTCTTGTGAGTTGACTCCATGTGCATAATGTGATCCAGTCTGGTTCCCATATTCGTACCGCAAGCATCACAGTAAGTTTGAGATAATCTAGCATCCATTGTGAGCATCTTGAGCTTGAAACAGGTCATATTTCGGAAGTGATCCATTAAAATCTTTGCCTCCGCATCCTTGAATTTCTTTGCTCTAGTTTTTCTAAAGCAATCATCATCTGCATCTATATGACCAAACAGAGGGCCATTGCAAGTTTTACATTGCAAAAAATCAAATTCTCCTGTAATCTTGTTTATTTTTCCAAATTCTTCCAGCTTACTAATATCACCAGGAAGATCACCATCACTTTTATATCCAGAAGTGTCAAATGAAAACATACTCATTTTAAGCAAAAATCACCACTGGGAGAACTAGGATCATTCCAAGCCAAACTGGGAAAAATACATAAAAGACTGACTACAGGAAAGACGAACAGCTCACAAGTATTTCTCTGCTAATACCGTTTGGAAATTCACAAGATCTTCTCTATGTGTTGCCCTCAGCTATCGCATCCAAGCAAAGACTGACATTACAATCACCGCGTGTTTCTACATGAAAGCATTTCTTCACTAAGTTTCTTCCACTTTAAGCATTACTTCACGATGTGCTTCCAGTATCAGTGCACAGTCCGACGCTTTGGCGGGTATGAGATTATGAACTCATCCAAACAAAGACCATGATACTAACGGCTCACTCTCCAAACAGTCCATCACTTCCGAGTCCTCCGGCAGCAAATTTCCAAACAGGTCGATTTCGGGGCATCAAGTTTCATGCCACGAAGGCCTAACGCCAGGAACATGCCGAAAGTAAAAGCACATGCCCATATGACCTGGAAATCCCCCACATCCCCAGCAGTGAAGGGGAAAGTCTACTCCATCCTCATCATGATTTTACGTTGACGAAGTCCACAGTAAACGATAAATCCAAGGTGTAAACTTCAGTGTTGAATAATATCCAGATCAGACGCTCTGCTACCAAATGTTAGATGGGATTCTTAAGAGACGTTTCTTATGTAGTGATTTATTTATGACTAAAAGCATATACACAAAAGATATACAAAGTTGGGTTTATGGTAAACACCGTAATTGCTGAATTACATAATAAGCCTGTTAAAGATTTGAACAGTAGTTATATTTAAATACATATTTAGCTGGAAACATATATAACACATCCCCTCGAAGTGGGACCACCCTGACGTGGTGAGGGGGCTCTTAAACCCCAGGAATTTGTTCCTGGGTTTGAGTCCAAGAGTCCCATGTATCATTATACATTTGTTTGGATTAATTTTTGTGGAACTTTCCACTTTTGATAAAATTTATAGGACCTGATAAATAGGAAAAGATATCATAGCTGGGATTGGGTTTATGTCCGAACTAAATAGTAAGAACTGTGGTAGGACCATCAGTTGCCTCGACAGTGTTCAGACCTGAGAGTTATCACATTGATAGCTCAAAGGTGGAACTATTCTTTAGGGCTGGACACTGGATTCCAGGGGATTCTGGTTCTGCGGATAGGACTCTTGGCATTCTATCTGGTTTGCCCATAACAAGATTAGGGTGGGGATGATTGTATTCTTGTAATACTCTCAGTCCTAGCAAGCGGGTTTGGCTCATACTTAGGCCACTCTAATCATGTTGTGCCATCCCTGTGGGGTAGGGTAGGGAGCAGACATTTGGGAGTCGGTTCTTACTTGTGCCATTGGTGGAAGAATAAAACTCCATGAAAAGCTGATGATATCTTTTTAAGGTTTTCAGGTAAATTTTTCCCCCCCTCTCCCTCAAATCTTTATGATAAGAGAAAATAAAGATTCGAATGCCCCTGGGCCCTTTGGTGGCAGTGACTCGGCATAGTTGACAACCGCTGGAATCACCTGTAACAACCTTTCTTTAGAAAAAACAAAAAAGAATCCAAATGTAATTATACTGGAACATTACGCTCCAGCACAAAACAAAACCAAAAGAAGTAAATATCATGTTGACCCAACCTTGACTCATTTTGACTCCCTCTTTGGGAGCGGAAGTTGGTCAAGGTTTGTAACCATGGAAACAGAACAAGAAATTTCAGCCCTAAAGTTGGAAAACTTCTTATTAAAAAGACATT
The DNA here is from genome assembly GCF_040412425.1 of Macrobrachium rosenbergii. NCBI lineage: Eukaryota > Metazoa > Arthropoda > Malacostraca > Decapoda > Palaemonidae > Macrobrachium > Macrobrachium rosenbergii. The sequence goes on from NC_089763.1 coordinate 58,285,583, forward strand.
CAGCGACAGAAATGTCGCTATAATGGTCTCGTCTGTGAGAGACCAGCAGGTTCAAAACAAAAAAACAAACAATTGGGCTGGAATGACTGACGAAAGGTGACAAGCAAAGAAGGAGCAGAACAAAACCACAAAATACAGCCTTAAGATTAATTTATTGTACATACTATAGCAAAGTCCAGCGCTCTTTGCAGTTAAGCCTCGCCCACGGCTTACGTCATGACCATCCCTTAGAGCTAATTGGCTGGCAATAGTTTCAAAAAGTTGGTTAATCTGTGGTTCTTTTCATGTTCAGTAATATTGCAATGGTTGTTGTACCAAACTAAATTACGTTCTGCAGATTATCAAAAGGAAACGTTATATTATCCCCTGAAATAAAATCGTAATTTGCATCTCAATAAAGGTGGTTAAAGAAAAGGAAAATATGAATGAAGTCAGGAGTGTTCCACGATGCTACAGTGTTGTGTTTCGTAAATGAGGTTCACCTGAATACGGAGGTGACACAGGGAATGTCTGCGTTCGAATCTGTGCACCATTCTAAACTTAAACACAAAGCCTTTCTCAGAGCTACGCAGGCTGGTATTTCACATTGATTTCAGGAAATTTTACTACATTTCGAAAGTTATAAAATCAATTTCATTGCAATCGTTTACACATTTGGAGGGATGACAAGCAGTGACTGCACTCTACAGAACCAGAATATGTCCATGTTTAACTTAAAGTTATAGTATGATAGGCTATACAGGTCATTCTGGACATAATTTGCTGAGAATTTTCTTATGGACATTATCTCCTTTTGAAATAACAGGATCACAAAAAATGACGTAATCCTATAACGTCCTGTGTCTTTATGACGGTTGGATTATAGGCCTATCTTATATTCAGCCGTTTTATTGTGGCTATTGTTGTGGTTATTCTTGTTTTTGTTGCTGCTGTTATGGTGTTTGTAGTGTCTTCGAAAAATTTTCATATGGTGACCTAATATTGCAGAATAAACATAGACCTATTCATAAAATACCGGTGTAAAGAATTATCTGCCTACTCTTGTTAATTGAAATTTAGTCATTTGTTTTGATTAAAAGTAGTCGAGATCTTTATGGATATAGTGTACGCTAGAATTTTCTCCTAACAACGGGGAGAGAGAGAGAGAGAGAGAGAGAGAGAGAGAGAGAGAGAGAGAGAGAGAGAGAGAGAGAGAGAGAGAGAGAGAGAGAGACTGACTTATGTATCCTTTTCTCCAACAAGAATGCCCCCAAAATCAAGTGATTCATGAGCTACTCGCAGAGTGGCTTGGATCGTCTCTTACATAACTTGTTCAGCTATCATTTATTTTTTCTTATTTCGTTAAGTATCTTATTATACATTCCTGCTATAGCCTTCCTTCTCGTAGAAATGCTATATTTACTCATCACAGTAATATGATTTGTTGTCCCTTTTGTAAATATATTTTCAATATAGTTCATTGAGAGCAGTTTGATAGTTGTGTGCAAGGCTGAGACAGTCCTATGATTGGTCTCTGTGCCATCAGCTGCATGCCCATAAATTTTACTTTTGTTCTCTGTGGTATAAGTGGCGTTACAATTGCTATGGCCATCCACGCATGTAGGCTATATATTTGCACTTGCTTACATGTATACATTCCACTTTATGCATATACATTATATATCGTGGAGTTAAAACTACTATATTAATTAAAAACTACTCTATTTCCAACAGATACGGGTAGAAAACTATTTGCAATAAGAAATTGACGTATAGACCCATGCCCTGTCATTTTGTCAAAATATGAGAATTTGATGTATAGGCCTATGCTCTGCCATTGCCTTAAAATATAAGAAATTGACTTGTAGGCCTATACCCTGTCATTTCCTCAAAATATAAGAATTTGACGAATAGGCCTATGCTCTGTCATTGCCACAAAATATTACTACATTTACATGTAGGCCTATGCCCTGTCATTGTCTCAAAATATAAGAAATTGACGTGTAGGTTTAATTTCTCAATGATATTAACATGTGACATGCAGGATTATGAAAAATGAATACCCTAATATCGAAACTGGCTGCATAAGTCTATGCTTTATTTCAATTAATGTGGTCTATGAGGGATCGCTTACGTAGATCAACACCAATTTAAAAGAGAAAAAAAGGAAGGTGCTCGTGTGTTTAGGCTTCGCATGATCAAAAAGAAAATGCACAGACAAAATGATCCAAGATCTTCATAACGATACATAACTTGTTATATCTTTTATCGGAGATATCAGTTGCAGACTTCACAACTCCGGGAACTCAAATCTGTGGTGTCACGAAACTCAACATGACCGAACGGAGTCAAATCCGTTCTGGTTATCATTTGAACTGTTAACTAGTGTGACGTCATTCCCCATCCGAGAGCTAGCCAATCACTGGCGTGCAGTGGGCAGGGCTTAGCTGCAAAGCTGGGTGGACTCTGCTATAATTTACATTATATACAAGTGAGTCAGGTCCAGGAGAGGAAACACTTAAAATGACCAATTAAATAAACATTACAAACAGCAGTCGGCAACATAAAACTCATGTAATTAAATCTTCAATAATCAATAAACAATTCACAGACAGCATAGTACCATAAATAATACACTAGTAGCATAAAATAAAAAAAACAGTCAGCATAATAAATAATAAATGAGCAGTAAAATAAATATTACAGCATAAATGCAAAATCAAGCAGCATAATAAATACAAGAGCAGTAAAATAAATACCACCCAAGCAGCACACCACAAAAACAGACACTCTTCAAGAGTAGTCAAGATGGTCACCACCATCAACTAGGATGCAGACAAACAGACGAACACGGCCGAGGCATCGAGACAGCCACAGGCTGCAGAACAGAAACACATCCACAAAGCAGATAGCCCCAATCGAGTCGTGGTGACAGCCATTTGTTGCTGAAGGAACAAATCCTCACACAGATGACCAACAACGGTTGAGCCATCGAAACATCCTCATGCTGCCATCAGGGAAGACGTCACACTAACAGACGAAGAGGTCCTCCACCTCCCGCTGAAGACGACAGGTAGGCAATACCTGTTGCCCATCCAAAGGACTCCCTGCTGCTCTGCTGCCAAGAAACCAATTCTCTGCTCCAAAGAACCTGACTTGCTGCTGCCCTGGACCTGACTGGCTGCTGCCCTGGACCTGACTGATGCTCTCAAAGTCACTGAGACAAACGTCAACTCCTTCCACAAAAAAAAAAACAACTTGCAGGAAAGGGAGCAACAACCCACCAAGGGAACAATCGGCAAACGATTGTCCTCACACCTTGCCTAACGGGAAAAAATTTTTTTTACAAAAAAATTTTTTTATGCTCACAAAATACTCCCCCTGATGCTGCCACACACCCGCCAGCCAAAACAGAACCAATCCTGGCCAAAGGTTCAAAACAACCAGCAGGTTCAAAACAAAAAAAAACAAAAAAGCAAACGGGCTGGGATGACTGACGAAAGGTGACAAGCAAAGAAGGAGCAGAACAAAACCACAAAATACAGCCTTAAGATTAATTTATTGTTCATACTAATTTACATTATATACAAGTGAGTCAGGTCCAGAAGAGGAAACATGAAATGACCAATTAAATAAACTTTACAAATAACAGGTAGCAACATAAAACTCATGTAATTAAATCTTCAATAATCAATAAACAATTCACAGACAGCAAAATACCATAGATAATATGCTAGCAGCGTAAAATAAAAAAAAAACAGTCAGCATAATAAATAATACATGAGCAGTAAAATAAATATAACAGCATAAACACAAAATCAAGCAGCACACCACAAAAACAGACAAATTCCAAGAGTAGTCGAGACGGTCACCACCGTCAACAAGGATGCAGACAAATGGACGAACACGGTCGAGGCATCGAGACAGTCACTGGCTGCGGAACAGGAACACATCCACAAAGCAGATAACCCCAATCGAGTTGTGGAGACAGCCATTTGCTGCCAAAGGAACAAATCCTCACACAGATGACCAACAACTGTTGAGCCATCGAAACATCGTCATGCTGACACCAGGGAAGACGTCGCACTAACAGACGAAGAGGTCCTCCACCTCCTGCCGAAGACAACAGGTAGGCAATACCTGCTCATCCATCCAAAGGACTCCCTGCTTTTCTGCTGCCGAGAAACCGATTGTCTGCTCCAAAGAACCTGACTTGCTGCTTCCTGACCTGACTGGCGCTGTCAAAGTCACCAAGACAAACGTCAATTCCTTCCACAAAGAAAAACAACTTGCAGGAAAGGAGACAACAACCCACCAAGGGAACAATCGGCAAATGATTGTCCTCACAGTCGTTTGGATGAATAAAAATGAAGACGTGGCTTATAGGAACCACAACAAAAACCAGTCTGAAGACTATTTATCCATAAAAAGTATCGACAATGTGAATGCAAAAGTAAAGAAGCATGACACTATGAACAGCATTCAGGGTACTATTGTACTTCCTGAAAATAATCACGAATTGGTTGATAAGAATATGCTGTTGAGCTCTCTTAAAATGAGATATACCAAAGTCCAGGATTGTGAGGACATACAATACCAAGTAAACAGACTAATAAAGTATTATGATTTGCAAAAATAAAATTTTGAGGATCAATATCTACCTCAAAAAATAGAAATTTTGGGCCAAAATAGAGAACTGAGACCTTATGTTCCAAAGCCACTACAATGTCAAAATAGTAGTAAATATGGACACACGAAGAAAGACTGTCAAAATGAATTTATATGTGCTTATTGTGGATCTGATGAACACGCCACACAATGGAAATGTAGTGATCCAAACTGTGGACAAGATCATCATGCAAGGTCCAAAGAATGTATGTATTGTATATACAATACAAAATTGAAAATGTTACAAAAACAAACATGGATGCCTATAAAAAAGGCTAAGTTGGAATTAAAAGTAAGAGAGATTCAAGATCCATCTAAGAAACATACATATTCTTCAGTAACAGGAACCAATAATGAAACGAAAATGCATAGAAATAGAAGTAACGGAACACAGAAAAGTAAATCATGAGAAGAAATTAATGGTCAAGGGAAAAAACTAAAATAGTAAAGAATAAAGAAACAGGTACAAATGATATGGATAAAATTTTGTCAAATTCATTTGAAATATTAATGCAAATAGGAACACAGGAGGATGCTACTTCGGAAGTAACAGAGGATGGTCATGATAGACTGGAAATTAAAGATAACAAAAGGTCTTTGGAAAGAACACCACCCAAAACAAAGAGACCAACAATTATTAGAGAAACATCAGTCAAATTAAAGACAAAAGATATGAAAAAAGAACAAAAACAAATGTAAGCTAAGAATATACCTTTATCCCCTAAAATAATAGTAAAACCTATGGATACAGATATCCAAAATACCAAAGAAGTGTAAGACAACCGTACAGCAATGACTTTGTCAAGGGAGAAGAGATTACTCCATCACCAATAATTGGTACAGCAGGAACAAATGTAGAAAGAAATATACATGATAACACTTGTGCGTGTAATGATTGTTTCATTGCATTGTGCAATAATAATAAAAACATAACAAAAGATGGTTTAACAAACATTATAAGAAATTTTATGAAATATATATAAAAAAAACACAAATTTGGGTACCATTGAAAGAGGTTGCATGTACAATGAGCACTTAGTATACTATAAAGAAAAACAAATGAATGTCATGAGTAAATTATTAGAAAAAATCCAAGTTTATAATACAAAAAAGAGAGTAGAAACTCGACCGCCATAATGAAATGTTTTCAGTAGCTTTATTATAAAATGGAACGTAAATGGTCTGCAGACCAGATTACACCTAGGAGAAATACAATGGTTACTAAAAGAATATGAACCAATGATATTATGTTTACATGTCAACAAAGCAATATCAACAGTAGGTAAATATACCTTGGCATCTACATCTAGAGAGGGAGAAGGAAACTTAGGTACTGCTATATATGTACATAACAAAGTATGTTATGACAAAGCACCTGTAAACTTTACTGATCTGCAAATATCGAGTATTAAAATACGATTAAAAAACGATAATTATGCAATTTATAATTTATACAACCAACCTAATAAAAATTATGACTGACAGACTTAAAGATTTACTTAATAATGCCAAGGAACCTACATTAATAGTAGGTGATTTTAATGCTCACAACCCGATGTGAGACTGTAATTGTACAGACTCAAATAGAGCAGGAAGTAAAATAGAAGAATTCATAGATTCATATGACATGTGCTGTATAAGTGATAACAAAATCAGCATGCATTTTTCTAAAACACATGGAACATTTTCCTCAGTTGACTTAACTCTATATACAACAAACATAGTAGACAGATTGGATTGGAATACAGTTGACGACTTGCATACCAGTGATCATTTCCCAATATTAATTTCATTATTACAGAATAATCCCACCAAGCATGTCCTTCAATATAACATTTATAAAGCAGATTGGGAGCAATATGAATTCCACACTGGGAATATCCCACCATTTGAATATTTAAAAGACCATTATGTGAACAGAATGTTCAGTAAAATAAACAAAACATTACCAATATTAGAAGGAACTTTACGAAAACTGACTATATTATTAATAGAAATTGATACATTAAAACCTCTATATAACAAAATATCTGCAAATTTTAAAATGGAAGTAATTTGAGGAAGAATCACTTCATGGAGGAAATATGTATCAGATCTCTCTAATAATACTCCCATACAAAAAATAAGGGAAAATTCAGGAAAATAAATGGTACCCATGTTAAACCACCTTGACATGCCATAATAAAAGATGGGAAAAGAATACTTGATCCTAAAGAAAGAAGTAATATAATAGGAGAAAACTTAGCAAAAGTAAGTAGTGACAAAAATTTAGATGACCATTTCTGCACAGAAAAATAGTATAGAATTAATAACAATAAATTTTGAAACAATGGAAGATATGTATTATTATAGAAAATTTAATATGGAAGAGTTGGAATTTGCTCTCTTGAACAGCAATAGATCTGCCCCTGGAGGTGACAGTATTTGTTTTGAAATGATCTGCCATTTAGCACCTTTGGCAAAGACATACTTATTAGAGTTTTATAACCATTTATGGCTTCGTAATTTATTTCCTGATGAATGGCATAAAGCTATAATTATTCCTGTCCCCAAACCTGAAAAAATCCCAGTAATGTAAACAATTACAGACCAATTTCTTTAACAAGTTGTTTTTGCAAATTACTAGAGAAAATGGTGAATGCTCAACTAACATGGCACATTCGAGAAAATAAAATTTTTACTCCCATTCAGTTTGGGTCTCAATGTAACAGATCTACACTGGATTCTCTGTCTGACTTGGAAGACCACATACGAAGAGGATTTGAATGAAAACATATTACTATAGCCATCTTTTTTGACATTGAAAGGCTTGTGACACTACATGGAGATGTGCAGTATTAAAAACATTACATAAAAACAGCATCCGTGGACATTTACCCAGGTTTATCCAAAACTTTCTGACAATTCGCACTTTTCAAGTGAGAATTGATGCTGTATTGTCAAGTACATTTCCACTTGAACTTGGTGTTCCACAAGGAACCGTCCTTAGTGGCACACTTACTTTAGCAATAAATGATATCAGTAGTAATCTACCTATTGGAATTAAAAGTAACATGTATATGGATGATTTTGCAATATATTATTCAGCATCTCGCTTAAAACATGCAGAGTGAATAATTAATAAAACTATAATAAAAATAGGTGACTGGACCTCATCTGTAGGCTTCAAATTTTCTATAGAAAAGACTCAAGCAGTAATGTTTTATAAAAATGAAAAAGTGGAAAAAAGGTGAAGAAATAGATTTAAAAATCAGAAATCATTCCATACCAATTGTCCAAACAGCAAAATTTTTGGGATTAGTATTTGATACTCACTTGAACTGGAAAGCCCACATAACATACATGAAATCAAAACGTAAAAGAGCATTAAACCTAAGTAAAAAAACTATCGAACACTACTTGGGGAGCCGATAGGCATACCCTTACTGTACTGTACAAAGCAACAGTGCTGTCTATCGTTACTTATGGAAGCGAAATATATAGCTCTGCTCCAGATGCAACGCTGAAAACGTTAGACCCAGTTCATAATGAAGGCCTTAGAATTTGTTCAGAAGCTTGTCAATCATCACAAACGTCTCCTTTACATTTTGAATGTGGTGAACTACCTCTCTCTCTTCATAGAAGTGCTATAGAAGCCATTCAGAGCTATAATAAAAAAAATCATATTGTACAACATATTAATTTTTCACTCCATAAATTGTATAATAAGGGAAAAAATATTGAAATATGTTGGATCCCTGCCCATGTGGGGATTAAGGGAAATGAAGAGGCTGATAAAGCAGCTAAAGGAACAGTCCACATGACGAGCAAATGTAGACATCCCTATTAGTGACTATGTTAAATATATAAAAACACTCATTGTAAGTAAATGGCAAAATTATGGAATGAAGAACCTGAAAATAATAAAAAAAAACAGATAAAATCCAGTGCTGGAAAATGGAGTTCATCATATCAGAGAGAAGGAGACACACACACAAACAAGTAATTCTGACGCTTCTTCGAATAGACCATACTCGTTTGACACATGGACACTTAATGAACAGTCCATGTGGCCCTCCTCCTAAATGCCCAGATTGCAAAGTATTGGTAACTGTTTAGCATGCACTGTGTGAATGCCCAGAATATAACCTGTAGCTATTATCAAATTTGGGAAATAGACCAATAAAAGAAAGTTTGTCAGAATCTTCAATATTTTCAGTAATACCCATTTTAATGTTCATGAGAAGCTGTGATTTAATTGATAAAATATAACAAGTAAATAATAGAAATACGAATGCCCTTAGACGTCTAATGAATTTTAAAACAAGTAAGTTTTAAAATTTTACTTAATTTATTTTGAATTTTAATATACCTTTTTAGTGAGCATAATATATATGGAAACATGAGTATAAATGTATTTATTGTGTGAGTGTGTTCCAGTATGAAAGTGTATGCCTTTTTACAGCTTTTAATTTCATTTTCATTTATTCATCACTAACGAGTAACCTATTTGGTCCCAGTGCTAAGCTTCTAGCCTAGATCTGTCATTTCATCCAAACCCTTTGGGCCAGCCCTATGAGAGCTGATAGTTAGCTCAGTGGTCTGGTCAAACTTTTTTAATAATAATAATCTATGAGACATGAATTAATTCTTTTTTTTACATTGCTTCGGTCAAACCATGGTATGAAAGGCAGGCATTCATGTCTTTACCAGCGTGCTTTACCTGCTACCCAAAGTAGTCTTTGCAAACTACCTCTGCAACATATATCAGTAGACGTAATGAGCTCAACAGAACTTTCAAAATAGGAATATGAATTACAAAAAAGTTGTCCTTGAGTTTTGAGGTTTTAGGCTCCGTTCAAACTGCCTTTATGTTTGCAGAATGATCTATAGGCCTAACAAAAAAATATGTAAGGCTTTTGAGATGTGATATCGTATGATGATGATTTAAATGTATTGCGATGATAGCTATTAATCTAAATATTTATTGGTATTAATGCCAAGCCTTGCGCAACATTTTTTTTTTTTTTTAACTAAGAATGTTATTTTCTTGAAAATCGTGCTTGCTTTTGGTGTAGGCTATAATTGACTCATTCATGAGGTAACTTGAAGTGCAAGAATATTTACATAACTTATTATGCTTTCCAGCCAGAAATCGTTAATATAAAAATATGAATGCTAAGTGTGAAGCATTTTTAGCAAGTAACAAAAATTATCACACCTCTAGGCCTAGGAGCAAAATCTTGTCTTTAACAAAAGTATAATTGCATAGGAAAATATTTGCTGGTAAACCATAATTTTTGAAGTGGTTAAGAAATATAACAAATCATTTTATTTTTCTATGAAAATCCCAATATTCCTATAACAAATATAAAATAAATATTTTCAAGAAAATTTCATTGTCTCTGTTCATTGCAGACCTATTTTACAGGTGGTTCATGTTGCTGCCACTTGAATGGTTGCGTCACACAGTCCCCGCCCGCCCGCTGATATCAGTGGATGCATTTTAGCTACAGTAGTAATTCCGTATTTAAATTTTTGTCACCGTTGAGGTATAAAAATAATCAAATAGGATGTGCAAAATCTTATGGTTGCATTGCAAGCAATATCAGTGTTATGGAAAACTTCTTTTCTAATTTTATTTTTATTCTTTTAACATTTGAACTTGGGTTTGATGGAGACATTCTTTTGTCGAATGGATTGGTAATGAGTGAACGAAAGTTTTGAAAATGTTTTGTAACTGCTTTCCTAAATTTGGCTACACATGATATTTTCTTACAGTTTTGAAATATATGATAGATTTTACTCATATGAAGCATACTTTGGCCACATTTTATGAAATAAATGTGTCTTTGTATTCAATTAAGAGATAAATATGGTGCATGTTAGTTGCCAGTTCGTTAATTTTGAATGAAATCCTATGCAGTCATGTAGTATCACTTATGAGCATGGCTGTACATGTCAGTTTTTACAAATGAAATATGTATTTCTCTTTCCCGTTTCTCAGAGCTCTTTCCCTTATTAATTCGTCCTCATGTTCCTTACACAGTGGTTTGAGATCATACTTGTTTTCTGGTAGTGTGATGCTTTGCTTCTTATTTTTTATTAGTAGGAAATAATCGCACACTCATATGCTAACGTTTTGACTCACGGGATGGTTTTAAAAAATCGTATATAAAATTCGTGGCTATGTGCTTGGTTGTGTTCGTGCTTGTGTAGGTGTGTGCGTGCATGCCATGGAATCCCTGCTTTCCTGGGGTTAGTTTTTACCTCTTAGTTATTCCCTTTGAAGTGGACTTCATTCTTTCTTTCCTTTCCACCCAGAATCATTTTTTCGTTCCGTTTTCTTTTCATTCAGGCTGTTAGGTGGCTGGAGCGCGCTCTCTTTTACTCTTTCTCTCTGTTTCGAAGGTTTATTAACCATTCCAATTTTAACTCTTGTTTTTGCTTGCTTATGTAATTGAAATTTTCACGAAAGTATTACCTTTCTTCAGACAGTGTTTCGTAACGTCATATTGTTCCGTAACGTCATATGGCTCCGTCCCTCACTTTCTCCGCAATCCTGCTATTTTCTCCGTTCCTTGTTTTTGGTAGCTTTATTGTGGTCACTCTCCCCTGCTTCGCTTATCTTACATTACATACATTTCCGAATACTACTTTGATCAACATTTTGATAACCCTCGTAGTGCTAAGTTGAACAACAATTTTAAAATGAATCTCTCTCTCTCTCTCTCTCTCTCTCTCTCTCTCTCTCTCTCTCACACACACACACACACACACACACACACACACACACACACACACACACACACACACACACACACACAGCTCAAGCACCACCCTTTTAAAACTGCAACACAAGTCCTTTTATGCTGGGAGGCCGGGGTTAGGAAGGGTTCTCTTTTCATCGTGTCTGGAGCAGGTCCGGACGTCCCTTGGCTTCTTTCTTTCTGTCTTTCTTTCTTTCTTTCTTTAAGGCTGATTCAGAACTCTATTTTATCCTTCCTGCCTAGGTTTTAGCTGAAGCTCCTTCCCCGCCCTCCAATTTGATCGTATACTTGTCTTTATTTTTTTTTCTTTTTCTTTTCTTACCGTTTACCCTCTTCGCTCTTCGTTCCTTTTCTAATGTTTGTGCCGGATAAAATTTTATGATTTTTTCATTGATTCTGTTCATTTATTATTCATGAATATTCTCAATGATGTGTCTCCCGTGCTTTCTCACGAGTGAAAACATTCATGTCCCTCACACGAACGGGTGATGCAAACAATTTATGTTTAGGCCTTATTATACATTGCTTATTGATTCGCTCTCTCTCTCTCTCTCTCTCTCTCTCTCTCTCTCTCTCTCTCAGCAAAGAACTTATGCACAAAGGCACGAACCATACTACATTTTCATGGCTAAATGTCAAGAGTAAAATTAAACCTCAGCCGCACAAACTAAGGCAGTTAATTCGTAAATTTCTTGCATTATATTCTTGTTTTTTCCTGCTAGGGACAAGGTTTCTAGGCACTTTTTCCTGTTTAGTTATATATGAAAAACAATTCTGGGAGAGGTATTTGTGACATTCAAAATAAATACCTTGAATACTTGCATGCACACACGTGCAGCACAGACACACACATATATACTATATATATATATATATATATATATATATATATATATATATATATATATATATATATATATATATATATATATATATATATATATATATATATATATTGTTACAGTTGTGGCCATGCAATGTTATATTTTATCTTACCTGGAGTAAAAGGGCCACACACTGATAACAAAAATGGGATAAGCTATTGTATAGTTAAATTAAGGGAAATGCAATGTTTCACTTAATAAATTATTATTAGGCAAATCAGAAGATATGTACACAGGAGCCAAATCGCTAGCTCCATGGCACTGTGATTACGTTAAGTAACAAAGCAAGTAGTGCCACTAGCAAAGCAAATATGCTATTGGGTAAGCTTCTAAGGGCTAAGTTAAGGAAACAGGATATTGCAAATTCTGATTGTAGCTTCAATTGCTAAAGCAAGTAACATTAAATAGGAAGTGCTGAAGGCAGGGATAGTGAATCATTGAAGGTAAATAATGGTATGCAAAATTAATTGACACATTTTTATGATTCACAAGAATTTACACCACTTCACTTAGGCTCTGAAGGAGTTGCAAGGGGAGCAAGTATAAAGAGAGCAGCAATGAAATAAAGTAAAAGAATGTGCACTGAAGCAATTTCGTCTGTAGGATGATGATGTCTCGAGTGTAGAAGCCCAACTTTAAATGAAGGGACCTTGAGTGGAATATGGATTGTATGCTCTGGAAAAATAACTTATTAGTGGGAAGGGGGAAGGGAAGCAATGGGCACATGGCCTGCTGACAAGGTCTATCTAAGATGCTGGCTGGATCATGACCCCTGCTATAATAGACTGGGCGGCAGTGACCTCTGCTCTTATATATGGCGTGCTTCCCACACTGCCTTGCCTTCATTCTTAGGTCATCTCTGGTGCTTGACCGCTAATTTACCTGCTTTTCGGTGGCGTCTGTTGGGGCATCCATGGCCTTAGGGTCCAAGCTGGAAGAGAAATCGAATCGCCAGCACAAAGAAGAAACAGGGGACAAAGGGTAAGTTGTATGGCAGTGAGAGAGGTAGAGTGCTTTAGGTGTGAATGGCATACTGTTGGTAATCGCTAATGGGCGCAGATGTGGCACCTTGCCTCCTGTTTTCTCCTGGCTGGTATGAATTTTATGGCAAAACAAAGATAAATGCATTATTTTAATCAGAGAGCTAAATACAGGCATGCGATTCATGAATGTCTGTAGCAATATATGTATATATATATATATATATATATATATATATATATATATATATATATATATATATATATATATATATATATATAATCAGTGTGTTTTTATTTATAACTGTGTCATTTATAAGGAAACTAAATTATTAGTGTATGCAGGATTTGTACTCTTAAAAGAAACTGTCAAAAGAAAGTTCAAAAGTAATAATGACATTTATAATCATGGAAAAGGTTATTAAGTGTAAAAGTGATATGGATGACAGTAGGTTTTATAAGGAAAGATAACGGTGACAAGGGTATTTAAAATATTGTAAATTGTCAGTAATCACTGGGGAATGTGTGTGTGTGCGCTCATGTGCAAATGTGTGTGTTTGTAGTAATGGCAGTGACAGTTCCCGATTTCCTCAAACCCTTTCCTTCGTTGGCCTACAGGATTCGAAACCACTTACAATCAGATTATAAAATATTGCGTGTGTTCCCTTAATGTTTCGGACAGAAGTTATATGGCAGTTTTCAGCAAGTGGTATCTGGCAACTATTCACCAGGCGGCGCAGTCGCACACACTTCTGTTCAATGCATAGGCGATGTTTCGTGGTGACAGAGTTGGCAGTTTCTCAGGCCCCCGGTTACAGGTTGCCCTAGTCTAGAGCAAGAGCCCGTGCCAGGACAAGGCTGGCTTAATCTAAAACAAACGAGGGAGTCACTCGCTAATGTTTATTATGTGGGCAGTCAGCACCCTGGTAACCGAGCTAAATAACGTTTCATTTATAGGAATTTAAAATGATCTTTTATTTTTTATTTTTTTTTTTTAAGAATGTGGTATTAAGTTCTTTTCTTTAGAATCGGCCTACACAATTTTTGGGGGGCTGACGAGGCTTTCATTTTAGGATTCAAAACTTGTAGGGCTATGTGTTTTGCATATACAGCATTAAAAATCAAAACAATGTATTACATTTTGTTTATTTATCATAATCAAAATATAGAAAGATGTTGAATATTAACCTACAGTACACTAGTTTGATCATTGAGAAAACAAACGAATATAAAATCCCACTAGTAGTAGCACTCGTAGGTTACACCAAAGCATCTGACTCGGTCGAAACTGACGTCATGTCAGAGCTGGAAGAACAGGGAGTTGACTCAGTTTACATCAGTGTCCTCCGTCACATCTATGACCAAGCAACATCATTTATTCGCCTCCACAAGGACTCAGAACCATTCCAACTCAAGAGAGGAGTCAGACAAGGTGACACTAGCTCACCCAAACTGTTTACTGCCTGCCTGGAGAGAGCTTTCCGACAACCCAACTGGCAGGAAAAAGGAATAAGAATAGATGGAGAATACCTAAGTCACCTCAGATTTGCTAATGACATCATTGTTGCCCCCACCAAAGAAGAGCTTCACCAAATGCTCACTGAGCTAAATGAAGCAAGCAAATCAGTAGGCCTCCACACGAACTTCCGTAAGACCAGAGTCATGAGCAACAAATACACTGAAAATGCAGATGACATACTTGGAATTGAAAATCAACAAATTTAGGAAGTGGACCACTACATCTGCCTTGGACAACGAATCTCTCTACATGACACCTCCAAAGAGAGCGAAATAAAAAAAGAATAACCCTCAGTTGGCAGGCGTTTGGAAGAGCCAGTACAGTGTTAGAAAATAAGAAGATTCCTATCCTCTTAAAAAGGAAAGTCTATGATCAGTGTATTCTCCCCACTGTCACCTATGGGGCCGAAACTTGGAATCTAACAAAAAAGCTTCCCCTTAAATTATGAACAATGCAGAGGGCACATAAGAGAATTATGCTAGATCTAGCTTGGAAGTATAGAAAAACAGCTAAATGGATACTTCAAAAAACTAAAGTAAAGGATATCCTTGAAACCATCAGTAAGCTTAAGTGGAACTGGGCAGGGCACATTGCCAGGATGACAGACAAGAGCTGGACATCACGAACAACCTTCTGGACGCCCCGAGGATACATAAGAAATCGAGGAAGACAAAAAACCCGCTGGCGAGATGACTTAGACCAACATAAACAACAGTGGCACAGAGCAGCGGAGGATAGAAATCTGTGGAGGAACCTGGGGAAGGCCTACATCCAACAAAGGACTTTTGAAGGCTGAAATGATGATGATGAGTGATGATGACACTAGTTTGGCAACGCCCAATGATCTTTGCTTGCTTTGTGAAAAGCGGGGTATCCTGTAATATGCAGTATGATTTTTGTTAATAAGTAATTGTGTGTTATTAGATTTTCATAATCAATAATAAATTCTTTTACAGTCGTTATGCAAATTTATAATTGATCATTACAGTGCTGAATGACCTCCCAGAATTGTCCATTTGGCATAATTCTAAGCCCCTAATGCTTAAGGACTGAATTATTCGCTGCTTGAGAGAAATGTTTATACTCTTCTCAGGTTAAATAGAAAAAAAATAATTATTTCGATATATAATTAACATCAGTAATGATTGGTAAATAATTAAAGAACAACAACATCAAAACATAAGTCAATAGATCTTTTCGAACATAATTAAAGAAAAACAACAGTAAATTATGTATATGCTATATATTCAAGAGAAATGGCTTCTCTAGAAAGTTTTATATGAATGCTATTCACATCCTTGTATTTGGTGTGACCCCGCAAGATTCGATAACTCCGTTCACATACAAAAGTCGTTCCCATTCACCATTCACCATTCCCTCTAGCCCTGCGTGACTCCCATTAAGCCATTCATTTGTAAAAACGGTATTCCCAATTTCCTGATTTGATATATCTGAATTCTTCTTCACATTTGTAAAATTATTATATTTCAATTTGACATTTTTTATATTAAAAAGAAAATTGGCATATGTAAGATTCAGAAGTTATCATACAACTATTTGGCGTTACAGGCATGCCAGCCGAACCTGATACGTAAGTGCACTAAATTATGTAATATATTTTATATCATATTTGCTAATTTGAAATAACAATCTTTCTTTTAACAGAAAGGTATTTAAATAGACGATGGTCTGATAACATTAGATTTGCCAAACTCTACCCACTTTTGTTTTATTTGCGTAATATAATGTTCTTCTAACAGAAAACTCTTTATGCAGATGATACTCTGAGAATTGGGGTGGTAAGACTGTTCTTATTTAAACTCAGTGAAGTATTTTATAATGATTCAGACAAAATACTTAAAATACTACATAAAACAAGGAGTTTTCGTGGTTTTATTTTTACTTATTTTAATTGATTCTGATTTTCGTATTATAAAAAATTTCTCTAAATAATTAGTATTTGGACTATAAAAAGAAATACGATACGAAAGATATATTTCTTAAAGTGATGCAATTTATTAAAGGTCATAGTGATAAGTGATTATATATATATATATATATATATATATATATATATATATATATATATATATATATATATATATTATAATTGACAAATGCTTCTATACGAAGAAGCACTTGTTCCACTTTATATTAGTTGTTCCCAAATAGTGTATTCAATATGAAGTGATATATTTGGGTGTATATTTGTGGATATGAAAAAATCTCTTGTATGCGACAACAAATTCATGTGTGTGTATATATATATATATATATATATATATATATATATATATATATATATATATATATATGAATCACGGTGATTGATAAAAAAGTTATATATATATATATATATATATATATATATATATATACATATACATATATATATATATATATATATATATATATATATATATATATATATATATATATATATATATATATATATATATATATATATATATATATATATATATATATATGAATCACAGTGATGTGATAAAAAAGTTATATATATATATATATATATATATATTTATATATATATGTATGTATATATATATATATATATATATATATATATATATATATATATATATATATATATATATATATATATATATATATATATATATATATATATATATATAAATTATAAATATATACTGTATATATTCAAGAATTGTAGTGATGACCATGACCAAAACATGGAACACGTACCTAGTGAAAATGGCCAACAGGTTTTTGTATGCGTGAGCGTGTTGTGTGTGTGTAAATATTTCAAGAGTCACAGATGAGAAAAGAAAGTGATGAGAGTTGAATCATGTATTAATTCAGATGTGGAAGGTAGCCAGAGCTTTGCAGGAAATTATTGGAGAGGAAGTCTGAAAATGAAAGCAAAAATTCTTGGATGGTACTTGATATCCGAGATAGGTCCTTTATATAAAATAGGAGAAGTAATTCTTGAGTGTGAAAGAGTGAAAAAATTGAAACTCATGAGTTTAACATTTGATATTTTCCTATTGGTAGCATGCACATGCTTGTGTGGAAGAAGTCAGAAGGGATATTAATGTCTTATGCTTCAACTGAATAGACTTTTTATGTGGCAAAAAGTGACTAAAAGAGAATGAAGGGAAGGTTATGGTAAAATTCTTGTGAAAAATGTAAATACATGAATATTTGGAAGCTTGCAAAAATTGCCTAACTAAAATAAGAATTGTCATGCTGAGTTAGCGCTGATGCCTCTTTTTAAACTGTAACATCAACATCAATATTGTTGCCAAGAAGACTGCTGCAAGGTTGACAATGAGGAAAATAGTAGCCTTCTGGATCAGGCATTGTGACACTGACAGTGCAGAGTAGATTATGACCTTTTTCAAAGGAGCAGCATGCATTGACTCAAATATTTAGTCACTAGGAGTCATCATTAGATTTTCCGGGTGAGAAAATACCATTATTTCGTGCAATATGGAGAAGGCAAAGACATCACTTTTAAAGAACGAGAATTAACCATGGTAAAACAAAGCCATAAGGCAGGTGTCACTAATACTAGCACCCTTTTTAAATATCTGAGGTCTTATAAAGAGATAAAGTAACATGGCATCAGGTATGTATTGTTTATAATGTGCAGATATTCTTGCAGAACAACCCTAAAGGTTGTGAGTTTGCCAAGTAAACCTCTACTTAATAGATTGTCCATTGAAGAAGAAAGGGAAATAACAAAGTTAACGAGAAAGATTAGAGAAAGTCTGAATATGGTGAATTGATAATTGGTAGTGATAAATGACGAAGTTGCAAAAGCAACAGGAAGAAAAATGGCCATAATTGATGTCACTATATGGTGTTGTCACATGGTTTGTGGATATTTATTTACGTCACCACACAGATATTTAACCAAGTTGTGACACCAAAACTATCCCAACAGCCACACTAGTACTATACGCCACTTTTAAGTAATAAGGTTATCGGTTTAACACCAATATCTGCTCTTGAAGTCCGTTAAGCCATGATTCTACTTTGCATCAAGGAATAGAGAGTTTTGAGTAGAGTTGATTAATGTGCATATTTGATAGTTTATTTTAAGATCAACAGTTATAGACACTAGGCACCCCCTTGACATGGGGCCACCTTGATGTGGTGAGGGGGCTCTTGAACCCCTGAAATTTGTTCCTGGGTTTAAGTCCAAGAATCCCATATATCATTACATATTACTTGGGATTAATTTTTGTGGAATTTTCCACTTTTGGTAAAATTTATTGGACTTGATAAGTAGAAAAGATATCATAGCTGGGACTGTATTTATATCTGGAGCCATTAGTGGGAACTGTGGTAGGGTCATCAACCACCCGATAATGTTTGGACCTGAGACATATCAGATTGACAGCTCAAGGATGGAACTATTCTGCAGGGCTGGGCCATGGATTCCATGGGTAGTCTGGTTCTAGGGATAGGACTCATAGCATTCTATCGGGTTTGCCCATAATATTAGGGTGGGGATGATTGTATTCTTGTAATACTATCAGTCCCAACAAGCAGGTTTGGCTTACACTTGGGCCACTCTAATTTGTGTTGTGCCACCCCCTGTGTTGTAGGGTAGGGGGCAGACATTTGGGAAGAAGTTAAGTATACTTTAGTTTAACCAGACCACTGAGCGGATAACAGCTCTCCTAGGAGAGCTTATGATTGGTATTTGACCTTTAATCTGGAAGATTCTAATTGTGCCATTTTACATGTGTACAGAGACATTTGTGAGGTGTTGTGGCTGAGAGCCTAAAATAACATCTGAAGGCCGAGGGAAACTGACAGTAGAATTGGCCTCAGCTAAAGAAAGTGAAAAGTTAAAAGTATTATCACATCTTGGAGGAATTAAAATAGACTGCTCGGTACATGCTTTTTGGAATCATTCCAAGGAAATGATATTTTGCACCCCAATTGATGACGTACTCAGAAGAGAAACTTGTAGAAGAATTAAAAGGCAAGGTGTGATCAGAATTGAAAGGATGAAGAAGATCAATAGAGCCTTATTCCACTGCCAGATTTAATTATTACATTCAATTCAACCTGCTTATCTACTGTAATAAAGCAGCATGATTACATTTTAAGGTTAAACACTACATCCTAAGACCAAGAAAATGCTTTTATTGTCAAGAATATGGTCATACGTTAGGGTCTTATAGGCAGGCAAGCCTGCCATGTGTTAATTGTAGTGAACTGAGCATGGTGTATGATATAAAGAAGCAAAGTGTATACATTGTGGAGAGGATTATCCATCCTCTTCACAAAATTGTGATATGCACTTCGTGGAAAAGGACATACAGACCTTAAGGGTAACTGGACACATATTATTTACAGAAGCTAAACATAGTTTTATGCCAATATGTTAGACTGGGAATATCCTTTTCCAGTATTGTTGCAAACCATAGAACAAATGTAAATACTTCTAGAAGTGCTTCCTTTGGAAATACAAAGGGAAGATCAGTGGCAATATATACTTCTGCCTCTGTGGAGGCTGTGCCAGTAATTTCTAGTACTTGTGCCTCTTTGAAGGCTGCACCAGTAATGGCACATCTGCCTCTTCAGAGGCTGTGCCTGTGATTTCTGGCACTTTTGCCTCTTTTGAGGCTGCCTCTTTGGAGGCCATGCCAGATATGCATGGCATTTCCACCTCTCTAGAGGCTGCACCAGTGATACCCGGTGTGTCCGCCTCTTTGGAGGCTGCGCCAACTGTAGCTAGCAGTCCCACCTCTTTGGAGGCTGTATTATCTGTATCTAGCCCTTGTGTCTCCTTTGGGCCTGCACTGGCTGTGACTGTTGCTCCCAGTGCTTCAGAGATGCCTAGAGAAAAACGTCAATTTTTAGTCATGTAAACTGAATAAATAACTGAACGTGTGCACCAACAAGTACCTGTATGACCCGAAATTGCCCCTCTACAAGGATGTAACAATGGTCTTTAACACGTGGAAGAGCATTACCGATATAATGGGTTCGCAGGGTTTAGATGGTATTATTTAGGCACACTGTGCAAATGATATGAAATACTTGATATACTGTAATTAGGTGTAAATCTTAAACTGCAATAATATTTGTTGACTTGCTTTTTGGAATCATTCCAAGGAAATTATATTTTGCACCCCAATTGATGACGTACTCAGAAGAGAAACTTGTAGAAGAATTAAAAGACAAGGTGTGATTAGAATTGAAAGGATGAAGATCAATAGAGCCTTATTCCACTGCCAAATTTAATTATTACATTCAATTCAACCTGCTTACCTACTGTAATAAAGCAGCATGATTGCATTTTAAGGTTAAACACTACATCCTAAGACCAAGAAAATGCTTTTATTGTCAAGAATATGGTCATACGTTAGGGTCTTATAGGCAGGCAAGCCTGCCATGTGTTAATTGTAGTGAACTGAGCATGGTGTATGATATAAAGAAGCAAAGTGTATACATTGTGGAGAGGATTATCCATCCTCTTCACAAAATCGTGATATGCACTTCGTGGAAAAGGACATACAGACCTTAAGGGTAACTGGACACATATTATTTACAGAAGCTAAACATAGTTTTATGTCAATATGTTAGACTGGGAATATCCTTTTCCAGTATTGTTGCAAACCATAGAACAAATGTAAATACTTCTAGAAGTGCTTCCTTTGGAAATACAAAGGGAAGATCAGTGGCAACATGTACTTCTGCCTCTTTGGAGGCTGTGCCAGTAATTTCTAGTACTTGTGCCTCTTTGAAGGCTGCACCAGTAATGGCACATCTGCCTCTTCAGAGGCTGTGCCTGTGATTTCTGGCACTTTTGCCTCTTTTGAGGCTGCCTCTTTGGAGGCCATGCCAGATATGCATGGCATTTCCACCTCTCTAGAGGCTGCACCAGTGATACCCGGTGTGTCCGCCTCTTTGGAAGCTGCGCCAACTGTAGCTAGCAGTCCCACCTCTTTGGAGGCTGTATTTTCTGTATCTAGCCCTTGTGTCTCCTTTGGGCCTGCACTGGCTGTGACTGTTGCTCCCAGTGCTTCAGAGATGCCTAGAGAAAAACGTCAATTTTTAGTCATGTAAACTGAATAAATAACTGAACGTGTGCACCAACAAGTACCTGTATGGCCCGAAATTGCCCCTCTACAAGGATGTAACAATGGTCTTTAACACTTGGAAGAGCATTACCGATATAATGGGTTCGCAGGGTTTAGATGGTATTATTTAGGCACACTGTGCAAATGATATGAAATACTTGATATACTGTAATTAGGTGTAAATTTTAAACTGCAATAATATTTGTTGACTTGTACACCAAAAGACATTTCTTGTGTTATGACGGTCCACAAAGTAGCACTTTTTCCAAAAATATACATATAAGAAGCCAACTCTAAAATATTGAATAATTGTTTTTTTTTCTAGTTTGCTTCCTAACATAACCTAGGCGCAATCAAATTTTAACCAATGCTTAACATAGTGTATGCCTATCCTTATATCTAAGCTTACCCACAAGTGATATCCATAGCCTACTTAGCTAATTCATATAGTTATTATTATATGTTTTCTAGGATTTTGTTGATATAAGCATGAAATGAGAGGTACAACACCCATCAGTACAATAGCTTAATTTGTTATATATATAGCCCTACTCTACACATTGTCATTATAATCAGGACAAACAATACCACGACTACAAGATGGGCTACAACAGCTAGTCAAAACTAGTCTAGGCTGCATAATGCATATCTTTTACACCAGCGTGCAGAATACACTTACAAGCTTACGATAACAAATGGTGTATCCGTATATGGAAAGCAAAGGTGAAGGAAATCCATTATTAACTAGAACAATTTATTTCTCTTCGTTTATAATAACAATATGATTAACAGTAATTCATCTTGTTAATAAAGATTGCGTTGTAATGCACTGGAAGCTCCCATACTGACGCCTAGAATGTAACCGTAACTGTGCTGGACATAATAGAAAACAGAGCTATCCGTTTTTAAGCCTTATTTAGGGCAAAGGCATACTGCAGACGCATGAAGGGAACCTAGCCTTATTGAGGTCATGTGGCCGGCGGCGTGCAGAGCTTCAAATCAAGAGACCATGCTCTCAAAGCTACGGTCATATCCATCATCCCATGTATGCATAACTAATTGGTTTTTGAAAATAGTTTTCCTTCCTTCCTAAGGAAGAACCAAGATGTTTATTCGAATATTAATTATCTCTCTGGTTATACCAGTGATGTAGAGATTTTTTTTATTATTTGACTTAGTTTTATAAACTAAATAGAAAATGATTTGAAAGTGAATAAATGGCATTATTGAATATACAACTGTTTTTGTAGTTAATGATTTGTGTATTTTTAAAGTGTTTGGTTTCTTAAATAAACAAAAAGCTATTTCAACCTTCAGATGATACGTGAGGTTCATTCCTGTTGTCATATTTACCTGGGATTGTCTTTTTTGTTTTGCTTTTTCTCCCTCGCGTATTTAAAGTTCGTATTCTCAGAAATATATGGAGGCCAAGGGATGTGGAAAATGCAAATAAAAACATTTTGAAGGTAAACATTGGTAGGTCGTGTGGCTTTAGGATCCCTCCCTTTCAGCGTCCCCATTCCAGCTTCATTTATTTCTGTATAAATACACTCTCTCTCTCTCTCTCTCTCTCTCTCTCTCTCTCTCTCTCTCTCTCTCTCTCTCTCTCTCTCTCTCGTTATTTGCATGATTGTTAGGAGTGTTCTTGTATTTTGTATGTATATCTTCTGTAAACTTACGTGCATATAATTTTTTTAAGCACATGTAATTATTGTGTGAAAAGGATGTGAACATAATAGATTTAAGTGACGGACAGTGTTAAAAATGGAAGTCTCATTAGTCCGATACAGCGGACTCGAAAAGCTAATATGAACAAAACTCAAGGAACAACAACGGAACGGAACTTTTCTAAGACAGTATGAGAAACGGTCGAGTGGTAGCTGCTTCTCCATCGGTGGCTTGAAACAGATGAGGTCGTATTGTGCGTCTGTCACATCCACAGATTACTGTACCGATAGAGCTGCTTACCATTGTCATCCGAATGTCTTATTTGAAAGTTTAGCCTCCGCCAACTGTGACAATAAGGTATTCATAGCGAAGTCTCTAGGCCTATCGTACATTTTGCTTTCCGATAGGCCTACGCTGAGCCTTGATAGTTATACAGGCGTAACCTCCTTTCCCTTACCCTCCCTGTTTCCTAGTGCGAGCTTATTCTAGTTTCACTCGCCGCACAATCTCTGAAATACATTCTTTTCCCTTCGGAATCCACATTAGACGGCTAGCCCCCTTTGGGGTTTTCATTTTTCCTTGTTTTAGGGTTCTGCTTCCAGACATTGAATTATAAATTATAGTCTATACAAAATACGTATGGTATTTATTCATTACACAGATTTTACACGTCTTTATCAGTAGTACATTAGCAAACTCAGCACCCCTAAGAAGAAGTGCGTGCTACTCGCTTTGCTGGCTATCAACATTCGTATCCGGTCGAGGTGTCACAGTAGTAGCTAGTGTCAGTTTTTTTTTCATTTTTTGATGACTGTGGAATAGCCTTTTATGATATGATAGTGTTACTGATTGTCATTCTGACTCATTATTCTCTCTCTCTCTCTCTCTCTCTCTCTCTCTCTCTCTCTCTCTCTCTATATATATATATATATATATATATATATATATATATATATATATATATATATATATATATATCAGGAGCTTATTGGCGCTCGCTATGCCTGCTGGAACTCGGCGCTGCTCTCCTCTACCCTCCCGATTCCCTACCTACCCAACCCCTACCCAGGGCAGATAAACCGGTTTGCAGGGGCTGGGTGGCTGTCATGTCTCCCCTACTGACACCCTGGGGAAGACAAACAGGATCCACTAGGATATTATTATAGATTTTATAGATTTTATATATATATACATACACACACACACACACACACACACACACATATATATATATATATATATATATATATATATATATATATATATATATATATATATATATGGAATTTAAAGATAAAAAGGCCTTTGGAGAGAACACCACCCAAAACAAAAAAACAACTATTATTATAGAAACATCGATCAAACCAAAGATAAAGGATATGAAGGAAGAACAAAAACAAAAGCAAGCTAAAATAATAGTCAAACCTATGAAGGCAGAAGTAGAAGTGAAAGAGAACCCCACCATAGATAACAATGAGTATGTCAAGGGAGAAGAGATTACTCCATCTCCTGTAATTGGTACAAGAACAAATAAAAAAAGAAATATACATGATAATTCATGTGGATGTGATGATTGTTTCATTGAATTATACAGTAATAACAAAAGCACAACAAAAGATGGTTTAACAAACATTATAAGAAATTTTATGAAATATAGAAATTAAGAAACCACGTGTCTGAGTACCCATGAAAAAGGTTGCATGTAGATTGAGCACTTAGTATATGTCGTGAGTAAATTATTAGGAAAAATCCAAGTTGATAATACAAAAAAAAAATAAATATAAAATAAATAAAACTCGACCACTATAACATAATATTTTAAATGGTTATATTATACAATGGAACGTAAATGGTCTGCAGACCAGATTACACCTAGGAAAAATACAACTATTACTAAAAGAATACGAACTAATGATATTATGTTTACATGTCAGCAATTTTAGGTACTGCTATATATGTACATAACAAAGTATATTATGACAAAGTACCTGTAAACTTTACTGATCTGCAAATATCAAGTATTACAATAAGAATAAAAAACGATAATTATGTAATTTATAATTTATACAACCAACCTAACAAAAATTACGACCTTGACAAGCATAAACAATTACTTAATAATGCCAAGGAATCTATATTAATAGTAGGTGATGTTAATGCTCACAACCTGATGTGGGACTGTAATTGTACAGACTCAAATAGAGCAGGAAGTAGAATAGAAGAATTCATGGATTCATATGACATGTGCTGTATAAATGATAACAAAATCAGCACGTATTTTTCTAAAACACATGGAACATTTTCCTCAGTTGACTTAACTCTATATGCAACAAACATAGTAGACAGATTGGATTTGGAATACAGTTGACGACTTGCATACAAGTGATTATTTCTCAATATTAATTCATTATTATAAAGTAATCCCACCAAGCATGTCCCGCAATATAACATTTATAAAGTAGATTGGGACCAATATGAATTTCACACTGGGAATATCCCACCATTTGAATATTTAAAAGACCATAATGAAACTAATAAATTTCTTGTTGATTTCCTTAAAAATGCCGCTGATAAAGGAATACCAAAATGAAAATCTCATCCAACAAAACACAAAGTCCCATGGTGGTCTGAAAAACAAACAATTAATAAAAATAAAACACCAGATTGGAAGATGATTAGATAATTTGAATAGAAAGTTCAGTAAAATAAACAAAACATTATCAATATTCGAAGGAACTTAAAAAAAAATGACTATATTATTATTAGAAATTGATACATCAAAACCTCTATGTAACAAAATATCTGCAAAATTTAAAAGAGAAGTAATTCAAGGAAGAATCACTTCATGGAGGAAATATGTATCAGATCTCTCTAATAATACTCCCATACAAAAATATGGGAAAATTTCAGGAAAATAAATGGTAGCCATGTTAAACCACCTAGACATGCCATAATAAAATATTGGAAAAGAATACTTGATCCAAAAGAAATAGGCAATGTAATGGGAGAATACTTAGTAAAAGTAAGTAGTGACAAAAATTCAGATGAGCATTTCTGCACAAAGAAAAACAGTACAGAATTGATAACAATAAATTTTGAAACAATAGAAGATATATATATATAATATATATATATATATATATATATATATATATATATATATATATATATATATATATATATATATATATATATATATATATATATATATATATATATATATATATTATAATATATATATATATATTATAATAGAAATTGAATATGGAAGAGTTAGAATTTGCTCTCTTGAACAGGAATAAATCTGCCCCTGGAGGTGATAATTTTTGTTTTGACATGATCTGCCATTTACCACCTTTGGCAAAGTCATACTTATCAGAGCTTTATAACCACTTATGGCTTTGAAATTTATTTCCTGATGAATGGCATAAAGCTATAATTATTCCTATCCCCAAACCTGGAAAAGATCCCAGTAATGTAAACAATTACAGACCAGTTTCTTTAACAAGTTGTTTATGCAAATTACTAGAGATAATGGTAAATGCTTGACTAACATGGCACATTCGTGAGAATAAAATTTTGACTCCAACTCAATTTGTAAATTTTGATTTCCACTCAGTTTGTTACATTGTCACAGAACTACACTGGATTCTCTCTCTAACTTGGAAGATCACATATGAAGAGGATTTGAACAAAAACAAATTACTGTAGCTGTTTTTTTTTACTTTGAAAGGCATATGGTACTACATGGAGATATGCAATATTAAAAACGTTACATAAAAACAGCATCCGTGGACATTTACCCAGGTTTATCCAAAACTTTCTGACAAATCGCACTTTTCAAGTGAGAATTGATGATGTATTGTCAAGTACATTTCCACTTGAACATGGTGTTCCACAAGGAAGCATCCTTAGTGGCACACTGTTTACTTTAGCAATAAATGATATCAGTAATAATCTACCAATCGGAATTAAAAGTAACTTGTATATGGATGATTTTGCAGTATATTATTCAGCATCTCGCATAAATCATGTAAAACGAATCATAAATAAAACTATAATAAAAGCAGATGAAATGGACCTCATCTGTAGGCTTTAAATTTTCTATACAAAAGACTTAAGCGGTAATGTTTTACAAAAATAAAAAGTGAAAAAAGGTGAAGAAATAGATTTAAAAATCAGAAATCATTCCATACCAATTGTCCAAACAGCAAAATTTTTGGGATTAGTATTTGATACTCACTTGAACTGGAAAGCCCACATAACATACATGAAATCAAAATGTAAAAGAGCACTAAACCTAATTAAAAAACTATCGAACACTACTTGGGGAGCCAATAGACATAACCTTACTGTACTGTATAAAGCAACAGTGCTGTCTATCATTGATTATGGAAGCGAGATATATAGCTCGGCATCAGACGCAACGCTGAAAACATTAGACCCAGTTCATAATGAAGGCCGTAGGATATGTTCAGGAGATTTTAGATCATCATGAAAGTCATCTTTACAAGTTGAATGTGATGAACTACCTCTCTTTCTCCATAGAGAGCTAGTAACAATGAAGCGTGCTATGAGAATTCAGGCAAATAATTCTCCAACCAAAAAATTATTTGGATTAAGAGATGTGTTTATAAACAGTCATCCACCTCCTTTCCCAGATAGAGCTAGAAGATTGTTTGAGTCGCTAAATATAAATATACAGTTACCTTTAATAGTAAAATCACCTCCTCCTTGGACAATGAATAAATTGAGAATTTGTACACACTTAAAATATTTATCAAAAAGTTATTCATGTACCCCAGAACACCATAGACAACATACAGTAGAACATATAATCCGAAAAGGTCCACATTACGCAATATACACCGACGGATCCAAGTCACAATACGGAGTAGGATATGCTGCAGTATCCCAGGACAAAACTTATAAGTTCTCTCTGCCAGATAATGCTTCAGTATTTAGAGCTGGGGATATGTGCAATAGCATCAGTCATAAAAATAATTAAAGAAACCTCATTTTGTGATTTATAGCGACTCCAGATGCTCTATAGAAACCATTCAAAGCTATAATAAAAAAAAACATTGTACAACAAATTAAATTTTCACTCCATATAAATATTATAATTAAGGAAAAAATATTGAAATGTAGAGATTAAAGGAAATGAAGAGGCTGATAAAGCAGCTAAAGAAGCAGTCCACTTGACAAGAGCAAATGTAAACACCCCTATTAGTGATTAGATAAGATATGTAAAATCAATCATTGTAAGTAAATGGGAAAATGTACGGAATGAAGAA
>NC_089763.1:58321914-58356914 GCF_040412425.1 Macrobrachium rosenbergii
ATTAGGGAACTTTCTCTGTTTTTGTGTTAATCGAGAATTTTTTTTTCCATCTCTGACTAATATCGCTGGGGCTGTTCCAGTTAAGAATGCTTTTGGAAGTTTCTGTTTTAATTAAGAATACGGTCGGACTTCTAGAGGCGCCGGTGCTGCCAGTGAGACTTTAGTTACGAAACCAGGACTTTGTGTTCCATCCGGCCAGCTTCTTTTTTAAACTCTCTCTCTCTCTCTCTCTCTCTCTCTCTCTCTCTCTCTCTCTCTCTCTCTCTCTCTCTCTGCTTTAGCCATGTGTGCTGCGTCTATCTTAGAGCTATTAGCGACGCCTTCGGCAGAATAGTCCCAAAACTGAACAATGAGACGCTGAAAGTTCTTTTTGTTTGTTAGAATAATAACCTGTGAGAAATGTGATCGATTTTTACGACAAGAAAGATACCAGGAAGCTAGTGCTCATTTTATTGTGGCATGATTTGTGGTTTTGTATATTATACCGAAATGTATATTCATTTGTTCATCACTTGGTGAAAAAAATAACTTTTCTATATTGTTATATCTTTCAAACATTGTTAACCCTTATTGTGTTCTACAGTTCTAGTGTAGATTTAATAATTTTTTTATAATGGGTTAGCTGCTCTGTTCATTATTATTATTTTTTTGGCATTAAGTCAACACTAGGAAGTTCGAAGCCTTTTGTTTGCCAATTTAATATATCCATACATCGACGAAAACGAAAAGTAATAATTTTTCTATCGATTTTCTGATATATTTATATTTTCATAATAATTTGGTTTATGATTGAGGCCTACTTTTATGATTAAAAATTTTGACGCAAGTGTTTATTTTCAATAATTTTTTTCCTTGCTTGTCATATTTTTATAAACAAAATTATGACGCAGTCTCTCTCTCTCTCTCTCTCTCTCTCTCTCTCTCTCTCTCTCTCTCTCTCTCTCTCTCTCTCTCTCTCTCACACACACACACTCCATTGACTGTGGATCTCTCGGGGCACTTTTATTTCCTCTCACTGTTTTTCCCTCCGCCCTCGTCTAAACTTTTTTGAAGCTGCTCATGTTTCTCTTCCATCTACATTTTGTTTTTGACGTTATGCTTTTTAATTGCCTTTTGTGGGCTCTCTGCTGTCCGTCATATTTTTATGTGATCTGAATTAAAGACGGCCCGTTTACTGGGTGTGTTTTTTCTTGTAGATTTATTATGCTACATGCAATGTCAAGTCGTAATTTTTTTTTCTAAAATGTCTGATAAGGAGCCACCTGTCACACTAAGAATTTGTCAGACACCTCAGCCAGTCCTCTTGGCACTCCTGCCCCTGTCCATATTTTACTTCTTATCTTCCCGTGTGCCTTATTTCCCCTTGTGCATTCCCATCCTCTCCGCTTCTCAATTTCCTTTCATCTTCTGTTTTGTCTCCGTCGTCTCTTCTGTCTTCCCCCTCCTCCGTCTCCCCCTTCGCCATCCCTTCTCTTTATTACCTTGGCCTGGAACTGACTAGGAATTTGTTACCCAGTGCTGGCTAGGGACGACCTGGAACGTGGTCACGCGACAGGAATTTCTAAACATTCCAGGGCATTCCAGGAGATTCCAAACCGACTGTTTGTTTCAGTGAACTCGCTACCCCTTTTTGTATGGAAAAGGCCGAAATGGGGGTTTAGGGCAATAGTTCTGGGTAGTATATACACTAAACTAAATCTTCCTTCTTGAATTCATTGTACAGCCAAAAGCTCGGATGGTTTTTTGGGGCTCTTGATATTTCTATGGTGTCTTTTTTTAATGTTCAGCAGATTTCATGAAAAATCGCAATGCTTTTTGCTGATATTATGTTTATAGTATATAAATCTTTAGTGACTCAAAACTCTTCGTTTGTAGAGTACTGGGTTGATACTTGAACCTAAGATTCAATATGCATTTGATAAGGTTGAGCTGAAAGGATTCCAGAGCTTGGAACGCCTTTAGGAAAGGGTCTGCCAGGTAGGGAACGGTGCCAGTTTCTTTTACAGCTTTGTATGTCGTGCGCCTTCCAGTTCGCTTAACTTTTGTAATTTTCACTTAAACACTCTGCGCATATTTCACAGTAATGAGATTGACGTTTTCAATTGTTTAATCTGCTATAGAGTTGTTCATTGTTTGCGTATATTTTCGGTTCTCGTGTTACTGACGATCTGTAGAAAACCGAAATAAATTTTGGTGATCTTGCGTTTGCTTGTGTTTGATCATACCCTTTGTTACTGACTGCTAAAAAAATACATGTATTGCTAAAACAGTTCACAATGTCTCTAATGTTGTTCATTAAAAACTAACAATTATATAAATACTTTGTATTACTAATTAAAGTTGAAAACCCTAAATATAAACTTTCGAACACCTGAACGGTAACCCTCCGAAGTGATTACTTTGAAAATAAGAAGAGTGAGGGGGCAGTTTTTCGAGGTAAAGTTTAGAAAGGGGGCGAGAGTATAACGGCCTGTCACCGAAACATTGGTCTGGGTGTCGTTAGGCAGTTCCATATTCAATGGCAGTTGCGTCAATCTCCTTGATCTTCTAACTTGCGATGCTGCAACTGCATTTATCCCCTGGATGTTTCCGACTATGGCACCTATGCAGCACAGGCAGTCGGAAACAGGATAAATGCATTTGCAGCTTTGCAAGTTAGAAGATCAACGAGACTGGCGTAACTGCCAGTTGGATATGGAATTACCCAACGGCACCCAGACCAGTGCTTCGGTGATCGGCCGTCACCCTCTCGCCCCCTTTCTTATCTTGATCCAGGAAAACTGCCCATTCACTATTCTTAGAATTCTCCTCGACGGATTGCTCTAAATCATTCGGTGAAATTTCTATTTGAGGTGTACGTCAGGGAAGACAGCGGACTGTTAGTGGATTTATTTTTCATCAGAGGTTTGATTCCATTTTAGAGAAAGTAACCCCAAAATGGTAGTCTTCGTTTCTCAGCAGATCCGTAGGGATGAAATTGCTAGCCCCCTGCCTTTTCCTTAGCTTAACTGGCACCGGTACCGATTTTTAGCAGCCATTCAGATCGAACCAAGGACCTTTCGAGCGCCAGTTCGGTGCTTTACAATGAGCTACACACACACACACACACACACACACACACACACACACACACACACACAAGTAATTACATAAATACATTAAATTTTTAGTCGGTCAGCTTTGTGCCAAATACAGAGAATATAATGGAAATCTGAACCCAGTTATGAAAACGAGTACAGTGAGTCTTCGGATATATACCCTAATGCCCAAATTGGTAGTTTGTCTTGTGCTTACACTCTGAGATTTGCGAAGGTACGAGTGACTGTTTCCCTAAGAGAACACAGAAGGTATTGTATTACAGAGGTGTAACATCTTCTAGTATGGGAATTATAAACCTGAGATGTAAGTGAATGAATACTAAACAGAAGGGCTACTGCATGCTGTTTAGACAGGAAGACCGGGTGAATCAGAATTAAGTGGTGAAGCTGTTTTATGGCAGGAGTAAAAGGATAAACTGTAGGTTCTTTACATATGTGTGTGTATATATATATATATATATATATATATATATATATATATATATATATATATATATATATATATATATATATATATAAATATATATATATATATATATATATATTATATATATATATATATGTATATAAAATATTTCAAGTTTAGGACAGACAAAATCGTATGCAAGTTGAAAGTGATATGATGTGGAGCATGTTGAGGTTCCTTAGGTTGCAGTTTGAGTGATAAGATGTTTTCGAGAAGGAAACAAAGATCGAATAAGAATGTACCTTAAATAGAACATAAACTGATTTGTTTTAAAAGTAGCCTTAGATTGTATGTTATGATTTATATCTGTGGTTGTTTAACATTAACGAAGTGACCAAAAATGGACGGGGGAACTTGCAGAGAAGACAGGATAGGAGAATGCTTTGTGAAGTGTTTCGTTGGATAATGTATGCAGATGTTTTATGATACGCTGATGGTGTTGACGAGTTGTCGAGGTTGGTGAAGAATGCTGAAATTTTGTAAAACGAAGAGTTGAAAGCAAATGTTTGCTAGCATTTGTATGGTTATGAGAATAAGCGAAAAACAGGAAGAAGTGATGAATGTTAATGTGCATGATGGGAGAATGGTTCTTAGCCTCTCATGCATGTTCTTGAGCCATTCTACCGATGCTGGTAAAATTAAAGAAGGCCTGAGATAGGAAATTATTATAAGAGGTGCGTGGAGTGTAGGCAAGGATAGGTGGAATTATATATATATATATATATATATATTATATATATATATATATATATATATATATATATATATATATATATATATATATATATATATATATATATATATATATATTATGTTTTGTGTGTACATGAATATGTAGAATAAATGGAAAAGTGGCTCAGAGTTGTAAAGTGATACGGTGTATAGTGAGAACGAGAAAGAGAAATGATAAGCTGATCATTGGAAAAGGAGAGTGATTCTTAAAAAAAAAGGAAGATTGATGGACTGACTGGCCAAGGAGTTAGAAGAATTGATTTGAATAGATTTTAACATGAGGAACTTGGCATACTAAGACGCGGTTTCTGTGCATTGGTCGGAAGCCAGTTGTGAACCAGTTAAGGTTTATTCCTTTACGCTTTTTTTTTTTTTATTTAGAATTAATACTAGTGTGACCGTAACTTTTGTCCTAGTTTTTTTTTCTCAACATAGCTTTTCATAAGAGAATGGTTATAAAGGTAAAAGTAAAATTATGACCTAATATTACTTCTTTATCATTAATATTCTTATTATTATTCGGCCAAAATTATAAATGAACCTTGGGTAACCATACACAGTAGCGTATTTCTCTCACGATAAACACTTTTTCCTCTAGAGGAATGGTATTGAAGCAGGCATGGAATCATTAATCGCAAACAGTAACTTCGTGGATCCAATTGTGACAAATGTTTAAGTGATTTTTTTTTTTGTGGGTGGCGTTTGGGGGAGGCCCCGGGGCTTATTTTAAAAATCTTAGCCATTTATTTGAGTTTGATCCGTTTACGTCTCTTGTGTTGTTCGGTTTATTTTTCTGTGTATTTTGTATGACTTGAGTATCATGATTACAAAACTGAAATTTTCGAAAATACCACATATCACAAATTCTTTAAAATTATATAGTGTTGATAGTGTTTAGGTTAATGATAAATGTATGAAGATTCTTTCATTCTTTTGATGTAGCTTGGTTTAATTGCCTTAGTACGGCCAATTATTCAATTCTCACTTTTGTTTGTTGAATTATTAACGAACATAGAAACTTCTGTGTTATAGAAGTTTTAACGTTCTGCCATGTTTACTTTCTTGGGGCCAAGGAAATTCGAGAATAACTGGTATGCTGGCACAGAATAATAGCCAACTCCTTTTAAAGCAAACTTTTCAGAAACTTTGGATGAGAGAGAGAGAGAGAGAGAGAGAGAGAGAGAGAGGTGAGTATGAGAAACTTTGGATAATTAAACTCTCTCTCTCTCTCTCTCTCTCTACACGCACACTTACAACGAACGACCATCGGCAGCAGCACCGAGTAACTGGGCCTACATTATTAAATAGGAAAAGTCAATAGACAATATTTGTATTCGGGAGCGAACGTGGGAGAGCTTCTCCTCCTTGGAGGGGAAATGGACTAGACTCCTTTAAGTGTCTTCTTCTTCCTCCTCCCCCCTCCTCCTCCTGCAAACCAGATGTTAGAACTAAAGATCCCTTTAGTCGATCATCACAGGTTGTATTAACCAACTGCTCACACAGTTCGGTAACGTAATGCTAAAGCGACTTTCTTTTTCGGAGCCTGTGCCCGCAGTCTTATGACAGAAACGAGGTTTTCCTTCAGTCACTTTCCTTCACCTTTTCTGTGTATATCCGTTTGGTTCTTAAAATGACTCTCTCTTCATCCCGCGGGAGAAACCATTCATAACATCTCTCTCTCTCTCTCTCTCTCTCTCTCTCTCTCTCTCTCTCTCTCTCTCTCTCTCTCTCTAAAGAATGTGAAGTTCGATTGTCCCATTCACTCCTTTGCTTTGTCTGGCGGAAAATGTTCAGAGAAAAAATCTGTCACAGGATCGATTCCAAATGAAAAGGAAATGTTAATCACCCTAATGTTTCTGTAGTTATATTAGCAACGCTTTTATGGATTCGGAATGTTCTCTGGAGTGGAAAGAGTAGAAAGTTTCCGCTCTGTCATTATTTTTACAATTATTAAAAATTATATTAGTATAAAATGTTATTTAAAAAATTTACTTTTATACAAAAACTACAAGCCTTGATTCTGTATACGAAGGCGGATTGTTCCAGAGAATGCCTTATAAAGCGAAAGAAAATGAAAGCCAAAATAACACAAGTCATTTTCTCCGGCTACCGGATAAGAATGGCAGAAGTTTTGCGAAAATGCGGAGATTTAAAGTCAAGGACTTGTTAAAAGGCCCCCACTATGCAAAGTCCAGCCGGTTTGCCCCATTGTCCCGAGGGGGGACCATGGTGGGAGGGGCTTCGGGGCCTTGTTGAATATAAGAAGGAAAAATGAGAACTGAAATACTAATTTCCAGACATCAGAAGTTTGTACAGTTGAAACTAACGAAAGTTTTTTACTTTTCTTTCTTTTATGAGGTCACTCTTATGTTTTACTTAACATGCTCTCCTTTCTCCTTTCTCGGAAACAGGGGAGGGAAAGGTGCGGTAATTGATGGAAGGGCCGTCAGCCTTTCAGCTGTCTTGGATTACGGACAACTTTTTGTATTGCAGGGATTAGTAAATCTTGAGAAAGATTTGACTGACACTGTGCAGCGTGTATTCACTCACTCTTGTTGTCTCTTACACGACGTTTCGACTAGGAATAAATAGCCTGTTTGTTTCATTGTGCTTGGTTCAAATGCCCACGTGTACATTGTCTTTTCGTCTTTTTAATTTCAATTCCGTTCCACAGTTGTCAAGTATGCCCTATTAAATATCACCCCGATGCCTTTCCTGAAACGTTGTTTATAGTAGTTGATGTGATTTTCTTTTTGGGTCTTCTGTTACCTTGGGGAAAAATCTTTTTCAAAACTTCGTTCTGTATCACATACTTGATGATCTCAAGTCTTTTATCACAGTAAATACATTAACATCCTTTATCTCTCTCTCTCTCTCTCTCTCTCTCTCTCTCTCTCTCTCTCTCTCTCTTGCGCGCGCATTGGGTTACTGGCATATAGTGTATTGTGCCTAGATGTTCAATATTATTTTTTTATTTTCTGTCCATAGAAAATGATACAGGAACGAACGTATTGCTAACGTTGACTGAGATTACAGTCGGTAAAGTTCTGCATGCGTTTTATTGCCTGATGTAATACAGAGTCAAAACCACCATATATGAAGAATGGTAAAGAAATTAGATAGTGAATTCATTTGAACGTATTATTTTGAAACTTGAAATTGTACGAAAATATAAATAAAATTGTAACATATTTCATGTAACGTATATGTTTGTGTTTCGCTAGAGACTACATAACAATTGTTAATGCTTAGTGCACAAGACTCGAGCCATTGTTAATAAGTACATGGCATGGTGTTGCATTCATTTTTAGTTTTCTGCAAAGAAAACTATTGCGCCGGCTTTTTCTGTCCGTCCGCACTTTTTTCTGTCCGCCCTCAGATCTTAAAAACCACTGAGGCTTGAGGGCTGCAAGTTGGTATGTTGATCATCCACCCCCAATCATCAAACACCAAATTGCAGCCCTCTAGAATCAGTATTTATTTTATTTAAGGTTGAAGTTGGCCATAATCGTGCGTCTGCCACCGGTATAGGATAGGCCACCACCG
The DNA here is from genome assembly GCF_040412425.1 of Macrobrachium rosenbergii. Classification (NCBI taxonomy): domain Eukaryota; kingdom Metazoa; phylum Arthropoda; class Malacostraca; order Decapoda; family Palaemonidae; genus Macrobrachium; species Macrobrachium rosenbergii. The sequence goes on from NC_089763.1 coordinate 58,329,757, forward strand.
GGCCGTGGTTAAAGTTTTTGGGCCGCGGTTCATACAGCCTTATCCAGAGACCACCGAAAGATACATCTATTTTTTCGGTGTCCTTGATTATAAGCTGTAGCGGCTGTACAGAAAACTCTATTACGCCGAAGAAACTTCGGCGCATTTCTTACTTATAATCGACATTAGTGGTGTTTTCAATGCAAGCTGTAAATACAGCTGTGTAGTTAATGTTAAGCCGTTTTCTTTTATTTATTGCAAAACTACAGTTTGCATTAACCACGGGTAACATCTCAGGACAGAAACACTTCAAATAGTTTTCCTTGATCCAGTTTTTAAATTGCATATAGTAAAATACAGAAGTTCACTGAATTATACAGACAGATATTTATTAAAAGGGATTCAAAAGTTACCAGAGATTAAAAAATAAGAGTTAATGCTAACGTCTGCAAAGAAGAAATAATGTCGTGTTGTGTAAAAGTGGACGGGAGGTAACTAGCCCCACGAATTTTTGTAAAGGGATCAGCACACATTGTGCAAGAACGTAGGCATTTTATTTTTATTCACGGGTTAATATAATAGACCTTTAAAATAAAAAGCGGGGAGGGGGTTGAGGAAGGGTGAGAAAGCCATAGAGAGGCAGAATGTTAATATTCCCGGAGCTGGAATCTGCAACCGATAATGATTAATTTGAAATGTTTCTTTTCTTCAGATAGGGCCGATTAAAAAAAAAAAAAAAAAAAAAAAAAGAAAGAGACTTTATGTAAAGAAAATATTTATTAGTTGCGTGCTTGTAGTCAGATAACCTTATTCATTAGATACGTATATAGTTTTCAAATCCGTTGTACGAAGACTATATTCAAGATGGTAGTAAACCCAGGTGACAAAACGCTTCAAATATTAGTGTAAAAACGATGTATGTGGGTTTTAGAATTGAGAGCTCTCTAATACCTGCTTGTTTGCTCAATTTTTATTTTCCGCCGACAGTTAAGTCCTCAGAATTTTGTCTGCATGAAATCATTAAATGCAAATGCAAAATGTTATGCCATCAATCAAAACTGTATTACTCTTTCTGTGGGACTTTGAATCTAATAGATAATATTTTTGTGATGTTAATTAAATCACAAAATACATCCGCTCCTCTTGGAGCAAATATATTTTCAAGTACGCCAGCTGTGACCTTTAGTCATTCCGTACTACAGATATATTGTTTCGGTACCCATGATCTTACTTACAGGTAATTTTTCTTTATGGGTGTTCTCGTTTGCACATCAGGAAAGTTAGTTGCATCAAATTACAAAACATTTAAATGCTTAGTTATTCCAAATGAAAGATGCTTAGCTATAAACATCTGTAGCTAGAGGATCGGTTTCAGTTACCCCAAATCTTTCATGAAGGAAAATCTAGCCAAGTGCTAGAAATTTCTGTATTAAATTATTCATTTGTTTTCTCCCTCTCTCTCTCTCTCTCTCTCTCTCTCTCTCTCTCTCTCTCTCTCTCTCTCTCTCTCTCTCTCTCTCTGTCTTACACACACATATATATCTCTCTCTCTCTGTCTTACACACACACATATATATATATATATATATATATATATATATATAAAATACAATCTGGTTTTATTCAGGAAAAATACCCCCTCCCGCCTATGTCCAGAGTAGTCACATTTTTCGGATTCTTGGCGGAGGTATGGAGAGACAGACTTGCGGATGTGGGGGAGTCAGTGATTCGTCAAAATTTATAACCGCAGTGTCAGGTCTTGAGTTGTCAAACACAATTAACAGTTTCAGTTTGTTTATGTTTCGGGCCGATAACCAAGTGGCGATGACATTAAAAGCAAAATACAGTCTGTGGAATGTTGATGTGGATGAACTCCCCACTTCTTAACTCGAGGAAAAAACAAAACTCCGTTCTGGGACTTCCAGACGAGTCACATCGCTGCTTGGTCACCGGCCTTCAAACTACCGTGATTTTGGGAAACTGGCAATTCCCTCTTTTTACGCTGACATTACATTACTCCCCTCCTAGGAAAGTCTTCTTGTCCCGAAATCACGGCTTCTACATCATCTGAAGTTAGACAAATATTTGAAATAAACAATAGTTTATTATTTTCACCTAATGAATGTACACAAATTCTTACTATCTAACATTCATGAAATCTTCCAACAAAACTTCTAGTTTAAAGAACATTGAATAGGTTTACCTGGAATATCAAATTAATTTGAGACTAACAAAACTTATTCATACATCTAAACTTGTTCACAACAGGCGATGTTGTGAAGCGAAAATAGTATTTGTGACATTCATAATGCTGAATATCTATGCTCCCCAGCAATTAACCTTGGCCAAGATTACATGTTGCAGCAATGGGTCTACAGTTACCTCAGTCAGAACTTCAATACTCCTTCACTCATCTTTGACATACCTGCATAAACATCAAACTGAACAAACTATCCCTTGCCAACTACACCTTGAACTGTGATCAGTTTAATTTTTGGACTTCGTCTCAAATTATGGCATGTCCAAAATGAACGTTCTCCTCCTCATCACTTGAAGAATCAGACCAAACTTCTGTTCCTGTGAACCATTCTTTCTTGTGAATGAATCTTTTTAACTGTCTGGCATGTTTCTCAAATACTTTATTAGGGTTAACAGGGTCAGTTAATTTATGCACTACATTGCCTACTTTCCTACTACTTCAAAAGAACCTTCCCTGTATTTATTTAATTTATGACTCGTTCCTGGTAATGGAGATGCCTTCATTGGTTCCACTAAATCCCCAATATCAAGGTTGCCTTCTTTAGTAAGTGTCTTGTTATACTGCTTCCTGCATCTTTGCATATTCCTCTTTGAAGATTCTTTAATTGCCTCATGAGCTCGCTAAGGGAATCTTTCACTTCAGACTCTCCGTACTTGTAATTTAACAAAAGGCCAGTCACTCCCATTTGCCTGCAAACAGTCCTGGAATGAAAGGCCGTAAAAGGTGTTGTATTAAGGGTTGAATGGACAGAAGTGTTTAAGCTGTACTGAACATAATCCAGTAAACTAGGCCAAGTTTGAGGATTATCTCTACACAAAATTGTCAATGTAGAGTACCATGAATTCTTTCAGTTATTGCATTACTTTGTGGAAAGCAAGGTAACATTATAGCAGTTTCAGTATGAAGATCATCACAAGCCTGATGAAAAATATCTGCAAGAAATTCTCTACCCCTATCAGAGTAAAACAAATTTGAAGCACCAGACGTCAAAACATAATATAGCATTGGATTTATTACAGCAGTAGAGGATTTATTACTCAGAGGTGTAAAAATAACAAATCTACTGTAAGCATCAACCATTGTCAACACGTAACGGTATCCAGCATTACTGCCATAAAAATCCGTTAAATCCAATGATACTCTTTGAAATGGCAGATCAACTTCCGGCAAACTCTGAAGTTTAGACTGAAGACCCTTTGTACCTTTCCTTTCTTGGCATAACTTGCAAGACTTAACATACCCACAGCAGTCCTTTAACATAGAAGGCCGATAAAATAGACCAGCTGCTTTAGCAAATGCCCTATGAGGACCTGGATGTCCAGCTACCTTTGCATCATGGGCCTGGATATCCAGCTACCTTTGCATCATGGGCTACCTTCAGTGCATAGTTATGTAGGTGCTGAGGTATTACTAATCTCAGTAAGGGGGAACCAACTTCATTAACTTTTGTGCAGTAAAGGACTCCATCATACATCTTAAAATTCTGCAACAGAGATTGTGGAGGTTTCTTCCCAGGTAACTTACCACCTTCCAAAAATGCAGTCAGCTCTTGCCAACAGCTTTCTCTCATCTGCTCTGCTCTCATTTCCACTGCACTAAATCCTTATATGAAACTTTGGTGACTGCCTGAAAAACTGGTCTAGATAAAGCATCAGGGACGTAATGAGCTTTTCCAGCTTTATAAATTATATCAAAAGAATAATCTCAACTCAAAACTCCACCTTGACATGCTTGGACACTTAGTTTTGCGTGTAAACATAGAAACTAAGGGATGATGATAAGTAACTATAAGAAACTTGGATCACCAGAGAAAACTATTATATATTCTTACACTCACAACTACTGCCAGCACCTCTTTATCAGTTGCTGAATACCTCAGCTCAGCACCCTTTAATTTACAAGAAAAATAGGCTACAGGTCGTAACTTACCTTTGTGTCTTTGCAACAAACACAACACTACCCACTGCTAGTCCACATGCATCTGTATGTAGTCAAGAGGCAGCTATAGATTAGGTGCAGCTAGCACAGGACACTTTACCAGAGCTCCCTTAAGTTCTTCAAATGATCTTTGGCAGTTATCGCTCCATTCAAATATAACATTTACCTTTATCATATCTGTCAGTGGTAATGCCAATTCGGCAAAGTTGTTGTTAAACTTGTAATAAAAATCTACCATGCCTAAAAACCTGTGGGTTTGTTCAACAGAGGTAGGTGGTTTCAAATCTAAAATGGCTCTGACATTATCTGGACTGGGATGAACACCATCTTTTGATACTACATGGCCTAGAAATTTAATTTCTTCCTTGACAAAAGAACATTTCTCTAGGCTTATTTTATACCCGCTTTGTTTAGTAAATTTAAAGTTTCACTTAAATTAACTAAATGTTCAACACCATCTTTTGATACTTTTGAATTTATAGAGATGTGTTATGACACATGGCCTAGGGTCCTAAATTTGAATGTTATATTCATCCTTGACAAAAGAACATTTCTTCAGACTATAATTTAAAATATACAAAACAGACTTGTTTAAAAAAAGTAAAAAAAGCTATCAAAATTTCTCACTTAAATTAAACTAAATGTTCTTCCAAATGAGATTCTAGACCAAACACAACTAACACCCTGTCATCTAATTATCACTAAATGTCATAGTATGTTTATTATTTCATCCTCACAGGACTTCCTGTTAAAAGAAACTTATTTACTGAAATGGTGTAAAAGAAAAGACATTTAAAACAGGAAAATGCATAATGAACAGAACAGGAAAATGCATAATGGAGAAACAGAGGAAATTTCATTGCTTGAATTCCAAACCAGAAAAAATTTAAGGTTAATGAGTTATCATTCTTTTGAATCTATAGAGATGTTCACCATCACTGAACGACACTAGTCTTATCTCTATCAGATTCCCTGTGGAAACCTGACAGCAATAACAGATGTTCAATCACTGAATGTAGTCTTATCTTATCTTTAACATCCAATAAAACGTCTTTAGTGTAATATTTAGCACCAGAAACAGAATCCAACAATTCTTCCAACTTGGGAGAGGATACACATCATCCTTTATTATCTTATTTGGAGCATAAAAATCGATACAAAACCTTTTACCACCTGGCTTTGACACTAGAACCACAGGGCTCAGCCAAGATGCAGAACTACGTTCAGTAACACCCCTTTTCAGCGTTTCTTCTGTCATTTCCTTAACAATAAACTCAGCTTCATTTCCTTAACAATAAACTTAGCTTTTTTCAGGTATTCTGTGCATCTTGCTCCGAATCGGTTTAGTGTCTCTTGTATCAGTACAGTGTTCAACATCAGGTATAAGACCAAAAGGGTTATCACTTACAATAAAAAGGTTATGATATTTACAAAGAAGTGATCTTAATTTACTCCTTTTGACCTTATATATCTAAATAACTCCAATCTTATGCCTTGAAGAAGTTACTTAATCCATGTTTCCTACAACAATAACCAATTTCTTCATAATATGGTAACATTTCATTTATGTTAAAATTACTATTTGTAATTAGTTGGACATAAATGCTAGGGTTTTTAATATCAGTACAGATTTTCAACATTTCACAACAGATCTACATTTTTCAAAAATTGGGTGACTCTGACCTACTTCTGCAGTGAGAAGGTACAAAATATGGATCAGTGATACAATCATCTTCCTCGGCATATGCTGTGACCACATGCTTACCAGGCTTAATAACCACTACTCTTGAACCCCCATTATAAACTGGAATCCAAGTAAACCCTTTATCATTTTTATCTTTCAATACACTAAGTAGCATACGTTGTGGAATGTGATTTTCAAGAACAGGTTGACAAACAATATAACCAGAAACATTATCAGGAACTCTAGCTTTCACATTACCAACATTGCCAGGTTGGATTACAATATACTTCATGCATTGAATTTTGAGAGTTTTGTCTTGAGAGCCAACCCTATTCAGTAACTTAACATGCTTGCAACTGTCAATTTTTCTCTTGGGGAACAGTTACTTGTATGCCACATACATTAGAAATAGCAGTTCTGGCTGCTGGATATCGTACACCACACCAAAGAAAATTTCTCATGTTACCAATCTTAGATAACAAATAACTGGTACGTTCCAAAACATCCATACCAATTAAATAATCAGTTGATAAATAACTATCAGGAACAATAACAACAGAATGAGTAATCTTATAAAATGGGGAGATTTGTATATCTACTGTAACTTCTCCCAACGTCTGTATCTCTGTTTTTGTTACCCCAAATAGAGACTTCCTAAATTTTTAAATTTTACTAGATTTTCCATGCTTGTGGCACTACTCCGAGCTATTGTTTGACATGACCAAGTATCAATTACAGCACTTAGCAAAACATTGTCAATTTTACAAGGAATAACTGGAGATACAACACCCTACATTCTCATTTGCTAAGTTTTGAATACAGGTCTCTGCATAATTTTTGAGATTGCTCGAAAAAACTGATACTGTGGGCAGGACTTCATCACATGACCTTCCTTCTTACACGCCCAACAAGTCCCAGGTGGGGGTTTATATTTACAATTATCAGTGAAATGAGACGATGCATAGCATACATGACACCACTTCCTTTTCTGTTTAACACTATTTTCCTGTGGTATTTTACTTGCTTTACAAGATTATCATTAGCCCTCTTAGTATTAATAACAGTTTCATCCTAACGTAGTTTACCACCCCTATTAACAAAAGCCTGGCTAATAGAAGGCCGCTGCAGTGAAGACCAATGAATTTCTAGCTCTTCCAGAAATCTGTCGAAAGATATTTCCGAGTCTAGGAAGGTTTGCATGTAATTAGAGGTTTTCTTAGGAAAGTCTCTAACTAACAAATTCCTGACAGTTGAATGTAAATCCGGAACATCATCAAACGCTTGCTTAAATGACGCATGTAAATTCATTACTTCAATAAAATATTCCCTTGGAGGTCGCGAACTGTCATACAGCCCGTTCGTCAATTCCAGCCATGCTGTATGGAAAGTCTGCTTAGGTAATAATTTATTTCTGAGTTGAGTTTTCATTTGGTCCCACGAACATTTATCCAAGTCTAAGTCGTCACAGCTTATTAAGGCACTTTTAATGTATTGGTCCATTTTTGCAAAAGCACCTCTCACCCTCCTTCTGTCGTTATCACCACAAAACAGTTCAACTTCTTTACAACAATTATTAAGCTTACCATGAGCAGCAATACCCTTCAAATCATCTGCACACAATAATGTTAACATAACGTAATTTGATTTATCCATACGTGATGGAAAATAGTCATCCTCTTCACTGGCCTTCGCAATACTCTGTTTGGATTCTGATTTTCTCACCTTAGCTCGAAGGTAATCGAGTTCTGCCCTTAACTGTTCATCCATGTCTAGCGTCTTCTTGCTTTCTGTATTGGCAGGTTCATAGCGTTTGCTCCGTTGAGCGGCTCCTCCATCGCCAGTTTGAATGATCTTTGCTTCAAGCTCTTGACAACAAGGAAATTTAAACACCACCTTATCTTCGTTTTAAGTCATTGTTCTCAAAGCTGAAGCTGATTTACTAAGAAGATTACTACTTTTACCGTTCACCGTTTTGCAACCAAGTTTCGATAAGGAAGCAGATAGTTCACTAATGTTCATGTCATCAACAATTTCTCGTCTTCAGCCATCTTGGATAAAACACGGTCATCAAAACATCCAGCCACTGGTCACTTCACCAAAGACGTGAGAAAGATGAAATGCCGGCCACCATGTGTCAGGTCTTGAGTTGTCAATCACAATTAACAGTTTTAGTTTATTTATGTTTCGGGCCGATTACCAAAACGGTCCAGGAGCTCCAATGGGTGAAAAGTGTATCCTTCAAGGTTGATGTGGATGAACTCCCCACTTCTTAACTCGAGGAAAAAAATAAAAACTCCGGTCTGGAATTTACAGACGACAGTAACATCGCTGCTTGGTCACCGGCCTTCAAACTACCGTGATTTTGGGAAACTGGCAATTCCCTCTTTTTACTCTGACAGCAGCAAGAGAATTCTGGACAAAGTAATTCTCAAACAAATGAGGTGGCTTTCATTGAGAATTCATCTCTCTCTCTCTCTCTCTCTCTCTCTCTCTCTCTCTCTCTCTCTCTCTCTCTCTCTCATGATATTTATGCATTTAGGCTTATGGGATGTACGAGTCAAAGGTTTTCTTGGCACTTGTGTAATGTGAACACACTGTATTGCGTCTACCTAATTCTAATAATCTAACAGTATTTTCCTGCAAGTTCAACAGCAGAAAAAAATATTATTTTCTAAGTTGATCAGCTTACGAAATTAAGGTGTAGGGATTATTCCTGAAAGTGGACGGTCAAAGGAAGCTGCGCGAGGTTAGGGAAATCAGCTGATCCTGTTCCATAGTTGAACTTTTGGACCACAGAAGGGTTCAACTGCCTAAATTGCCATTGGCAGATGAGTGACAGAACTTTTAAACCTTTACCTTCACTTTGACTTAAACAAAGCCAGAAAACTATACGCGCAACTTTCTGTTTTAGAATGTGTTTTCAGTCTGTGAAATTAAAATCTGAAAGTAGGCTACCTGTAATAATCGGTTACTAATAAGACCAACTGAGTACCTATAGTTTGTTTATAGATCCATGCAAGGAACATAAATAAGAAAAATTATCCATAAAGCCTTCTCACTCTTCCTAAAGTGTAATAGTACTGCCCTTTCAAGTAAAATTTATATTAATTGAATTTTTTTACTTTCCATAATTAAGGTAGAAATTATTATGGACAATTTCTATTACATGAAAATGTTGGATTCAAATACTTTTCGAGTTCTCAAAGAGTGTAGAAATCACTGGCACTATGACTTTCGTGATCTCAGAATGAGGACATGTCTTCTTTAATTGTTTGCCATGAGCCTCAAGGTGTGGTGGCATCAGGCGAGACTCGCCATGGGACTTGCCGTTATGCTGCGAGGAGTTTATCACCGTTGATCAGGAGTGCATCGAGAACTTAATGATTCTGTCTTGGGGAGAAGGATTCCCCCGAATCACAAACAGGGGAAAATTGCGAGAGGAACAGACTAGGTAACAGACTTTCCATCGTAATCCTCCCACCCCCCTCTCGCTCTCTCTCTCTCTCTCATCCGATCGCGTTTTCTGGGATGACTAATTTTGTTCTCTCTTTTTTTTTTTTTTTTTTTTTTTTTTTTGTTTAACTTTGTGTTGTGCAACATAAGCAGACGTCAACGCCACTGGAGTGGTGGTGGCGGGTTTGAGAAGCGTACATAATCCGGTAAATGCCTCGGAGGTTCCATTTTGTAGGCAGACTCACCTAGCTTCCAGGTTATTATACCCTATAACCTTCCAACTTCATTATTAAATAGGGGTTAGGATCCCCAACCCTAAAAGTCATCTGTTTCATCATGGACATATGCTTCTGTCACACACCCTTCAGTAAACTCTCCAACCCTTCCTCTTATTTCTGCAACTAGTCTTTTTTTTTTGTCTGTTGTTTAGATTCTTACATCTATTGCACTTTCAATATTGAGCAGAAAAAACAAAAGAAAGAAGACAACAACGTAGAAGATGGAGAATGTGATGAGATAGGGAAATGGAAATGCTTTTAATGTGGAAGTTATTTCTTTCCCAATTAATTTACTGATTATCTAAACACGTATTTTCTTTTTGTCCTTACTATTCGAACCAATGCTTTCAGCGTGTTGATGCCTGTACTCGATATGTTTCTTATTTGGATGATACTTACTGTACATTATATATAATTACATATATATATATATATATATATATATATATATATATATATATATATATATATACATATACATATATACATATACATATACATATACATATATATATATATATATATATATATATATATATATATATATATATATATATATATATATATATATATATATATATATAAATAAAGAGTTTATAACTTGTTCTAACACATAAAGAAAAAGGTTTAGCAAACTTGTACAGGCTTGAATTTGAGTTATAACCTATGTTGGGTCAAGTATGGGCACAACTTAGGTTACAACTCAAATTCAAGCCTGTGACCCCATGACAGACAGACAAACAGACATCTGTCCCAATTAGCCAGCCTACTTTCATCCCCTAGTGTAAGAACAAGTTGTTAGACTCCTTGCCCAACGCGACGTGGAAGATGAACAATGATGAGTTTTTATTCGTTCAAATGCGAATTTCCTCAATATTTCGTTCGTTTCTTCTTCGTTTTTAATTTTGGAACGTTATAGAGACTGCTTCGTGGCCGTATGATGACGTATTTAGTTATAAAAGTCGGTTTAAGCCAATAACTAAGACTGGGTGGAAACAGCTACCTGTAGTGAGTCTCTCTCTCTCTCTCTCTCTCTCTCTCTCTCTCTCTCTCTCTCTCTCTCTCTCTCTCAATCCACCCTCCTCCTGCAAACCCTATTTATATTTAAAATACCTAACAAGATTTAAGAGCAAGCACAGACTAAAAGCTTGTGTCTAAATATAAATCTGTCACTTACACATTGTGACATCTGGCACCTACATCAACCCTTGAACAGAGAGAATGGACTACCGGTCAATTCGCACCCTTTGCTGGTGTAATCATATATAGTAAGGAAAACCATTCCCGTCTTTTAGAAAAAATAAAGTGATTGTTTATGGTTATTAGAATGGTATATATTCATTTCTATCTTTTATCAATGCGTATTTATTCAAAACAGTAAATAACCGCTTGTCTTACATTCCTTCACAAAGGGAATGTTTTTGTTTATAATACCTGATTACGTCATCACCAAAGATACGAATTGACCGGGTTGATATAGTAATATTTTTCTATCGCTCTATTAACCTTATACTAATGCTACGTTAATGAATCTGATGTCAGTGTAAAGATAATAAGTTGTAATTTATTATGCCATATTGAAAACGTCCCTAAAACCAATATAAAGTATTCTTATAAAAGTTGAAGCTAGTTGTAATGGAAAAGTTTTGCCACTTTTTTTCTTAATCTGGTCAGGACGTGGAATACTAATTGGAGCAGCATTTCACTTAATAATAGGAAAGATGCAAAAAGGTGTAATAGGGTATATTGTTTTAAATTTTTATTATATGATTTGGACTTATAATGGCCCACAGGCCCACAAATAGCATTGAAGGGTCTAACAGTGAAATGAATTAAGTTTATACATAATTTTTTCATATTCAGATCAAAGTGTCTGAGATCCTTCCCAGATGAAATTCAATGACAAACTGTCATGAAATTGTTGCTTACCCGTCCACACATGCAATTACCTGTCAGTCGGTCGGAAGAACTTCAGGTACCATCAGTTCAACCGCTCTGGTGAGTGGACTGACTACACCCACAAACTGTCGTCTACACGTAAGTTTTAACGTCAGTTTCGATGAAAATGAGATAAGAAATGACAGATAAGCCTAACAGTGAATACCCGGCCTAAGGCTGTTGAATTTTATGATAGTGATTGGGTTTGTTGGGAGCATGGGAGAACGTGAGAGAGAATGAGAGAGAGTGAGAGGGAGAGGAAGGAAGAGAGAGAGAAGAGGGGGTGTTTGGAGAGAGACAGCCAGACAGTTTATTCAGAGTTTTACTGGTCAGCACCCGTTTGTTCAGCTAGCACATGTATATATATATATATATATATATATATATATATATATATATATATATATATATATATATATATATATAATTATCTGTCATGCATTAAAAATATTTTACATGTGAGCTAATACTATAGTAAAATCAAAATAAGGAACATTGAATAAGATTCCAACACGCTGAACGCGTAGTTCGAAGAGTAAAAAAAATATATAAATATATATATATATATATATATATATATATATATATATATATATATATATGTATATATGATAAATATATATATATATATATATATATATATATATATATATATATATATATATATATATATATATATATATATATATATATATATATATGTATATATGTTATAAATATATATTTGTAATGTATATATATATATATATATATAATATATATATATATACCTATATATATAAATAATATATTTTATATATTTATATGTGTATGTATGAATCAAAGGCTAACTTTTTAAGTCTTTAGATTATTGACACGGCGTCCACTCAGCGTCCTGAGTTCTTGTGGCCTGGTGAGTTGGTTTTTCTTTTGGTTTCACCTCAAAAGGGAATTATACACACAGTATACTTATTATCAATATAAAAATAATCCCCTATATATATATATATATATATATATATATATATAAAATATATATATATATATATATCAGTAATCAATGTCCTTTAATATACAATTCGCTCTACCTCGAAATAATATATTTTCATATAAAGGAATTTTTACTTACACGGCGTCCACTGTAGTCCTGGTTCTTGTCCTTCGCTGGTTTAAGCCCACGGGACGACGAACTTTATCAACTAAAAATTCCCTTCGAACATATATGAAAATATATTATTTCCGAGGTAAATGAATTGATATTAAAACGTTTGTATTTCTGATTGTATATAATGTGATATAAATCTTATATATATATATATATATATATATATATATATATATATATATATATATATATATATATATACATTTAATGTATTATGTGACGACGCGTTTTACATAAAAAGTAATTTATGTTGTTTGTTGGTCTGGTCTGGTACTAGAGTTGACATGGTGGAGGAACTATTAGAGAGAGAGAGTCTCTCTTAATTACAAACTTGGGTTCACTTACAGGTGTACAATGCTGCACCTCCCCCAACTCTTGTGGTAAGGGGAGTCAATCGCCTGTAGCAGAAAGAGTTAATTTGCCTGGTATTGGCTTCAGTCATCCCCAGAACCCATCTCAGCGGTTTTATGTTATCTCTCTCTCTCTCTCTCTCTCTCTCTCTCTCTCTCTCTCTCTCTCTCTCTCTCTCTCTCTCTCAAGGATGTCCTCAGAAATGGAGTTTTTTTTTTTTTTTTATCTCGTTGGACTCCAGTCTACACACTATTTCATGTTGGGAGAGAAGAGGAATATCACAGACACTTACGATAGCGATCACTAGCGTATATATAAACTTGCTGGCAGTGCATTTCCAGAAAGGATGACAATCATGGACCTTCATTGATAACACTGGGGTTTCAGACTTCAGTTTCTTGAACAAATCAACAAACCACAAAAGTGAACACAGCATAAGAAAAAATAAAGGAAAAACGCAACAAAATGACACAGGTTAAAATACAAATGAAAACACGAAGGTAAGATAATCAGTGATCAAGTAGGGAAATTTCGATATTTACTTGTGAACGATGGCTGGAACTAGGTTCATTTAAGTCTTCTGTAAGAACGGATATTACCTAGCTTTGTTTAAGTATCCCTTACTGAATGAATATTACTTCCAAGTGACAAGGAAAAGAGGATTCTTGTTTATGAAGCGCCTAAACAGTTGCAACAATAATTTATGCTATGCTTGCTACCAAATACTGAAGGCTACAACACACATTGATTACACATAACCACTGTAAAATTAGCATCAGTGCAACATGGTAAATGTCACAAACATAAAGACTCTAAGGCACTGAAGAATTATTCTTAATTTAGAGAACACAGATACAATTACACTTCCCTCAGGAATTAATGTGAATACAAAACTAGAGACCTCATACAAAGACTTAAGCTCTGAATACTTTGCAGTAACAATTCGTGTGGGATTAACCCTTCATGGATATGGGGCGCGGAGTTCAAAATCTGTCTGCAAAAAATAGATAAATAAATAAAATAAAATGAAAAATCGATATCGCGAGAAAAGTTAGGTATAATGAAAATAAATTGTTACATTTTAATAAAATTCACGATAAATCGGAGAAAGAGATATCCAATTCTTGTTTACACAGTGGTAAAATTGTCTTTCCATTGATATGACATTCATTATTTCTTGAGCCATGATACCACAAAGCGCATGACAAAGAAATGTAATATATACAGAATGGTGTAAGTTCTCCGGGAGAAATAATGGTTTATGTCACTTCTTTAAAAAAATTTGCCATAAATCAAAATATATACCAGTCTCCATGACAACAACGAGTGTCCATACGTGCCATATTAGAAATTGTTGTTATGACACTTTTTTTTGATATGGAGAATTTATACCAAAAATACCTTTCAGTGACAATGTAGTCGTCATCAGAATCTCAGAGGGATGAAAAATGGATGGTGACTGTAATTGTCATCAGAATTTCGAGGGGTTAATTTGGATGCAAAATGAAATATTCATGTACAACAGAGCAAAAATGAAGTTTTAATCAGAACTATAAATTCCTGATTTCAGTTATTATGAGTGTCCAGGATGAAGGTTAGTTAAGCATGCAACTCAATCAACGAGGCACTGCCCATATCCGAAGCAGTACATAAAACATCAGCTCGACACCACAGTACAATAGTTTACCATGGGGCTCTCGGTCTCAAAATACTCTGTGACGGTTTTATTTAACTCGCTACTGATCAATTTAATTATGCTGGTTACTATTTTACAGTAATGCAGTTCACTATAATAAATTTATCTCTAGATCAAAACATTAACAGTAATACAAACAAGTGATTACAGATGGAAGTGTGATATGCATATATATTTATCCCAACAAGTAGTTACTCTCAGTGTGTAGCAGATACAAAGACCTTCGTAATCCAACAAGGTGCACAACTCCTTTATTTTAATATCAAATGCAGTGACATCAATTATGGACTCGGGTAACATTTCGATCAAAAATGCTTTTAAACAGCAATGATAATTATTACAATACTTTCAAAGTCCAATAACCTTTTCATTATCAAACTGACACGAATTCAAATAACCTTTCCCCATACAGACCTTTTACCTTTCAAAAATGCATGACTGTATTATTTCCCCGGTTTTTAACCAGTGCCTCTCTTATGTATGGTTTTTTATTCTACCTTGCCTCTAATGCTGTCAGCTTGGGTACTTTACTTCTCTGCTTTTGTGGGTCCAGGGTGGCACTTTGGTGTAGTGGGGATGATACGACGATAAGGAGTTAGGTTGGTTGAAGGAGCAGGCTGGTGAAATCTTACAGCGTCTTTGTCGAAGGTGAGTGAGTTTAAGGGCATCTGTGCTTAGATTCAGGATTTTTGTTTGGTTGTCTTTTAAATTCTGCATCTGTTAGTTCTCCCCAGACAACTGAAGTCTCCTCTGCAAGTTTCCTCTGTCTAAGCCTATGTGAGAGGATCTTCGAATGAATGCTGCAAGGAGATCGAGGCTTCATTGCTCAAACGCCAGATTCAGGCAGGCGCAGGCAGGCCTACAGTAGATCCAAGGGTTTCAGTGGTCTGGAATTGTCGAGTAGAATCTCAAAGATAACCTACAGGCAGGGCTTCTCCATGCGATGTGGTAGTGCCTTAATCGTTGGAAAATTGTGAGTTGCATCTGCATTAAACCCAGCACTGCTTCTAAGCTCCAGGTTCTTCATTATAACTGCATCTGTGGCTTCCTTCGCTCCTGTAAATGTCCTGCGGAAGGACGCATTGAGGGCGGAGGAAAACAGCGGTGATTCCTTTTTGAAGGGATTTAATACTTACAAATCGGCAAAGAAAGCGGCAGACGTCAGATATTTGAATAAGGAAAAACTCTTAAACGAATAGCGAGAGTCCATCTCTCGCTTAATCTCATGCACGTGGGTAGTAGTCAGCTACAGCTACAAATAATATGACATTTGCACCATGATTAATATGAATTACTAATATACAAGTAAGTCTGGAACGTCACTAGTATATGTGTGTGTGTGTGTGTCTGTGGAGAGAGAGGGGGGAAATGATTAATTTTAATTTGGTAGTTTGATTATATAAGGTCATTATTCCAAATTCTTGTAAGCATATATGATTACACGAACACCATTGGTTTAAGGAGTTAAATTATCTATCCCCGCCAGTAATTTTATCAGATTGATGGAATATGCTTACAAGGCAGTGTATGTATACAAACTAGTTAATTCTCGGCTTACCAGTATTTAAACCTCACTTACTCTCAATCAAGCATTTCTTTTCTTTTAGGTCAAAACTGTTTGCCAAGAATAAAACCTAGGTGCTATAAATTGCTTTTCAAATTATATAAATTTTATTCCATTTTATATTTATATATATATATATATATATATATATATATATATATATATATATATATATATATATATATATATATATATATATATATATATATATATATATATATATATATATATATATATATATATATATATATATATATATATATATATATATATATATATATATATATATATATATATATATATATGAGTGTTTAGTGCCCGCCCACTTAGGTCGTGGGTTCCTTGGTAAGTTTATCTAGAGTTTGTGTATGAAAATAATTATATAGTCATTCATAAAATATGTGCACACTATATGTTATGTTAATATGTAAGTAAGGTTTGTGTGCAGCCTAATGTAAATTTATATACAGCACTCAAACATATTACATAGATGATTTTGTCTGTATGCATGCAATTGTAAGCGTTTCTTTGTGCTTATAAACTCATTATTATGTCCACAACTCATATGCGTGAATGCCCATGTATTATTATTATTATTATTATTATTATTATTATTATTATTATTATTAGTCTGGGAACGCTTAATATTCCCCTCAAGTGGCAAAACTGACCGAGCGCAGATTGTGGATAGGCACTGAAACTCCTTTTAAATGGGAAGTGATCTGAATTGCACACCGGACTCAACATACTTATTTTTGTTAATGGTCATGTTTGTGTTTAATAGAGGAGCCTCAAAAAAGAAAAATGTTCATGACGACCTTTCTTCCTTGGCATGTAGACCATCGGTTTGTTACCGCAACCAAATCCATTGCGGATCCTTTGCATTTCTAAATCCGAACCTTCATCTCTCCTATTAACGTGAATGTGGCCAGTTTTAATATATACAGAACGGGCTTTTTGGTTGTACAGTAACCCCTTTTTTTTTTGTGGGGATCAGGTTTATGAATAATGTGGCCATAAAGGTTACTCGCGACGCACTGCAGTCTTTTCCCGTCGGCATAGTGTCTCTTGACTTCCTTTAAATGTGTCGTGTATACTGTATGTCGCTTCTTTACTGTTTTTACCCGTTAAGGTAATAGTGTCAAAAGAAACTATTACCTTATTATTATTTGCCTTTACATAAATGCTTGATTGTATGTATATATGTAAATGATGCAGGCTTAGAAACAAGGTGTTGTTGGTGATGTTTTCCTATGGTATCGGAACCTGTTTTTTTTTTTTTTTTCAAAGTGCTATAACGGAGACGTTCAAATTTTGTAAAGAGGCAGCATTATCTTTAGTCTAATAACTTGTACACCCAGTGGCATATGCCTTCAAATGTGTGTGCGCGTGTGCTGAATTATGGTTGGCGCGTGGTTACTTCCCACCCCGAAGATAATAAATAGGTTGCTTGCATTTCCTTGCTACTGATGTGGGTATGTATGTATGTTCCGTGAGTCATGTGCCCCACTTTTATTTTAATTAAAGTTTTGACCAAATAACTATAAGGCATCCGTCCTTGTTTTAAGATTAATTTAACAGAGTAAATGAGGTTTGACTAATCAAGCCCGTTAAAAAAAGAAAATCTGGTTACGTCATTCGCTGAGCAAGTTTTTTTTTTTTTTTTTTTTCTTTACTGCAGAAAGGAAAATAATGAGGTAAGCTGTATCAGCCGAGCCACGATGGGTCACAGATTGTAGAGGTGTAGAGCACATACATGCCATATCACTCGCCTCTGATCTCTTAACGGCATTCGCGTGGTGGATACACAAGGGAACAATATCTTTTAAAAGTACATTTGCCTCTTAATCTAAACATAAAGTCGCTAGCGGTTCAGAGTGTCTCTGTTGGTTTTTGCTGTTGATTGGCTATGGCACTCAAAATTCCGATTTTGATTGGTTATTGATACCTACACAGAGAAAGCATAATGATATTTGAGTCAGAACTTATGTTGATATATTTTGTTGTGAATAACATACTGGTTTTCTGGCTTTTTTTGTGGGGCTATGCTAAAGGAGGATTGGCCTGTGTTGTTACTTAGAAATCCTTTGTTTCAGTTGAACATTTTGGTGTTCAACTGCGTCTAGGAAGATAAACATTGTGAGTCAACAATATAATTTCATGAATTACTTAGAGCAGGAGGTTTTCTTGCCTTTACAATTCTTTAAATTAAACAAAATTATTTCTTTATGTATATGGAAATAATTTTAGTTTGATCCACATTTTCTGCTCGATTTTGTGAGATGAACGATATCTGTGTATATTTGGCCTCCTGATGAATGTTCGGTAAACTGGTGGTTTGGAGTTGCAACTTTCTTCTATAGTATGTAGTCCTTCCCCATCTCCAAGAGGGCCATTTGTGGTAGTGTCAGTTAATCAGTAGGTAAAGGAAAGCTTCTTGATCAGTTCTAAAGATCCAAATTTGATTGTTGCATTAGAAAAATGTGATGTAACACAGAAAACATCCAATTTAGGTTTGTCTGTTTAACGTGACTGAGATTACAGGTTTGATACAATCATGACAAGCATCTGGAAATTGGTAGTCATTATCAATGACTATGTAAAATTAATTTAGTTAAGTATTTACGTCCTTACTACCATACGTCATCCATTGCCGATATGAAAATAAATCCGAAAATAGGTGTCACTGGCAGCGACTTCGGAATTGTCTGCCATGGGAAACGTTTCTTGACTTATTATTCATTTTTATAATATCTTTAGCTGGAAGTGTACCAGATTTGGGGGTTTTATCACAAAATGTATAATTGTCAGACTTAGCTTTCTGATATTAGCAAATTTTAAAGACTTTCCTCTTGGTACTTATTGTAATTGTGATGCCATGTATGAATTAAACTTCGGAAAATACATAATGCTTAATACTAAGCAGCATAAATTATATATAAAACTATATATCTCTAGTTCAGTGTGGTTCCAGAAACATTTGTTCCTCCACAGATGTCAATTTCCATGGCATTCTTAACATATGAAGCCCCTGCATCACTGGAGCATCATGCCAGTGTCATTTTTAATTCTGAAAAGGCATAATGTACCCCAAGGAAATATGGTTATTTCAAAAAGTGTTCTTGAAGCATTGAATATCCCGGGAACATCAGAAATGTCATATCAGTAGGAAGGAGTTCCACAAGGAGCATTCTAAATATTACAGTTTGCATTTGCTTTCCATGGCATTGCAAATATTTTTCCAAAGGTAACAATTGAATATGTTTTTGTTGATGACCTTTCCTCTTATCTCTTGCAGCTTCAATGACATCAGTGTCAGATTGATAGTTCCAGCTTTCTATAAACAAAACTAAAATGGGTAAAACTGTGTTGCGTCTAGTTTTCTACAACAAAGAATGGTTTGTTACATAAGAGACCTCAACCCTGACTCAGACTAGTAGGCTTAAAGATCAATAGGGGATCTGACTACAAACAATCAATATATATATATATATATATATATATATATATATATATATATATATATATATATATACACAGTAAATGGATATATATGTGCATGTATGTATGTATATGTGTATGTTCCATCATAACTCTGAAATGCATTGAGCAGTTTCAACCAAGATTGGTATACATATGACTTACAATCTGGAGAAGAATACTGTGTGGGTAAGACATCACTAGCACCAAAGGGGGTTGGGGTGGGAAGGGCTTCCCTGGAACAGGGCTGGTTCTGCCTATAGACTTAGTAACTAAAGAAACTCTAGGAATTTATCGTACTTCATTTCAGTATACATGTGACTTACTATCTGGAAAAGAATAGTGTGGGGGTAAGACATCACTGGCACCAAAGAGGGTCGGGATGGGAAGGGGGAGACATTTAAAAATAACCGAAAACAACAGTTATTAGTGTCTAATCCATAGTTTTTGAGGTCGCTGAGATGAGTAGTGACACTCAGTGCCCTTTAAGTCCAAGTGCAGCCCCAGTGGGAAAGGCGGGGGTTGAGAAGGTGTGAAATATAAAATGTCAAAAATGTTGGGCAATGTAATTGAAGCAACTATCTTAGGGAAGGGAGAGGGTGAAACAGTTTGTATCCCACGGATATCACTTATTCTGACGGATCTTCCTTTTAACTTTTAAGAGATTGCAATTTCCAGTGAGACATACATTCCTGATCACGATCAACAAGGCACAAGAACAGTCTCTTAAGTACGGTGGAGTGGATTTGAGATCGTCATGTTTTTCCCACAGACAACTTTATGTTGCTTGCCCACGGGTGGTTTCACCCAAGAATTTATTTTTACTCCTGATGGTGAAACTAAAAATATTGTTTACAATCAAATTTTGTGTTAAAATAGTATTATAGTAAATTTTGTGAAAGATTTTACTTTATATAATTTATATATTTTACTGTATAATTTGTATATATACTGTATTTATATTTTGAAAAACCTATAAATAAAAATTCTTTGATATTACACTATAGATAGATTTGATTCCTTTTCCTGTCTAATAGAAGATTTGGATAAAAAAATATCCGGTTGTGTTCTACGTTTTGGGTGTGTTCTATGTTTTGGGAGTATCATACGGTGGGGGTGTGTTTTCCGCTTTGAGTTTTTACCGTGCAACGCCGGGTACGTCAGCTAGGAAGGTTATAGAAGGTGATGATTATGCCAAAGTTGACTTATGGATGTAAGGTATTTTACACATGCCTCCCTTCCGAGAATCAAAACCCCAAATGTCACCCATAATGCTGGAACGAAGTTAGGCATAGGACCACCCCGATCTTTTCCTCTCTAGAGTTGCCGGTGGATACTTGTGAGATTCCTCTTGAGTTGGATTTTCAGAATTGCTGGTTCAATGCTGGTGGAGGTTCCTGAGGCACCTAAAGTCCTTAACTAGCCGTGCGGTGAAAAATGAGTGACTTTTTTTTTTTATAGACACGACTTGTATGCCATGGCCATTTTCTTTCAACTTGAAATGAATTTAGGCAAATTAAAGGCAAAGACGAATGTTAAGTCTTTCAAATTCTCCTTATACCTCCCCCCCCCCTCCGAGTATATATCGGAATAAAATAATATTAGTTTAATGCTGAAAAGAAAGAGATATTGCTTGTTACTTTCTTGAAGCATGGTTGTAAGCATGAGGATGCTGGCTTCAAATACGGTGGTGCTGGGTGTAGAGCTATTTTTGCAGATGTGAAGCCAGCAGCTCTTTAAGTACCTTGTTCTCGATATTCATTGCTGTGCTTTATGCCACCTTCATAATGCTAAAAGAAATTCCAACGTGTCCTGAGATAGATTATATAATTTTCATTGACTCACACAGTGCGTTACAGTCTTCTGGGGGAATTTCACCGCCAAATATCCGTTATTAATAGAAATCCTGAAGAGGGTATATTTTACTCGGCTGTCATTCTAGTGAAGTTAAGACTCTCTGAACCAGGCGGCATTGGAGGTGATGATGATGAGGGAACTTTAGTTGGGTGTGCGAGGAAATGAAAGGCCATTTCTTTTGGCAAAGAATATTGCAGCGCTCAAGATTATGATCCACCTAACCACGTAAGGAAGCATACTTTTCCAAACACATACGGAAAAACCTTGGTTGTGTGACATGTCTCATGGAAGATAATCACAGGGCAACAAGGGAATGTAGGAAATTACCAAATCAACTCCTTCGTGGGAGTGTAGTAATATGACAAGGAGATATGAGACAGAAGCTCACATTTGAGTCATGACTGAATTTTTGTTTGGTGAACTTCATCAGTTTTATGATAACCTCTTGAACCTCTTGCCTGCGTAGCACTTGCTAGTTGAGTATGAATCCTTGGCGCTTAGTACCTGTTCTCCAGGGTTGAAGGAAATGTGGTATATAAAACAAATGGCATTATTAAATTTGGAGAGGAAGCTGTGGTTTTCAAAGAAAAATGAGTTGTTAGTCTTTTTTCACAAGGCACACATAGTCGTATGGAGTAGGGTGAAAGTAATTTTCATGTTCGTATCGACTCAAGTTAATGTTTCAGTAAGTGGTATTTTCCGGATATTTTACGTTTTTTAGACTAAAGTATTTCAATCAAACCTGGTGGCCATAATTGTTGCGATGGCAGTTCACATGAATCAATATATCACACATCAGAGGAAATTGCATATGTCAAAAACTAATTCCTGTTGCCTAAACGCTTTGGATTATGTATTATAGATCGAAACCCCCTTCCCCTCTCTCTCTCTCTCTCTCTCTCTCTCTCTCTCTCTCTCTCTCTCTCTCTCTCTCTCTCTCAACGCAACCCAGTTGTCATTATTGACAAGCAATTTTTACACCCGGGATATTGTCTGGTTTTGGGCATTAAAAGTTAAAAGTGTGGTTATCGATTTGACCGAAATATCCGGCGAGCGTTGCCATATTCCCAGTGATACGTCAGCTTTGCGGTCGAGAGAGAGAGAGAGAGAGAGAGAGAGAGAGAGAGAGAGAGAGAGAGAGAGAGTTACGGTGAAAGTTTTAAATGCATGCTGTATTGTTAGGTCTTCCTCTGAATAGAGGGAAGCGGGTATAGATTACGACTGGCTTGACACTGCTGGTTAATATCGTCTTCAGATTTGTATGATCTGAAAATAATGCCAATGTAAATAACGGGAAAATGTCTCTCTCTCTCTCTCTCTCTCTCTCTCTCTCTCTCTCTCTCTCTCTCTCTCTCTCTCTATATATATATATATATATATATATATATATATATATATATATATATATATATATATATATATATATATATATATATATATATATATATAACCATGGAGCAAAGGCAGAACAGCGCACATCACATCCTGCCCTTGATCTTGATGCAATATATATATATATATATATATATATATATATATATATATATATATATATATATATATATATATATATATATATATATATATACATATACATATACATATAATGTATGTGTATGCTTGCTTGTGCACGGCTGTATCTATATAAGTAATTTTTTTGTTCCTTTGTAAATTCATTACTGTATATGCTGTGTATAAATTTCCCCCAGTTTTATTGATATTTTATGTACTAACCACTATTCAGAACTATGACATGTTTAAAGGAGTAAAGGTGGCTAATGAGCAGCATTTGCAAGGAAAAAGTCGAGCTTAGAGTCTGAACATGCACACAAACGTATATCCAGATCCCAAAGCGCTTTCCACGAGGGGATGCAAGCATTGGATACATTAGGTTTTGTCTCAAACATAATTAAGAAGACATGCCTCATCCAGATGAAATCCATGTGGTTTGTACGGTTTCCTGCTTTTGAGGTTTCTTCTGTTACATTAATTACTTTTTAACAAATTTCTTAGTAAAACATGTATTTTTTCCTGTTTACAATGCCGGGTGCCAGGCATTTTCGCCACCTTTCGTGAAAGGTTATGTAGCAGTGGGCATTGCTATATAGGTCTTGTATGTACCCTAGTTATTTTGTAGTATTTAGTTATTGTATACTTGATGTTATGTCTCTTAATTTCTTGTTTTTCCTCCTTGGAATGTCTCTAGAGAAAATGAGGATGGAATTGTTTGAATCTAACCTGATTTTGTCATCGTTATCATTATAAACAACGGTGTGTTGAATAATTATAGTAATTACTAGTTTGTAAACTTTATACCTATTCATTATGCATGCTTATGATTTTTAGTCTAACTACAAATTTTACCAAAATATCATAATAATATGTTAAGGTTTGCAAAAGGTTTCATTATAATGGTATAGCATTGGAAAGAATCAAATGCTCTTTGTAATTTTTTAGGGACCTGCACATCAACCCTGTGGCAGATATGGCTGCCCTCCACACTAAGCATATTATGCAGTAGATTTCTGCGAGAGGAGGCAAGATTCAATGTGAAACTCATTTCTGTAAATATGTGAGAGCAGTCTTGATTTTATCTGGATCCCATTTTAGAGTAGTTAGCTCTCACATTTCCTCGATAAGGCGTTGTCACAAAGTTTTTCACTTCGTAGTATCTCGT
The DNA here is from genome assembly GCF_040412425.1 of Macrobrachium rosenbergii. Taxonomy (NCBI): domain Eukaryota; kingdom Metazoa; phylum Arthropoda; class Malacostraca; order Decapoda; family Palaemonidae; genus Macrobrachium; species Macrobrachium rosenbergii. Next base: position 58,354,056 of record NC_089763.1, read on the forward strand.
TTACTGCATTCCTTTGTTTTCTCTCCCCGGCAAGATTTCTGTGATAGAAGTCAATGGGATGTAGACTTTAGCGATAGCAAATGGTCAGTTATTTGGTGATATCCTAGGGTGCTTCCATATTGCACTAAAACATGACATAAAGACATGTCGGTAACTTATCGCACGAACATGACACTGGTTAATACAATAAAAGACTTATTGGTAGTCCTAACCAGTACTTCACATTGTTATCCAGCATTTGTTAGAGATTCTTTTCGCCACTTACGATCGTAATTTGTTTTCAACCTTTTTGCGTTATGTATGTGATAATTTTCCACATGTGTTTATGACAAGCTTTGCTGCAGTGTGGACACAACCAAAGATATTTTCACAATGTGAATTGCAGACTACATAACTATCAACTTAATTTCATTCCTTTCCAGTTTGTCCCTCTCGACATCACAATAGTTCCCTGTTGCAAGGCTAATCAAATGAAAGTTATGAACATTTATTGCAGATTATTATTGTCATCCCCAATCGCATGCTTGTTTTATACCAGTGAATAAGCAAGATTGAAATCTGTTCTTCGGGTATCGATACTGATATCAGAGATGGATGTGGGTGCAAACTCCGATTCTGTAGATACTTTGAACACATTTTGCAACAGTGTTACAGTACTATAAAAACTCGGGTTTAGTAGCTAATAATGGATGTCTTGGCGGGCGAAAATCTGTTTTAGCTGAGGTGCATCAAAGGTGCTTTTGCTTCCATCGGAACCCAAAGATCCTAGTTTCAGATCATAAGTGTCATATATTATAGACGACGCAGTAATATCCAGTTTATCTAGCAGTGCTATTAATCTGGTTGTTTACTTAAGCCATAGAATTTATGAAATTATGAAGGATGATATGAATGGTTTTTACTTCTGTTGTAATTCATAACTAATTTACTGGGACTAAAAAGTTATTACTGTGTATAAGAAGATTTCGAGACAATTCCTGACCCATTGGGCTTACCTGACGTTTCAAAGCTCGTACCAAGGTACTTCCAATATGTACACCTGTGCAGGGGAGAGTGGCGTGAGTGCCTAGCCCCAGCCTTGAAGACAGGGGACCAAAACGGAGTGAATTATAATTATAGTGTAGTAGTTACACACAGTAAATATAAACATCATTTTTATCACTATTATGTGCAGATGGCTGTGGAAGAAATTCAAATTTTCATGTTGGAACATTTGGTAGTTACTGTTGAGCAATGAAAGGCCGTTTTACATTTGCAAGTGTTTCGAACCTTGGGTAAAGCTAAAGTGAATATTAAATGGTCTACACACCAGTCATCTATTGTAAATTATAATTTTAAAGCGAAATGCCACTCGCTATTCCAATACCAGACTGTATTATATGTCAGTTATTTGACTTTTTTTTTTTTTAAGATTTCAGTGACACAATTGTTGGAATGCATTAAAGTCTGGTAGATTACTTAGCAACACATAGTTTTTATTTCAATGAGAATCATAAGTTTTATTTCAATGAGAATCATACAGATAACGGTGCAGTATGAGTTCATTTAGGCGGTATTAATGTAGTTGATGGTATTCCTTCCGTTTTTGCAGTGTCGATATATCAATAAATTGTACTGATGATGATTTATTGTTTTTACGTCTATTTCATGTAGATTTCACGTTCACCTCACAACCACTTCTACCTCCGTATCACAGCAGCCCCTTAACGATCTGCTATTGCAGTTCTCTTTTTCTGACTCGAAATAACCTTATGCAGCTGCACAAGTGGATATTATAATTTTAAGGTCAGTGAAAGTAGTTTAATAAAAGAACACTTGCGATTGGATACAAGAGTGAGTGCTTGAAAATTTTGTACTTTCTCAGACACCGTTTGCGCATAAATTCACCTTACTTTATTATTATGGATTCATTTGTTCTTATGCGTTTGTTTGCATTTCAGCAACTTGCGCCAGAAAACAAGTTACATTCATGGAAATTTTCCTGGAGAATTTTAATAGTGGCGCTTAGCTTTAGCTGGTAAACTGTATTTTAGTGTTGTGAAATATATTGCAGACTTAATAACGTTTTGTGAAAATTGCTGTTTATGTAAATGTAGAGTATACTCATAATTATATTTTTGGGAAACACTTTTGAGTTTACTGTCCCACATGTTTTCCACTGTGTTGCCGAAGACGAGAATAGGATTTTTCTTTCCGTCTCTTATGCATGCTTTTAAATTCACTAAGAATTGATGAAGAAGAATTGTTGGCGAAGATGACGACAAAGACAGACCTCGTCTCAGATGCTGGAATTCATATTGACTCTCGCGAAATAATAAACTCTTCGGAAATTTTTGACTGGGCCAGCACACAGAATATTATGCCATCATGATGAAGATGATGGTAGTGGTGGTGATGAAGAATTCCCTTTGCTTCTGGGATTATCACTGGGTGGGATTTCTTTACTTCTAACTTTTGAAGATTTTCGTTCTTTTGGATTTTCTGAGAATATACGTACGCCTTTGTTACACGCAATTAATTGTCCAGGTATCTTATTCCTTTCTCTCTTAACAAGTTACTGCAGTTTTTTGTCCCGATTTCTCCGTTAACATTTTCAGTAACTTTCTAGAATCCTTTAATTGCAGTTCTTGACATCTTTGTTAAATACGTTTTGTAATTTAATGTGCATCATGTCCATCGATTTTTTTTATTTTCATATTTTTTACGTAAAAAGAGTTTTCTCCATGGCGTTAACTTCTTTTATTTTCAAACGAAAGGGTGTACGCCAAACAAGATGTTCAGCAGTTGTTTTGAAACAAATCATATTTACCGCGAGAGTATTAATTGGTGTTCTTTTTGGTGGGCCAGTATTGCCTGTTG
>NC_089763.1:58361914-58379414 GCF_040412425.1 Macrobrachium rosenbergii
GCAATGTAACTGAAGTAAATATCTTAACAGGGAAGTGAGAGAGAGAGTAGAGGTGTTAAAGAGAGAGAGAGAGGAAGTGAAAGAGAGAGAGAGAGTGAGAGGGGGAGAGTAGAGGGGGTCTTAGGGAGGAGAAAGAGGGAAAGAGTGAGGGAGGGTTGGAAAAAGAGAGAGAGAAAGTGAGAGCTAGAGTAGAAGGGGTGTTAGGGAGGAGAAAGATGGAAAGAGTGAGGGAGAGAGAGTTTATCGGTTGTCATTCTGAGTTTTTCCGGGCAGCACCGGGTTGGTCAGCTAGTATATATATAAAATACATTAGCAATTTCTTTTTAGAAATAAAAAAAAAATGAAAAGAACACAAATTATTTTTGTAGGCTAAAACTATTCTTGAAATAATATTTATGGGTAATGAGTTTTAAAAGATAGATAACTCCTGTGGATTCCTGCTATTTGCTTTTTACTCCATCCACATGGTGAAAGATTGACTGTACTTAAAGTTTAATGAAGTGTCCTTGCAATGATTAATTTTTGGGCAAACCTGCAGTGAGTGGGCAATACATTAATGTATGAATGGCAGTGTAGATTGTAAAATTAAAGGGTGAATGAGTAACTCAGCAGAAGGTGAATAGTTAAAGTTAAAAGGTCAATTCATGCACAGTTTGCTAGAGAAATCTTGTGGAGATTTGATCTGCTTTTGCTATAGTGTGTGGACAGAAAAGTACTTACATTTACAGTACTGAATGTCACCTGGACCACGTGGTGCAGGTGGCACCATTGTTAGTGATGGTGCATCGTGAGTGGCTGCCAATTTGCTAGTTGACCCAAGGTGCAGCAGGAGATTGGGGGCCTCATGGTAGGATGGCTTTATAGTTCTGTAGAGGAGATTGTAGAGTAAGCCTGTCTACACATTTCTCACATAATTAAAATCAGGATACTCTACAGTGTAAAAGTAATGATCAGTGAATGTTGGCTGATTAGTGGACTGCGATGATACTTGTGATAAAAGTATGGAAACGAATTGAAGGATTAACATTTGAGGACAGGGATGAAAGAGTAACTCGGCAGGTAGAAGAGAATAGAGCAAGTAATTCAGCAGAGGTGAAGAATGGCGAAGTAACTTAATAGAAGTCACAGACTCGTTGAGATTATGAGAATGCAGAAAATCATTTACTGGAAACTTGATGGGTGGTAGGGTTATTGTTAAGTCAAACTACTTTGGAAACAGGGAATTGCATTTCAACAGACAGAGGTATATAGATGGGAAGCATAAGATTTTGTGAAAGATAAAACTCTTTAAGGTTAGGCCCATTGCTCCAGAACACCCACCATTTGACTTATTGGCAGCATTGTGATATGAAAGTCACACCGTGGGTAAGCAGCTTCAAGTCATGTATGCTTGACTTCAGTTATCAGTCAGATAAAAGTGGGCAAAAATTTAATAGCCTCTTTGTAAGGCCGGGTATTCACAGTCAGGTTTACCTGTCAGTCCGTCTGTCAATTCATAGAAGTTTAAACTCGTGTGTGGATGACAGTTTGCAGGCATAGTCAGTCCGCTCGCCAGAACAGATGAACTGATGGAATTACCTAAAGTTCATCCGACCGACCGACTGACAGGTGACCGCGCGTGTGGACAGGTAAGCAACAATTTTGTGACAGTTCGCCGCTGGATTTCGTCTTGGAAGAATGTCAGCCGCTCGGACCAGAATATAAATAAACTTTGTATAGGCTTAATTCTTTTCATTGTTAGACCCTGCGGCGCTATTTGTACACCGTCGTGAGTCCAAATCATATGATAAAAAAAAATATATTTCCATGTGATACAGACAATTTGTGTAGGCCTAAGCCAGTGGCCTGCCTTTTTATGAAAGGTGTTATTAGTGCAAGAAGGCTTCACGGTCCATTTCATAAATTACATCATCAACTCCCATTTCTAATTTAACCTTATTCATTAATATTGTATGAGAATAGACATCTCTCTTTTATAGGCAATATTTAGACCATACTCTGTTATGCCTTTTTCCTTCTTTCCTATTTTTAAGTGAATTGCCGCAGCAGCTAGTCTTTGTACCTCCACCTCCTTATCAGTCAGCAGAGTTTCCATCGTTGCCATATAGTGTTGCCACGAAGAAGGCTAGGCGAGCGCTGAGGGCAATGACCTCGAATTGATGGTCAGACTGGCAGTTCTACTCTTTACGTGTGGACTCTCATCCGTCGAATGGTCATCTGCAAACTGACAGGTAAACATGATCGTAAATACCCAGCCTAATACTCCGCTAAATTTCCTGGACAGTTTTGAAGAACAGATCACTCTTTTCAATGGTGAAACTTTGAAATAAAAATGGAGAAAAAGGCAGAGGACAATTGGCAAACATTAATGACTAAAACTGCTTAGGGAAAATATATGACAGTAAAGAACCGTTAGAATTACTCTGTGATAACAGGGGGAAGACTAAATATTATAATCTGAAAATTCTTGATAGTTTAACTCATAGTCTTAAGGAATTGACCTCCTTAATTATTTCTGTGACCAAGATCTAGCTGATGTTTTTCTTTAAAGTTGTAGGGAAAAATTGAGAAGATCATTGTCACTTCAGGTGAAATTCCAGAATAAAATAGTATTGAACTTGATACCAGTGTAAGACTATCGAGATTTGATAGTATAAGTATTGAGGATGATTGTAGGATTGATAAAAAGAAAGAAAACAAACTGAACCTGCGCCATTATCTGAATTTGTTGAAGTGGAAAATTTTTATGCATTCTTGACATAATGGAGAAAGTTATAAATACCGTACTAATACTTCTAAGCTCAAGTTCTGTATATGTGAGAAATTGGCTTTTATAAAGTCATTTCTTATTATCCAAGTGTTAAATACTTAGTTGGTTAGTCAGTCAGGTTAATGACAATTGTATTTTACAGAAACTTCTGTATGCTTTGTATTAAATGATCTATTAGAAATGATGGATGAAGGCCAATGCAGTATCCTCGTCTAACTGTCTTGTGTGGCTTTTGATACACTTGTGCATGAACTACTTCTAATTCATTTACAGTCCATTGGAATTGTTGGCAAAGCCTCTGAATATCTGAAAGACTACATGCATGACAGAAAATACCGTGCACAGATTGGAAACTCTTAAGAATCTAATGAAACACAGAGAAAAGGGGTGCTCCAAACAAGTGTGTTAGGCCCAGTTCTTTTTTATTCGTATGCGGCTGCTTTTTCAAACTACAGAGGCTTGGGGGTAAAGTTCAAACCGTTCAATTGTGTCGTTAATAGAGTGGACTTTTGCAAATCCTGTGTATCGTAATCCGTGGAAGATACAAGCTGGGAAGCTGTAGAATGTATTACATGGAGCGGCAAGATTAGTAAAAGCTGTTGCATCTGTGGATGGGTATCCCTGTATTGTTTGGCTTGTTTTGGCAGCCTGTCAAAACTAGCATGATTCTTAAAATATGTTTTATGATTTATCAGGCTACTCAAGACACAATCTGGGCAGCTGCAAAATGTATTAAATGGAGTTGCAAGATTAGTAAAAGGTGTTGGATCTCTGGATAGGATTGCCTTGTAGTGTGCAAGTTGATTTGGCAGCCTGTCAAAAGTAGAGTGATTCTTGAAATACATTTTATGATTTTTCAAGCTATCGAGATTTGATGTGTTCAAAATATTTGTAAGACTGATCGTAGATGCACTTCGATTGTTGGTTTTAGTGCTTTGCACCCAAGATTGTACAGTAAGCCTCCTCCCACTTGATGTATGGAGGGCTGAAAATATAGTCTTTCAAGAGGAAAGTGGAGACTCATACTTTCAGTGTTATGATAGTATTGCTTTTCAGAGTTTATATTAAAATCAAGTATGCTGTATGACTCAGATTGTCTTCTGACTATTGTCTATGATATAAGAATTTGCCGGTTTTTTTAATCATCAACTCTGTTCATGTGAGTGCTGTTACCAATGACTTCTTTTTCTTGTTTCGTGTTGATTTGTTTTTTCCATCCCTACTTTTGTTCTCACCAACTTATTTAGTTTTATCACATTTTATCACGACAATATGTAATCGAACTATGCTATGCTTTCTGAGTCTTCTCCAGTTTTATTCCTTTGAAGTTTTATACTTTTTTGCAGCAATATTTTCAGGTCCTTTATTGTGTAAATAATCCTTATGTAGGTTTTTAGAATCATTTTTCTGCTTTTTGTGTGTATTTCTTATTGCCTTTTCAAATCTACGACATTCCATTTCCTCTCTCTCTCTCTCTCTCTCTCTCTCTCTCTCTCTCTCTCTCTCTCTGCTGCTGCTGCTGCGTCTTCTTTTGCCTTCGTTCTTTTTTGTTATATAAATCTATATTTATTAGCTACGTAATTTTCTCGCGCACTTGTTATTGAAATGTTCGCACATTCACGAATTCGCGATGCTGTTGCGTCTGTAGCCATGAATATAAAGTCGGCTTGTACCAGTGTTGAATTATTTCGTCAAATTGAAAACTTTTTTCTATGGGTCCCCGTTGTGTGCGCGCATGTAAGTATGTATGCATGTAATTGGAGGGGGTTTTTGACGGCAACATTGCATTAACAGACTGAAGGTATATAAATGATAGATATGTTAGATTTTTGTATTAGTTTGCTGTCAGCGTCTGTCGCACTAACATAATACTTACTTGGTTTTCAAACCCTTGCCTTAGAAACTAACCTTTTTTTAATTTTTTTTCAACCCGTACGTCTGTAGTTGGCAGATACGAGTGTGTAAATAAGTTATTCTTGCAACAAAGACTCGAGTTCCCACATTTTTTTAACATACTTTGCAGTAGGAATATATCTATATAAATACAGATACCTAGTTCCAAAGGATATTTGTGTGATGTTGACGTAGGGAAGTTTTTGATGATGGGCGCAATATTAATTTTTTTTTCGTGGTTATTCACTGGTCTGCTGAGCATCATGATATTTTAAGAGGGGTGAAGGAAGTTTTATCTTTTGACAGAAGTGCTTGAAAATGTTTTTTACTGGTTGTAATGTGCAGTACTTGAGATTTTATGAAGTACACAGTTTAGACAAGAAGAGACATGGCTTGGCAAAGTGACGCGTTCCAGTAATTTTCATTGCTGTAAATTTACCTTGGTTTTGCATAAAAAGAGAGAGCCTGAATTTTTTATGTGGCTCTTTGGAAAATGATTCTCTTGAGAATCAAAGGAATTTTTTCATGTCTTGACTTTGTAGCTTAGGGAAAGATATGCTCGTTGTCATTTGGAAATTGGCCGCATTCTTAAGTGGCCTGGCTTTCTGCAGAAATGTCCATTCTGGCACTTGGGTTGAGAGAGAGAGAGAGAGAGAGAGAGAGAGAGAGAGAGAGAGAGAGAGAGAGAGAGAGAGATTATCAGATCACCATTTCCCATGTACAGAGCTGCATGGATCCAAAGGAAGGGCCACTTTGCTTATCTTTGACGAGATGACAGTTCTTATCATGTATGCCTGTTTTGTAATTATTAATTTTCTCTATGCCTTATTATGTGTTTAATCTGAGAAGAAGGGAAAGGGAGGAGAGATAGTCTGACAAGTTGACAGGGCTTTTTGAGCCAGATCGTTTGCAGATTTATTTCTGTTTACCCAGGTGTCCAGCCTAAAGGGCAGGAAATGTCAATCATAATGATAAGAGCTCTGGCATGTTTCTTCTGAGCCTTGGAATACTGTGAGTATTCAGCATTCTGTTTGTAGAATAAGGTGTTCTGTGTATTGTTTGAGTATTCAGTGTTCTAGAATGTGTGAGAAGGAGCTCAGGATATTCTGAGATTTGAAGTGGCTAATTGGCAACTTAGTTTGAGGATAAAAACCAGATTACTGGACTAACAGGGTCAGTCCTCTCACACACAAATCATATCAAGGGTAAAAATTGGTTGCTCTCCTAAAAAACATATAAGTTTTACAAAGCTCTCCTATGAAATGTATATTTGTGTATGGTCCTAAAATATTTGTGTTCTTCAAGCATTGTGTTTATATATTACCAAAGGAGTAAGGTCATGCGCTTATTTGCTTGTATTGTAATTATGTGAAAATTGAAGTGTTATCTTTGAGTAAGTTTTAGAAAGATGTGAGTTTAACTTTTTTTTTTTTAAGTGAAGTTAATCCTTTGAGAGATTGACATAATCTTTAATCATATTTTGTCTTAATGAAATTGCTGTTGGTATATTTCCATTTTTTGCATATTTCATTCTCATATGTCTCTGTGTGTAATTTCACAATGTTAACCAAAGATTTGTGTTGGTGATTACTTGGAGTTTTGCTGGTATTAATTTGCATTATTGAGATTTCAGTGCTTACTTATTGTTGAGATTTCAGTGAGTACCTGTATTGATTCCCATTTAATAATATTTTAGTGAACACTTGGGCTAATTGCAGATGTTCAGATTTATATCAAAAACTTGAGTGAAAGTTGATGGTTTGAATTTTACTTAATTAAAGTGATTTCATGGTAAATTAAAGTTTTGTGACTTAATTTTGGTTAAGAAATACATAAATCTTACACTGTTGTCAAGTAATAGTGAATCTTTTTGAGATTGTGAACTCTGCTTATAACTTTTGAAGTTAGAAATAAATTTGTCTGTTTAAAGTTTTAAAAAGTGCAGTGTTTCATTTTGACCACCAGTGATTAGAGAAATTTGTGTATATAAGGTAAGTGTTATATCTGTTTGTTCACCTGAGACTTATCTAGGTGAAATAGAACCAGGGAAACAATTATAGTATTTATTGGAGTGATGCCCTTTTTCCCCTAGTCTGTTTATAGCTTATCAGTTATTACCTCACCCTTAACTTGATCAATTTAGATTGAATTTTCAAGTGTTAAGCAAGTTTTAAGGGATCACTGTACCTTTAGAGTATTCAGTCTTAATAATTTTGTTATGAGGCTTCAAGAGTCTGGCTGAAGTGAGGTAACTTTTTTGGTCTTATTGTTTGTGTAATAACCAGGTCCTTGATCACTTCGTGACAATATATATGTATATATATATATAATTTATATATATTTATATATATATATATAGATATATATATATATATATATATATATATATATATATATATATATATATATATATATATATATATATATATATATATATATATATATATATATATATATATAGATATAGATATATAGATATATATATATATATATATATATATATATATATATATATATATATATATATATATATATATATATATATATATATATACATATATATCTATATATTGTCACGAAGTGATCATGTACCTGGTTATTACACAAACAATAAGACCAAAAAGTTACTTCACTTCAGCCAGGCCCTGAAACCTCATAACAAAATTATATATATATATATATATATATATATATATATATATATATATATATATATTATATATATATATATATATATATACGATATTAGATGTGTATGCAAATATGCATTTGTTTGTGTATATAGAGAGAGATTTGAGCATTTTTATTTTAAAGTTGGAGGCAGAGAGAGAGAGAGAGAAAGAGAGAGAGAGAGCTCTGTGGGGAAAATAGATGAAGGTTTTGATTTATGTAGGGAAGTGCGTGTGCCCTATCTCTTGGTCGTGAAATAGCCAGAATTTTTAGCTGAAAATGATTACAGTTAAGGAATTTTGCCTTATTCTTGTAGATGCTGCTGTGTTTTTATGTAAATAGACTTAAGGTTTGGTTTTGCCCTTTGCACTTTTAGCCGTACATATCATTTGTCCTTATAAATGAGATATTCTACGAAGTGTGTGCTTAGAGTTTGCATTTTTGTTTCTGGTGTATTATGACTTGTGATGTATATTAAAATTATTTTCGTATATAAATAAATAACATAACATTACCGTGCTAAATTTTATACATTACCCAAGTTGTGGAGAGAGAGAGAGAGAGAGAGAGAGAGAGAGAGAGAGAGAGAGAGAGAGAGAGGCTGGCTTCTTACGGAGAGAACATTTTCAATATATTATAACTAATGTCAGGTCCATTCGGCGTGTCTGCTCATTTAGACTCTTATTGTGTTTCCATTGTAGTACTTGATAAGGGATTCGTTTCATTCGCTCTGAGTGTCGGCGGAGAGAGAATCATGTCGAGCAGAAGATGCATTATTATTGTATGGCACGGTATGGGAGAGGAACAATCTCAGAATTGTTGTTCTTTCAGGGTTCCATTTGGTTGCATTTCTTTCAAAGCCAAAAAGGAAATAAACCTATCTTTGTGGGGTCCGCCTAGGGTCGTTACATTCTTCAGTAATCGGTTCTCGTGGAAATCAGTGTTTTATTTATTTTTTATTTCGTTCTTGTTTCTTTGTGGAGGAGTAGTGAACGTCATGATTCAGAAAAAAGAAAAAGAAAATGATTGTTAAAGGGTAATTACACAAATTCAGCTGTCATTCAGAGGATTGTTCAAGTTCAACAAGAATTCACAGGGACTTGGAAAAAATAATCTTGCGGATTAACAGAAACCATGAAAATACTTAATACCAGTAATGCACTCTTGAATAATTTGAGCCTTGTAATAGCTTTGCACACACATTTTACATTAGAATTTAGAATTTTGTTAAGACTTGTAGGGGAAAAGGCGATAGCTACAAAAAAAAAAAAAAAAAAAAAAAAAAACAGGTATATCATCCGCGTGCTGCACATTCTTATATCAAAGTTTACCAGTCATGTCACTAGAAGAGACTAAGAACAGACAAAGTAAAACTTAGCTTACTAAAATCATCACCAGTAACTGTGTTCTCTGTCTCTTCAAGAAAACATTGCTAAGATCAAATACTTATCTTTTATTTAACATCTAAGATACAAGTTTTGGTAACTTCTGAGATGCAACACTCGTATTTTAGGAACTTTGGTTCTTATCGTTTTCCGAGGTTAGCTGACATAAACATCTTAATATTTAGAATGCCACTGGAAATACTTAATTTTTCCAATACTCATAAATATCATCTGCAAGCACTTCATACAAGCTCTTCAAGTCGTAGTGTAATCGTCGGATTGTCAACAGCAGGAGAGACCAATGAAAAGGTAAAGATAATACTTTAATTAGCCTGCCTTTTGAAACATACTTGACGTTGCTTAATTCTTACTACTGACCTTTACTACTAAAAACAGTTAGGTGTTCATAAAATAATGGAGCACATGTGAGATGGTTTAGCACTGGCCCTTGACGATGTGGGCCCAAAAGCGTGGTAAGGGGTTAAAGAAATACAAGCGGCTTGGTATGAATCTCTGGAATTACCACAGCCAGTTTAGGAACGACGCTAATATGTATATATATATATATATATATATATATATATATATATATATATATATATATATATATATATATATATATATATATATATATATATATATATATATATATATATATATAGTGTGTGTGTGTGTGTGTGTGTGTGTGTGTGTGTGTGTGTGTGTGTGTGTGTGTGTGTGTGGTAAAAAATCGAGAAAACTGTCTTTGCTTACATTGTGTTATGAAACATTTTACATTATCTCAGTCTGACAGTTGTCTGGAATTTGGATGTTAGCTGACGACTTAAACCTCAAAAGTACATCCTTATTATTGGTTAGCTCAGACTGAGAAACGGGAAGACCTTGTTGCCCTTCAGTTGTCAGTTGCGCTGAATTTGATTTTCCTCGGTCTTATCTTTTGTATGAAATCGCGACTTTCAGTTGGTAGAAGTAGAATAAGTTGGAATACAAACACAATCTTGAAAAGTTTCGAAGAAATAGGATGTGTCACGATCCAATTCCTATTATTCATAGATAAAGGAAATGGCATAATGCAGGCATCGATAAGAGGAGGTTACCGGATGAGGAATGAGCAAAGCCTTTCACAATCAGGTTTAGAGGAAATAAGAGGAACAGTAGTATCACAGTAAAGGTTGGTCCACACCAGTCAACAACTTGCTTGTCAACACGTGTGTCTCAAGGTTGACGATAAGTTATTGATTTGTTCAGAACATACTTGTTGTAAGATGTGTTGTTACAAGTGTGTAATTATAATGTTTGTAATCATGGTGTGGAGGATGTGATATGTTGGACGGCTAGACATAGGAGAAGCATATTTCCAGAGGCTTCAGCGAACTACAGTTTAGTGGACACGCAAGAAAACACAGTCTTTGATTTAGTTATTTTGGAGAAATAAATTATTGTGGAAACCTGCAAATAGTTTATACCAAAAGAAGACAAAAAAAATTTGGTGCCTGGCGGGCAGTTTTGGAGATCATGATGATGTACTGGAATGACGTGGAAATGAAGGTGAATGTATTCACACAATTCCGAAGGGATTTAAAAAACTAAAGAAAGGAAGTTTGGATACGGAGGCCAAGAAATCTACCCGAGTCAGTCAGTGGGTGTTCCTCAGCAGCTTGCTATTTGGTACGTAAACACCTGCTGCCGTATGATGCCGGATATGAGTTGAGAAATATTTTGTTGTACATTTTATTAATATACATAAGACCAATAAACAATAACTAAGTATACTGGTCTTGCCAGCTTATAATAACGACCTAAGGCACTCCTAAACATTCTGCTATACTTTTCGAATACGATGCCTCCATGAACCTGGGATAACTGGGTCATAATCCACATCATTGACATTTAGTGAATTACGATTGTGTGCACCTGGGTATGGTAACATATTGTGGCATAATAGGGGAATGCCTTATCATCTATGAATACGTAAGGGTTGGGCATATCGCGTCCAGAAAGGTCATCTATTTTAGGTAATTTCAAGGTACCATATGTAAGGGCCTGGCTAAATCTAGCGTGAGAAAAGAGCGCCGAGACCGATAAACGACCCTGACAACATGTATTTACTCACAGGAAGTTATGATTATTACCATCAATAGCAGATACAACTTACTAAAGAACCACATTTTAGTTATAGGCACCGGTAACACTTAATGCAGGTGCTTGCGCGGCAATTGTGCTTTTGTTATGTAATGAGGGAAATGCTTCTTTTGCTGAAACCACGAGCAACATCCAAACCTTCGTATCCATCAATACCTGAAGTTCATACCAGACCTAAAACAATTTCCAGCTCGACTTACCAAATTCCTATATATTAATTGGATTTTGCAGGGTTACCGTACTCTGCTAATTTATGAGTCCATTACGAATGTATGATGTCAAGATTAATGGAATGACAAAGGTTTTTTTTCATTAAAATCTTTTATATTTCCAGGTAATGATTAAAGACACCTGCAAATACAGCAGGTGTAAGGGCACTTTGAATATAGGAAATTATCTCATCACAATGCGCAGAATGGCTGAAGGTGCCCCAGTGCTCGGCTTTATAGCAGAATTTTCATTTGCATATCTCATCACAAAGACCTAGTCTCTCAAGCATCTTAATTAGAAAATTAACGTCAACACGGACAAATGCCTTCGACCAATCAAGATTCAAAATTGCACATTGAATTTTCATCTAGTCAACAATAGTACAACGTTTCCCTGATTAAGGTACTGAATGAGTAATGAGTGTTTCAGAGACGAATAATTTTTCATTACTAATTACTTGAAGGATAACTGCACTCTTTTCGCATTTAACCTTTGCATTACTTTGATTCTTTGAGAGAGTTCCCATTACCTTAATGTTTTCAAGTATCAGTTGTAGTTCATGGTTGATATCTCCCCAAATGGCTTTATAGAATTCTGTTGGAATTCCATCTGTTGCAAGGCCTTCATTGTTAGTATAAGAATGAATTATGTCACGTATCCCTTTGAAGGATATATCATTACGAAAAATCATTATCAGAATCTGTCAACTGTGTTGAAATGAACTGCAGACAACATTTTTTGCTTGTTGCTCCACAACTATTTCTAATTTTTTTTCTTAATAGTTAAACTCGTAAGTTGAATGGCTTGGCTATTTGTAAGAGGAATGCCTTCCTCACGGTTCGGAATTGAATATTCTGCGATTAGTTTTCCAGTTACTTTTTCCTATATACTACCCTTTGCTGCCCAAGAAGTAAGATGCAGCTTTTTCTCCCTCTTCCCACTTTTAAATTCTCGATTGTATTTCAACCCGTTTTGATACTTGAGATTTCAAATGATTGATTTTGTCTTTGAAAATGTTAATATCTGGACAATCTGCTGTTCCTGACACATTAAATTTCCATTGTGTTGCTTCAAATTGTGTATCATTCCATGCTTCTGTCGTTAATCCTTTTGCCACCTCTAACAAAAAATTGTTTTACTTCTGGATGCTCCAAATCGCTACAACAATTATTGATATGATGGAATTTGCTTCTGCGTGTTTTTGAAGTTTCATGAGCTCCTACATTATCCTGTAATCTTACTATCTTCTAATAAACTGGTTTTGAACTTCCAAAATGAATTGTCAGTAGCAGTATTTAGATTAATCATAGTGTTGTAAATTTAATGATTGGGAAGTGACTCGGGCAGTAATTGGCGTGAAAGTACATTGCCTTTGAATGATTGACAGTACAGTCTATCAGTGCGTGAACCACAGTTCGTGCGTACTTACGTACGCTGAGGTTCTTTGTATTATGCAAAAACCCATATATCATGAACTGTAAATCTCAAATAAATCTGAAGTGATTTTGATGTATTTGATTTATCGTTGTTAGAAATATCCCTAGGACTCACAACACGGTTCCAGGCATCCCAATAATAGTATTGCCTTTGTAATACGGTAAGTAGTAAGGGAGTTCCTTCCCACAAAGCTGTTACCTTTCCTTGGCTTTCCTTGGTATGATTATGATATGAAGATTATAGGTAATAGCGATTGGGGTTTTATTAGCACACACCTCACCATCTGCAGAACATATTCTAGAATCTCCACTTCTTTCAAGATGCTTTATTGCAAAATGAAATTTTTTTCTTTATGAGAATACAGGTTCCACTTCTAAGGCAAATGGCTGAATTAAAAATTTTATACTTGTTGGACAGAAAAGCTAGATTTTTTTTATCTTTAACGTTATGTTCTTGAATTAAAAGAATGGCCATGTTGTTGAAAGTGCTAGATAAAAGATGTATCTCTTGTTTCATTCTATCATTAATGCCATTCATATTGAGGATGGATGTCTTAATGATTGTTAGTTCTTGTGAGGTTTTATTTAACAATTTTTATAATTTTTACTTTAAATTGTTTTCAGTGTTTTTCTTACCTGTGCATTTTCCATAACGCTCAGATGACGAGCTGCCGGATCATCATTATTATTACGCTTCTGACCTGCTGTTATTTGGTTTTTGATCGAACAACAACTTTCTTGCAACATGCCAGTGCTATTTTACAGCATTGGGAAGCACTGTAAGAGGGCAACAGTAATTTTCCCATTGGATTTCGCATATCACCTCGAGTTCCAGAGGAGTTGATGGAACCAATCAATTTTGTTTCGTCTGAAAAGTAGTGTCGGTGTTACATCTGTCTTCTCCTCGTTTATGCTCAAAATGCTTTGCTTCTTCCACAACATAATTACAAAATACCAGCTCCTTATCATTTGGTAAGTCTACAAGAGGATTTCTGTCCGGTGAACCAGTAAGTCTCTAAGGGTGCCGTTCCGTATGTTGCAACGAGTAATGTTGCATGAGTCTCAGTAGGTCCTTTTTCTGTGTTGTTCTCTGCATTCAGTTCCTGTCTCACCAGCATGGCCCAAGGCTTCATTTATGGGTGCCAGATCAATTTGTCCAGATCCGTGAGGGTTATTATCGGCGTAATCATGCCGATCAATTGATTGCAAGTCTCCAAATGTGTTTCAGGTTCAGCATTCTCGATGGCATGGTTTGGTTGATCATTAGATATAACTGGGTCATTTTCGATATCTATAAGACGATCAGTTATAGGAATATTATGTTGCATACCTTCTGAACTGCTTGACTCGCATTTCACATTCGTTGGCAAAAAGGCTGGTCTTCCCACAGTCTAAATGCTTTCGTCCGTCCTTTATGACATATGGAAAGGTAAACCATTGTATATTCATCATCCAAGGAAGACGGAATGTGTTTATTAATACCCAAGAAAACTGTTTGGACACCATTATCAATGCCTGAGTATTCTTTTCCACACAACTCGTAGCGCCCTGTCTCGAAAGAATGTCTTTCAAAACGAAATCAAACATATCATAGTGCACAGGTCTCCAATTCGCATTTTCAGATCGTCTCCTACGTTTATTTCTTGCCACGAAACTCTCCACAATTGTCCTCATATTTTTCTTGGGCTTAATTTAACAGTTAGTTTGCTTTTTTCTAATTCGGCAATGCCCTGATTTTCATCACCGTGTATTTTTAAAATATCATCAGAATTATAGATTACCAACATCATAAATAAGACCACTATGTATCTAATGCCCCGGGTCATCCATGATGACAATCACTCGCTCAAGATAACTTGAACTTGGGGTGTCGGCTCACCACGACTAACAAATTTTCAAAATCAGCGGTAGAAATCTTCAGGAAGTTATAGAAGATTCCATTATCCCGCACTTTATGTGTATTGCAATGTCACCAGCTCTTGTCTGGAATATCCCTCTCCCATAATGAATGATGCATCTAGTCTTTCTCGTTGACATCTCCTTTGCTCGTATTAGATTACTGCTACGGCAGTAATCTATTGCAAGCAATTTTCACCCAAGATGTTTACTAAGAGCATCACAAACAAAGGTAGTCTCTAGATTCCGAACTTATCAACAACAGAAACTGTAACAATGTTTTCAGCTTATCTGGTGACCTTCTGGAAGCACCTTAGAGCACAGAAGGAAAGAGGCTACCAAAATAAGTGGTGACTTTTGTTGCATAAGGGAGTG
Source organism: Macrobrachium rosenbergii (assembly GCF_040412425.1). NCBI lineage: Eukaryota > Metazoa > Arthropoda > Malacostraca > Decapoda > Palaemonidae > Macrobrachium > Macrobrachium rosenbergii. The sequence goes on from NC_089763.1 coordinate 58,376,692, forward strand.
TAGTTTGTTAGTAGATTTCCCTGCAAGTTGCCTCTGAAATTCATATGATAGTAATAGCGGTAGGTGAAAATGCTACCTACATTTTCTACCACATAGTTATAAAAAGACATGAGATCCAGTACAGAGTACGAACGGTAAAAAGAATCACTGAGTGAAAATCTCAGTCAGATTATTTGTTTCATTTGGACTAGAATTTTAATGGGGAAAAATAAGAAAAAGGCTCAAGTGAAGAAACTCGATTGTTTTGAGATTGAGTAATAAGAGGGTTCAAATATGAAGACTGGTGGGAAAGGCATTGGCTTGGCTAATGGTGAATTACCTTAGTAAAGCAGATAGACCCACAAATATGAAGCTATGAAACGTCAAGAAGTATTAAGTTTACTGCCCTTTTTTTTTCCATCAGTGAAACTTAGGAGTACACAATTCAGAAAATCTTTCGGATGTCTGATGATTGTGAATAGAGCTTTAAAGGAAAGATTCAATACAGGTATCTTTGATATTGTTGGTTTTCGATTGGGAGATAATTTTGCTTCCTTTAGCGTATTTTTAATTGAGTGTATTAGATGAATCAGGAGTAGGAACTGAATAATTATGGTTGCATTAAAAGACATAACAAAGTTTGAAATATGTGATGTTAACTTCAGTTTTAGAGCCAAATATTAACTGAATAATGTAGCACAAGATGCTTGGATGGCTCATCCACTTTTCACTTCTTGAGAACTCAGTCTTATAGTGGGTTGATTGCTAAACAAGCAATGTCCCATTTATCCTTTTGGTATCTAAAGGGTGATACATTGAAACGTGTTAGTTCATCTCGTATATTACCAGAAAAAATGATAGAGCTGACAATCTTTATTCTGTTTCACGGCATTTCTGTTTAATTCAGGCCCCGACAACCCTGGGTCTTATAACACCCATCCCCTGTTACAAGCCTTAGTGACATAAACACTCATCACATGTATTTAGTTTATTTGTATATATAATTTACTTTATGTTGGAAAATATAGTTTCTGATAAGTACTGTAGAAAAATTCTCTCTCTCTCTCTCTCTCTCTCTCTCTCTCTCTCTCTCTCTCTCTCTCTCTCTCTCTCTCTCTCTCGAGGGAAAGGGAAGAAGTAAGGTAGCCTAAAGAGAAGGGGGGAAGGGATGAGGTTCATGTTCTTGGTAACATTGGTGGCCATTCAGGCTGATCTCCATTCTAGGCATCTTTTCCAAGTCTATCTAAAACGTTCCAGGAAGCCTAAAGGTTTAGGCAAACAATGCTAGCTTACCCCTCTTTGTATATTGGTAGCTGGCGACTAGTCTTACAAATGGAGTGGATCCTTCTCTCTCTCTCTCTCTCTCTCTCTCTCTCTCTCTCTCTCTCTCTCTCTCTCTCTCTCTCTCTCCCCAGACACTGGTGTACATAAATAAAGATCTTATCGGTTCATATTTTTGTATGTATTAGCCAAACCCATAAATATGCATGTTTTGTTACTATATATATGTATTATTGTAGCTATGTATGAATATATATACAGGTATATATATATATAATGTATATATATATACATATATATTCATATTTATACATATATACATATACACAAATATATATTTGTATATATATACATATATATATACACATACATATACATATTTTGTTTTTAAGCTGCTTAGGTGAACTGATACCCAGAATTGGCAAATGAATAGTGTAACTATGGAATGTGAAGAATTAGGAGTAGAGAAAGACGTTGAAAGGTTTCGTTGCAAAAGATGGCAAAGATGGCATATATATATATATATATATATATATATATATATATATATATATATATATATATATATATATATATATATATATATATATATATATTATATATATATAAGTATATATATTTATTTTTATATATTCATATATATATGTATGATAAATATATATTTAATATGGAAGTGACGTCTTTTATTTTTCATATTCATATGTATATATATATATATATATATATATATATATATATATATATATATATATATATATATATATATATATATATATTATATATGTATGTATATGTTTTATATATATATATATATATATATATATATATATATATATATGTATATAAACATATGTATATATTATACGTATTCACAGATGTGTTCGCTTGGGTGTATGTTTGCATATGTATATTTATGTTCCCGTTTCTTTGCAATCTAACTGTTTTACCAATTTCAGCTTGGAGAAGTTTTGGGAGACTGTTGGATGGTCAGCCATTCGGATGAAATTTGGAAGCGATTGGTATTTGGGGAACGCTTTCTTATAGCTGCTATCGCTTACCTTCAGTTGCAATACATTTATTTCTTCGACAGTGTTGCCATTTGTAACTGGACTTCATCTGCAATCGTGTATTCTTCAGTTTTTTGTCTGTTTTCTTAATTTTTTGTGTGTTGTTACATCTGTTATGTTCGAGGAATTATATAATTTTATGTTAGTTGTTCTGTTGGTGAAGCATTTCAGGAAGTCTTGACCTTTAATCTGTTTTGAAAATGTAAATATTAACGTTCGCCCATTCCCCAGCTTGTACACTAAATGGGTTTGGTTTTGTCGTTTCATTACCTGCAATGTAAACACCCGAGGTTTCTTTTATTAGTCATTGTTGATACTGCGCAGAGCGCTCCTGGCTCTATACTGCTTATTATCGGTATATATCTATTTGCAAACGTCTTTGCTTAACACACTGAA
>NC_089763.1:58384414-58391914 GCF_040412425.1 Macrobrachium rosenbergii
CTTATAAATGCTCTGAGATCAACCAAGGGGTCTACATTTGAGTCTTATGCTAAAGAAGAAGTCCTATCCAAGATTCAGAAGTACAAGCAAACACACATTGTATTTGATGTGTATAGGACAGACAGTATGAAAGCACAAACAAGACAAAAAAGAGGCACAGGAGTTCGCCGGAGAGTAATTAGCACAGCGAAAACTCCTGGCAATTGGGCCAGCTTCCTCAGGAATGACCACAACAAAACTGAACTATTTGCGTATTTGGCAGACACAAACATTTCATCTCAAGCAGATGATACATCATGCATAATTGTTACTAAAGGGGATGCTGCACTTTGTAGCAGAGCTGAACAAGACACTGCTGACCTACAAGGCTCCACTCACGAAGAGGCAGATACTAGAGTCTTTTACATGCTGCATATGCTGCAAAGCATGAAGATATCTCAGGTGCAATCATATGAAGTACAGACACTGACGTTGTCATCACAGGAGTATCAAGCATAGAAAAAACTGGTTTGGACAAGCTGTGGATTAAATTTGGCAGAGGAAAAGACATGAGGTGGATAGCTATACATGAAATTGCAGCAGCCATGGGACTAAAAGCCTCAGCCCTTCTCTTTTTCCATGCATTTAGCGGGTGTGACACGGTGTTTGCCTTTCATGGAAAGGGGAAGAAGTCTGCATGGCAAACATGACTGTGTTTCAGCGTGCCACACCCACCTTCACCAAACTAAGTTCAACACTAGCAGCTGTAGAAGATGAAGACCTGCAAATTATTGAAGAGTTCGTGGTGCTAATGTACGACAGAAGCAGTTCGTATAAAAATGTAAATGAGACTAGACTTGATCTCTTTGCAAGAAAGCAAAGAGCTTATGATTGCATTCCTCCCACAACGGCTGGCTGCTCTTAGAGAGTATTGCAAGAGAGCTGCCTTTCAAGCAGGGCACATTTGGTGCCAGTCTTTAGCATGTCATCCAATTTTGCCCAGTCCAAGACACTGTGGATGGCAACAGATTGATGGTACCTGGTTTCTGTATTGGACAGATTTACCAATAGTAGCAAAATCTTGCCAAGAACTGAATAAGTGTGGCTGCAAAAAGGAATGCCATGGCAGGTGCAAGTGCTACAAATCTGGACTTAGCTGCACAGCTCTCTGCAGCTGCACTTGCTAAAACTAATTGATACACAAAACATATTGGTTTCTCTCAGGAGATACATACTTTTTTATCTTTGGCGGCCATTTTGGAAATATGGTGTTCATTTGGTGGCCATATTGGAAAGATGGGTTTACTTTATCTCTTCATGACTGTAAGAATGCCAAAATACAAATTCTCAATCATTATCTGGACAGTATACAACTTTTATAGGCTTATGAAATGAAAATATATGAAATATACAGCAAATTTGCCGCCATTTTGGAAAAGTGTCAGCCATCTTGGAAATAGCCAAATATTGAGGTGGCCGGAGTTTGATTTTGATTTATGGGGATAATAAGAGTTCCCATGCCAAATCTGTTGCTTGTATCACCATTTGCACTTTTTCCCATTATCCCGCTCCACTAAGAATGTTGTTTGGGTAAGATATGTAAACTATATTTATGCTGTCTTAAAACAGGATCATAATATTGATGAAATATTTGTTAGTCTTAAAATTTTTTATAATCGTTGCATTTAATTTTTAGATGTGACTATGGGCAGACATGAAAATTCTTATTTTAAGCTCAAAGTTTTCGGGAAAGATGAACATTACAATCTTATTTCAATGCCTATTCGTCCCATCCGTTGTCTAAAACCTTCACCGGGAGGACAGTGATTCTCCGCTTTCTGAATGTACGTAGCCCAGAACATTTTCATGAAGAGATTATCACAATCTATCCTGTTGGTTATTTTAATAATTTCGAAGCACAAAAAATTGACCAGTGTTTTAATTTAGCTAAGAAAACATTTTATAAAACGAAAACTAAACCTACGTTTAGTTATAAGTGTATATCAGTGCCTCTCCACCCATTCATTCATTCACATAACATGGTTTAGCTACTTAAAAAAGAGGTTTCAAAGTCTCATTTTCCCGCCGTGCCACAGTTGATTAAGGTTTTATGTATAGGATAGTTGTAAATGAAATAGGGTTTACATGTGAAAAACTAACAAAACAATGGAAAATAGAATTGCCCAACATAGACAGTCTCAAGAGTGCAGTTGATAATTATATTACAAATTATAATTTTCCAATTAACTGAAATGAGCCGAAGAAAATTTTCAGTTGCTCCAACTCTATACGGAAAAGAACAATATAGAATCTGAGTGGATTTCCATGCAAGGGACATTCATTTTAGTTCTAGTTCAGGTTTGTATCAATTAGAGCCAGTTGTCCTCCACATTTTTAATCGGCAGTATAGTCTCAAAGAGGCTCTTAATTTTGTAAATCTTTCCCACCCACTGAATATTTATATAGGGTTTATGTATACTGGTGTTTATATGTAGTATCTGTGCGTGTGTTTTGGTGAGTTTTTATATTTTTTTTCATATGTAATGTATGTTTATATGTGTTTCAGACATATTAGGGTATATGTGTATATATAACGTGTGTTTTTATGCATTACTGTTTGTGTGTTCTCTTTAGTATGTTTGTGTATTCCCTAACTATACTAATCACGTACGTGCTTTTATTTATAACTATCTTTTAGTACGTTGGCTGTTGTCTGGTTGTACGTCACGTCTTTTGTCGTTTCTTATGGTGTAACCACCTTTTAATTTGTTTTATGCTTTGCAAGTGTCGAATGTTGAATTCTTTCAACTTGAGCGATCTATCGTTTGTCCTATGTAAACCTCTTATTAATAAATTACCTTCGGCATGGTCTGGTGGAGGACGAAACAGTCGGGCTGAACTATACGTAATTGTTTCTCTTCAGACTTTCCTTCATGTGGATTCATTGTAAGACACACGCACATATATATATATATGTGTGTGTGTGTGTGTATATATATATATATATATATATATATATATATATATATATATATATATATATATATATATATATATATATATATATATATATATATATATATATATATATATATATATATATATATATATATATATATATATATATATATATATATATATATATATATATATATATATATATATATATATATATATATATATATATATATATACACACACACACATATACATACCCTTTGCCATTGGGAAATTGAAAACTGGGTGTAAATCTTGACAGGTTTTGGCTTTATTTTTTAAGCCATTTTCAGAGGACGGATACATTGGGGCAAAAATTTACAATATATATGCTAGAGGGACAGTAAACAGGAACATACAGAGGGTTAGAAACCAAGTATTCCAACCTGCCAGGCGCGAGGTGGCGGAGTCGTGCACTCATTTGGTTCTGATGTCAAGTACTCCCTTTATGAATTACTGTATATATATTGAAAATTTGTATCTGTCCTTTCAAAATGTCTTAGAAATAAATCCGAACCCGGTCATGATTTATACTCAGTTTTCATGTCCATGTGGCAAAGTGTGAAGTATAAATCACGTTTCTTTTGAGACACCAATTTGCAGGGGTTCAGACTAACAATTCGAAGTACATTAATGATCAAGAGCTCAACTATTTTGCTAAATATAAAATAAATTCGAAGTACATTATTTATGTCGATTTTATATTTGTAAACAAGAGGCAACCTGATTTTTTTAATATAAAAATAAAACAAACACGTATAAAATGAAGGAAGAGGAGAAACACAGTTATACAGATAATGAAATCGATTCTCTTCTGGTATCGATAACCACCGGAAGACTCTAGAGAGATACTAACTACCGAGCTATAAAGTGGGCCTGTCTATTTGACAAAGTTTTATGAGCTTAGCTATCCCCTTTCTTCCCAGGAGGAGATGCAGCGCTACGGCAACCCCTATTCACACCTCTCTTTTCGAAAAAAAAATATATATGATAAAATGCCTGTGGCCTTTTGCTTTTTCACGCAGAAAAAGATTCAGGTCACTTAACAATTCTGACTCGTAATCAGAAGCTCAATGTCATAACTTTCCATGCCCTGTCATCATTTCTCGGCAGTCTTTACTCCGTTATTTTGAGATTTTGTATACTGTTCCATAAAGACACTAATTTTCTGGGGTTCAGTCTTAACTATTCGAAGTACAGCAAGTCGTCAGTAATACTCATACAACACTAAAATCCATTCAAATACTCAGAAAGATAGGAGGAATAGTCTTGAAGCTAAAATAGGATAAGGTTTGAAATTAAAAAAACAATCAAAAACATCTAACAGAAGCAGCAGCGGTAAAGCATGGCAAAAATTACCGTACACACACAATGTATGCATGCACGTATATATGTATGTATGTATATATATATATATATATATATATATATATATATATATATATATATATATATATATATATATATATATATATATATATACTATATATATATATATATATATATATATATTTATGATTATAATCGCTCTTGTACGAGATTCATTTATCACACATTACCACAGGTGAAAAATAAGAGAGGGGTGTAGGTTTTGACCGGTTTCGACTTTATTTCCAAGCCATTGACGAATGCCTGATGCAGAGTATTAGAAGTCACAAATATATATATTACAGGAACAGTACTGACGAACATACACAACTGTTAGAGACTGCATATCCACCCACAGGCCAGTGTCAAGGTAGGAGTGGCCTTCGAAGCTCAATTGGCTAAAAATCACCATATACTCTCAGGGGACAATACTGATAAACATACCAACCATAGGCAACATCAGATCCACACCTGACAGGTGTCAGGGAGGCGGGTTTGGAAAACTCATTAGCACTGCTGCCCCTGTACTGTGTTTACAAATATGATAATCTTATTTCCATACATCTCTGCTGCCTACCTTAAAATTTGAACAATTTACAAATTTCTTTTGATATTAAAGGATCAAGTTCATACATCCCTTGACTGGCATTCATATTATGGCTATAACTTTATTTTATAAAGCTAGATTCGATTATGTTCCTTTCCAGTGTTTCTGTAGTATATATATTTGTGTCCTCTAAAACTCTGCATCAGTCATTCGTCAATGGCTTGGAAATAAAGTCGAAACCGGTCAGGACCGACACCCTGTCTCTTATTTTTCACCTGTGGTAATGTGTGATATATATATATATATATATATATATATATATATATATATATATATATATATATATTGATTTATTATATTCAAAATTAGTCACCCCTTGTTTCTCCAAATATTTTGTTAGTGAAATGTGACATGAAATGTTGCTGCTTAATTGTATTTTTTGACCAAATGATTAAAACAGAAAACTCAAAACCCATTCCCTGTAGGAGGTTAACTCGAGTATGTTCCACTCCCCCGAGGAAGGGGTTGATGCCCTCCATGCACCTCAGGCTTTAGGAAAGGGTGTTTGCATCGAACACTCGGCCCCTAGCTGCTGCACTCACTTTCTAGCATTTTACTTTCCCACTATTCCTGCTTTCTTTCTTCAGTCTCGCTGTTCAACCTCTCCAGCTAGTACTTCTTAGTGCAACTGTGGTATTTTCTCCCAGTCCCACCTTCATAGTCTTGCACTCCATTTTATTTATTTGTCCCACCGCTTCAACTATCTTTTCACTGTCCGCAGAACAGAATGGCTTAAAGTGCTCCAGTGATTGCCAAAATTTCATTAATATGTAACTCAGTATGACCAGAAAGGAGAAACGAAGTAAAAAATGTGCCGAAGTCTCTTCGGCGCATTCGAGTTTTCTGTACAGCGTATAGTCAGGCTCACCGAAAATAGATTTATCTTTCGGTGGTCTCGGTATAATGTTGTATGAGCCGCGGCCCATGAAACTCAGCCACGGCCCGGTGGTGACCTGTCCTATAGCGTTGAGAGACGCACGATCATGGCTAACTTTAACCTTGTGTAAAATGAAAACTACTGGAGTTAGAGGGCTGCAATTTGGTATGTTTGATGATTGGGGCGTGGATGATTGGCCCTCTAGCCTCAGTAGTTTTTAAGATCTGAGGGCGAACAGAAAAAGTGCGGACGGACAGACAAAACCATCTCGGTAGTTTTCTATTACAGAAAATTAAAAAGGAACATGTATGATTTTTGATTATTGAAATGCGAGTAAATCCCTAACTGAAAAAAACTGCCATTTTATTGGGTGCTTACATTTACACTATGGTACTTCCAAGATAAGCACTGTTTCCTGAAGTGTCTGTGTCACGACAGTCTGTTACCTCCACAGGCTCCCAAACTTTCTTTTAGTTTTCTGAAAGGAAAATTATTGTGCTGGCTTTGTCTGTCCGTCCGCACTTTTTGCTGTCAGCACTTTTTCTGTCAGCCCTTAGATCTTAAAAACTACTGATGCTAGAGGGCTACAATTTGCTATGTTGATCATCCACCCAACAATCATCAAACAAACCAAATTGCAGCCCTCTAGCCTCAGTAGTTTTTATTCTATTTAAGGTTAAAGTTAGCCATAATCATGCTTCTGACAACGGTATAGGATAGGCCACCACCGGACCGTGGTTAAAGTTTCATGGACTGCGGTGTTTGACTCCGTTCGGTCATGTTGAGCTCCGTCCATGAATGAGAACATTACAGATTTTTCTTTTATTTTGATCATGCGCAGCCTTAATACGCAAGCATCTTGCTTTATTTTTTTTTTTTTCTTTTAAATTGGTGTTGGCCTACATAAGCGATTCCACATAGACCACATGAATTGAAATGAAGCATAGACTTATGGAACCAGTTCCGATATTGGGTTATTAATTCGTCATAATCCTGCATGTCAAATGTTAATATCATTGTGAGATTAGGCCTACACAGCAAATTCTTATATTTTAAAGTAATGACAGGGCATGGGGCCTACTCATCAATTTCTTATTGCAAATAGTTTTCCACCCGTATCTGTTGGAAATAGAGTAGCTGTTAATATACAGTAGTAGCGCTGATCCCACGACATACTGGGAAATGTACAAGCATGTGCATATACACATACATGTGTACTTGCGTCGATGGCCACAGTAAATGTAAAGCCACTTATACCACAGAGAATATAAGTAAAATTTGTGGGCATGTAGCCGATGGCACGCATAGACCAATCATAGGGCTGTCTCAGCCTTACAGTACACACAGCTATCGAACTGCTCGTAAAGAATTATATTGAAAATATATTTACTAAAGGGATAACAAATTATATTACTGTGATGAGTAAATACAAGGCTGCTGTAGCATTTCTATGAAAATGAAGGCTATGGTAGGAAGGCATCATAAGATACTTAACGGAATAAGAAAAAAATATATTATAGCTGCGAATAGCCCATGAATTATTTGCTTTTGGGTGCATTCTTGTAGATTACACTGTTGGACAAAAGTCAGTAAATTTTCTCTCTCTCTCTCTCTCTCTCTCTCTCTCTCTCTCTCTCTCTCTCTCTCTCTCTGTTAGGAGAATATTCTAGCG
>NC_089763.1:58396914-58406914 GCF_040412425.1 Macrobrachium rosenbergii
TTTTGCTGTTTTCTTGATGTACTAGTAAAATTAGCAACTTTAAAAATGTCAAATGTTGCCTACCAGTGTTCTTCATCATTTACAAGTTTCTTCCCGAATACAGTGACTCGACCCACGCAGTGGGCTATTGCCGTCAATGCACCTCATGCGGTGTACTGTGGGCATTATTTAGGGTTCTTTGCAGCGTCCCTTCGGCCGCTAGCTGCAACCGCCTTTCATTCTGTTTACATTACCTCCGTTCATATTCTCTTTCTTCCAACTTACTTTCAAACCTCTCTATCAATTGCCGTTTCAGCGGTGAATGACCTCATAGGTCCCAGCGCTTGGCCTTGGCCTAAATTCAGTATTCTATTTCCTACAGTGACTCGAACACCAGTTATTAAATCCCTCCATCATTTAATTTTTTTTGACAGATTTCCGAACCTCCTCTAAATATACTACAGTATAACAGTGATTTAGGGCACCAAAAGACAAGATGTGGAAACGGATTGATGAAAACGGTAGTCTGGCTGAGGTGATAAACATCAATTAGAAAACTACGTTGTATGTTCAGCATTGGAGGCCTCACAAAAATATATATAATCAGTTTCCTTGAACGTAGTGTTCAGACATTTGCTAAAAGGCGGGCATAACAGCAGATGGAGTGCATAACAGAAACAAAAACAACCTCCTTGACGAAGGTAATGAGATTTACCTCAAGTTTATGTCAGTATTGGTAAGTTGTCAAACTTGTGGCACCGTAATCCGTAAATTGAAGATTAATTAGTTAAGTCCTGCATTTTTTCCCTTGCTGTGAATTGATGCTATCCACAAAATTATCATAGTCTCTAAGTTCCAATAACTTTTAAGCCTTCTCTGCGATGTTTTTACTTTGCAGTTCCCTTGTAAGGCTATTAAAACTTTGAAAGTAAAATGTGTTTTATGCCGTTACTTTGAAGAATTCCTGGAAGTAGAAGGTGATGTCTCTTTTTTACGATCGTTTTGTGTCGGTTTCAGTTTTATTGTATTTACTCTGTTTTTTCCTGGTGAAGCTTTTATTTGGTTTACTGCTGTTCTTATTGTAATATCTGTGCGTGTTTTTTTCTTGTTACGGATGATAATACAGTAATCATTAAAATTTTATTACAATGAAAGTTTCCATTATTCATTAATTGCGTGTCCTTTAGCAGACGATATTTTTGAGAACATGGCTAGAATCATTGACAGTACAGAAATGATGACAGATGTTCATCTTCAGTTGCTTATGTACAGTAGCTTGAGACTCTTCAGACCGATATTTTCAGACTGCACGACTTGGGGATTTGTATGCTTACTTGTGTTTCCCGATATTCCATAGTGGCATGTTGCTGGAGGGTATTTCGTTTAGTGTAGATTGTTTCGCAAAGAAGTTTTAACGACTTGATGCAAGGGTCCTGTGGCCCCTATGAATGCCTGCGTTAGGAAAAGTTGAGAGGGCGTGGTTTTTGACCAGCCCGTTTAGCCTTCACCTCCAGAAATGATTATAATTTGTATGATTTCGTGAATATTTTCTCTAGAAAATAGAGGGTTTGGTTTTTTGACACTACACTTTTTTTTCATGCTTAATTGTAAAGTGTCAACACCTTGAAGTTTGTATGCCTTTTGTCGGTGGGTTTTTAAGTATTTATATAAATCGTAATGAAGGAGGACTCTCGCACGTTCTTTCTTCAACAGCTCGACTGAAGAATAATGTGGTCTTTATCCAGTATGCGCGCTCCCGCTCATAGATATGTATGGCCATGTGTGATCAACTATCAGTTCTTTATCCGATTATGCAATAAGGGCAGTATTGCAGTAGATGTATTTGATAATTCAGTCATTCATACGTTAGTTTACAAATGTTAGTTTGATGCAAGTGTAATGCTAGTTACAAGATAGTTACCATATTACTAAGAGTGAAATGACCAAATCAACTTATTGCTACAAGAAAAGGATGCGTAAATTCTCCTTCAGGAATACCCACTAGGAGCTAATCATCATATGGTGACGCAGAAAGAAATATAAAGGACTCATTTAGTATCTTGTTATGACTTGAGTAGTTACGGAATAAGATTGTTTGTTCAAAGATTTTCCGTTCCCCCTCCCATCTGTTGCAATGTTACGAATTTTCATACCTTCCCAAGTACATCCTTATTCAGTCCACAGTCCTTGGAACTGACAGTGCAAGGTTATCAACGGAAACTCGGGTGATGCAAAAGCTGTGGCCTGATAAGATTTTGCTCTCTGTACACGTGTGGGATTTTCACCTTTTGCATTATCTGAGTATTCGTATTTCTTGTTCTGATTCAGTGGGTTGATCTGCATTATAAAATCGTTTTTGAACATGTAAAAAGTGTTGAGAGTTTGACTGTTTTTCGGTTCCCTTTCTTAAAGTTTCGTAAAAAATTGTTTCGAGTATAAAGCTAAGATATCATAGCTGCTCATAAACGTTGGGGAACAAGTCCAAGGCTAAGCTAGTCACAGTTTAATGACAAATGCATACAGGAGAAAGAGGTTGTTAAATAAGATTGAAGCGTAATGTAGAATTAGCAGAAATGTGCTACTTAAGCCAATATGATGCCATATTTGCTGTTGTTGGAACCACATAACCTACTATCGTTTGGATATTTGACCATGTTGTGCTGTGTAGCTCGTCCATCTTCATAGAAGACCACCAGTTTCCCATGGCAATTCTTATCTTTTCTACTTTCTTGTCATATGTAATAATAAAGGGAGATATGTTTGACCATTGCCATTCACTTTCTTTTTAAATAGAAATTATTTTGTATTAGTAAGAGTTAAGAATCTCTCTCTCTCTCTCTCTCTCTCTCTCTCTCTCTCTCTCTCTCTCTCTCTCTCTCTCTCTCTCTCGCTCTCCTTTTTTCTACCAGTAGCAGCAGATGTTACCATTATTATGCTCAATTATTAAATAAGTACTGTACGGATCCCATGATAGTGTTTTGTGTCTGTTACACTGTTCTCAACATATAGGTAATTAAGTAGGTCTCTTTTAGGATAGTTATTCAGTGAAGCTTTCTTCCAAGTGTTCCTTACCTTTCAGTTATGTTAATAGAGTTTTTGTATCAATACGGTGGAAAGTAATGTAATCGATGTCACTCTACATAGGACCGTTTGGATGGAAATAGCGTAAAAGCGACCTGCTAACCAGTCACACACACACACACACACACACACACACACACACACACACACACACACACAAAAGCCGCGCGCGCGCGCCAATTAGTTTATTATCGAATTCTTTATAACCTGGGAATAACTTACGCCTAAGGAAAATTATAATCGATAAGTGCTTCTGTGGCGGCCAGGATTCGAATCTTGATCTAGTTTAGAAACAGTGTTACAGCATCTTTAACCATCTGGCGATTAAGAGAGATATGTTGATACCGGCTGTGCTGTACATAAGCCTGTCGAAGTTAACCTTCAAGTTTATAACACATGGCTGTTTATCAAAGTTTTTGTGAGTTATACACGCGAGACTTTTAGATTCACACACACACACACACACACACACACACACACACACACACACACATACATATATATATATATATATATATATATATATATATATATATATATATATATATATATATATATATATATATATATATATATATATATATATATATATATATATATGTATATATATATATTATATATACATATATATATACACATATATTATACATACATACATACATACATACATACATACATACATACATACATACATACATACATACATACATACATACTTGAAAAGATTTATTGTCAAGGGACTCACATCACTGTGTTCCTTTCTGTTTTCGTTTTGTCTTGCGCCAGTATTAGTAATCTTCCTCTTCTCCATTATTCTGAGATTCTTTTACTTGTGCTTCCTTTAAATAGTGCCACTTAATCCTCTTCCTCGCTATTATTCTGAGTTACTTTAACATGTGCTTCCTTTGAACAGTGCCTCTTAATCCTCCTGTTCCTCTCCATTATTCTGAGTTTCTTTAACTTGTGCTTCCTTTGAACATGGCCAGTTAACCCTCTTCGTCTCCAGTATTCTGAGTTTCTTTAATTTGCTCTTCCTTTGAACAGTGCCACTTAATCCTCCTCTCCCTCTCCAAAATATTGAGTTTCTTTAACTTGTGCTTCCATTGAACAGTGTCACTTAACCTTCCTCCTCTTCTCCATTATTCTGAGTCACTTTAACTTGCGCTTCCTTTGAACAGTGCCATGAAATCCTCCTCTTCCTCTCCATTATTCTGAGTTTCTTTAACATGTTCTTCCTTTGAATAGTGCCAATTAATCCCCTTCCTCTCCATTATTCTGAGTTTCTTTAACTTGTGTTTCCTGTGAACAGTGCCAATTAATCCTACTCTTCCTCTCCATTATTCTGAGTTTCTTTAACTTTTGCTTCCTTTGAACAGTGCCACTTTTTCCTCCTCTTCCTCTCCATTATTCTGAGTTTCTTTAACTTTTGCTTCCTTTGAACAATCCCACTTAATCCTCTTATTCCTTTCTATTATTGTGGGTTTCTTTAACTTTTGCTTCCTTTGAACAGTCCCACTTAATCCTCCTAGTCCTTTCTATTATTGAGAGTTTCTTTAACTTTTGCTTCCTTTGAACAGTCCCACTTAATCCTCCTATTCCTTTCTATTATTGTGAGTTTCTTTAACTTTTGCTTCCTTTGAACAGTCCCACTTAATCCTACCCTTCCTCTCTATTATTGTGAGCTTCTTTAACTTTTGCTTCCTCTCCATTATTCTGAGTTGATTATTATGTGCTTCCTTTGAACAGTGCCACACTCTTCCTCTCCATTGTTGTGAGTTCCTATTACTTGTGCTCCCTTTGAGCAGTGTCATTTAATACTCTTCCTCTCCATTATTCTGAGTTTCTTTAACTCGTGCTTTCTTTGAACAGTGCTACTTAATCTTCCTATTCCTTTCCATTATTGTGAGTTTCTTTAACTTTTGCTTCCTTTGAACAGTGCCATGTAATCCTCCTCTTCCTCTCCATTATTCTGAGTTTCTTTAACAGGTGCTTCCTTTGAACAGCGCCCCTTAATCCTCCTCTTCCTCTCTATTGTTTTGAGTTTCTTTAACTAGTGCTCCCTTTGAACAGTGCCACTTAATCCTCCTCTTCCTCCCTTTGAACATTGCTTTTTCACCCTCTTCCTCTACATTATTCCGAGTTTCTTTAACTTGCGCTCCCTTTGAACAATGCCACTTAATCCCTTTCATCTTCATTGTTCTGATTTTTATTAACTTGCGCTGTCTTTGAGCAATGCCACTTAATCCCCTTCCTCTCCATTATTCTGAGTTTTTTTAACTTGCGGTCCCTTTGAATAGTGCCACTTAATCCTCTTTTTCTTTATTATTCTAAGTTTTTTCAACTTGTGCTTCCTTTAAACAACGCCATTTAATCCTCTTCGTCACCATTATTCTGAGTTTCTTTAACTTGCACTTCCTTTGAACACTACCACATAATCCTCCTCTTCCTCTCCAATATTCTGAGCTTTTTTAACATGTGCTTCCTTTAAACAGTGCCACTTAATCCTCTTCTTCTCTGTTATTCTAAGTTTTTTTTTAACTTGTGCTTCTTTTAAACAGTGCCACTTAATCTTCCTCCTCCTCTCCATTGTTCTTAGTTTCTTTAGCGTGCTTTCTTTAAACAGCATCATTTAATCCTCTTCGTCTCCATTATTCCGAATTTCTTTAACTTGCACTTGCTTTGAACAGTGCCACATAATCCTCCTCTTCCACTCCATTATTCTGAGGTTTTTTAACACGTGCTTCCTTTAAACAGTGCTACTTAATCCTCCTCTTCCTCTCTATTATTTTGAGTTTCTGTAATGTGCTTCCTTTAAACAGTGCCACTTAATCCTCCTCTTCCTCTCCATTATTCTGAATTTCTTTAACTTGTGCTCCCTTTGAACAGTGCCCCTTAATCCTCCTCTTCCTCTCTATTATTCTGAGTTTCTTTAGTGTGCTTCCTTTAAACAGTGCCACTTAATATACTCCTCTTCCTCTCCATTATTCTGAGTTTCTGTAATGTGCTTCCTTTAAACAGTGCCTCTTAATCCTCCTCTTCCTCTCCATTATTCTTAGTTTTTTTAACTTGTGCTTCCTTTGAACAGTGCCCCTTAATCCTCCTCTTCCTCTCTATTATTTTGAGTTTCTTTAACTAGTTCTCCCTTTAAACAGTGCCACTTATTCCTCCTCTTCCTCTCCATTATTCTGAGTTTCTCTAACTTGTACTTCATTTGGCACTCATTTGAGGAGTGCCACTTAACTCTCCTTTTCCTCTCCATTATTCTGAGTTTCTTCAACTTGCACTTCCTTTGAACAGTGCCATTTAATCTCCTCTTCCTATCTCTTATTCTGAGTTTCTTAACTTGTGTTCCCTTTGAAAGGTGATGGTGATCCTAAGAGTTGTGACGCCAGATATCTGATAATCAGTCAGTTTATCTCTGAAGGTCAACAGATTCCTTATTTGACAATTTTACTCTTTTTCTTTTACCAGGACATAACAAGTAATAAACCTCTGAAGAAACCTTATGGTTTTAAGACTTCGCTTGTCCTAATGTTTATTTTGGAAGTAACCTGGGCTTTTATGTAACGGTTAGAGTAAGACGTTTTAAAAATAGAAAGTTCCGGGAAAATTTGCTCCCCTAACTACCTGCATTAGCCCACCCAGCGTCTTTTGGGGTTATATAGCACGTGGGCCCCTCTTCCATTCCGTATCTGTCCCCTGGTCACATTTTTACTTTCTACATAGCATGTGTAATGATGGCAAGGGTTCAGAGAACCGCTTTCGGATGATCGTGACGTGTTGGTGCGGGTTTTGGCGACGGCGGAAACAGGCTTGTGTTTAGTTCTTCTCACGTCGATATTTTGCTCTTATCCTGAACTTACATGGGGAAAATACACTCATTGTTTATTGCAGATTTTGTATGTAAGAGAATTCTCGATCAAGTACACACTTATCAAGTGTTTTGATATTTTTATGCATACAGTTTCAAGAGGGTTTAAATTTGGTTAATTTTTAGGAATACGGTTTTATTTTGCAAAAATTCGATTTTGATAATTATCTCGTGTGCATAATTATCAAGTAATTCTGCCTTTATAGTGCCTTATTTCGCGATAATATCAGTACATCTTGTAGAGTAGTTGCAACACTGTTCTTGATGCTTTCCCCTTTGACCCGTGTCCCATAATATTTTAATTCCTTCCTAGTTCCTGTATGTTAAAGCCTATTTCAGATCGGACCTCTTGATAGTCTCATGGTTGTTGATTGGTATTATTTTGCCAACATCCTGTTTTACTTACGTAGCTTTATGTTTTAAGATATGCTTGTATCAGTTACTATAATTCTAATGAACCTTTCACACATTCGTAGGATCGTCTCCACTTCACCCAGATGTCGTTAAGTGACGTGGTCGGTGAAATATAAAAGAATTTCATTAAAACTGGGACTTAGTTCATTAGAAAACTACTTTGCTCCAACCCCATGACTTGAACATAGTTATCTCTATTGTTGGTTACTGGATATTTTTTGTCTTTTGTTTTTTGATCACTGCAGAATAGATAATTTAATGTTCCCAGAAACCTTGTTATTGTTTGTTATGGTTCTGAATCTACAGAAGTGATGAAATTAATGATGTGTGCTTCAAATCGCTTAGTCAACCACTAATGGAATATTGTTTTCCAATTTGCATTGCATTTTGCGAAGATACTGTAAGAAGTAGTTGTTTTATTTTCTTCCTAGCCATGATATTTAAGCTTTAGACATCGTCGAAGATAGCCTGTGCATGTTACGCTTTATTTTTTATTTAGTGTAATATTCCTCCCCCCCCCCGTACCTATGCCTTTAAAATTAGTGCGGGGTATTTTCTATGTTGAGACTCAACTTACACATTCTGTTAAAGGTGCCACGATGTCACGCTGCCCCGTGCCTGAAGTACTACCTTGAATTGTTATTGAATCTGATGCTTAGTTCAGGAAAGACTTAGATACAGTGTTGAAGAAATGATTGATTGATTTGTGGATATTGAAACTGGCATCACAACATTTAGGTCGTTGAAGAAATAGAGTTCCTGACTTGTCCCTCAACTACTGTAATTTTGAGATATTATTGTATTTGATTTCTCTTCTTTTAGTCTGCATGGTACTGGTTTTTGCTATTTACTGATATATTTTAAGTATTTTTTGTAGAATTTAGCTATCCTAGTTAATGGCCTTTTTGACTTCTCCTTACAAATGTGTTGAAATTTTGAATAGATATTATTATTGTTAAAATTATTATTATTAGGCTCCCAATATTCTCGAACGAATGGAGGTCATTTTTCATTAGATGAGACGATCACGTTAGCCGTTAATGTTGGGTGAATAACAGTTTATTAGGTTTAAATTATGTTTTAGTTTCCTCTCATAAGAAATAATCAGTATTCTAAATCATATTTTCTTTTAGTAAACACATAAGTACACTTAACCTCCTTTGTTTTCGTCATTTTGTACGTCTGGATTTTTTATTACATCCAAGAATCTTGAAGCGGTATTTTCCTACGATATAGTTCTTTCTGGCAAAAAGATCGATGGGCGTTTTCCTTATTTTTATGTAGTAGAGATGAAAACCATAAAATTTCGAACGAAGAATACCTAACATATCTCTTGCCTCCTTTGAAATTCCAACCTTAAAACGCTCATTAACTATCTGCAGTTAATTATCCGCTTTAGGATGAAATAAAAGTTATACCCCTAATTATGTAAATGGTTACCTGGTTTTCTTCAAAGTAAACGTGGAGATGTTGGGAAGGTTTGCATATGTAACATTGTTATTTCGCTTTATTGTATGTAGTGTAAGTAAGCGTTAGTATTATTTTAATATATGTATGTATATATACTGTATATATGTTTATACACATACACACATGTATGTATGTATATATATATATATATATATATATATATATATATATATATATATATATATATATATATATATATATATATATATATATATATATAAATTATGTATATATATGTGTGTGTATAATGTTTATGTATATAATTATATTGTCACGTTCGCATAGCCATAGGGGCTAAGGGATGGCTCTAGGAATGATCAGGACAACAGCAATACTGACTTTCAAAGTGGGGCTGCACTCTGGTGAATAGAAAAGTGTGTAATAGTGACTATACTTAAAATACCACAAAGTCAAGGATTAAGGTAAGCTTGGATGTCCACTTAGAAGTATAATTCACCAGATAATCAGAAGATGTAAATATTCACAGGGGCACAGGCAAACTTCGTTAGATAATGACAATCATCAAACTAAGTTCCACAGAAAACTAAATGCAAGTTAAATCACTATATCTTCATTAAACTAGTATAAGCATAATTATGGGGAAGGATCCTTAGAATATATGGGACGAAGAATAGTAGGCGAGGTTTGGATTACACTGGGTCCAAGCAAATCTTGATCTGGTGTGGCACTTATAAGGTTTGCAGATGAATGGCACCGTTGATACACGAATGCCCACACAACAGGCACTCGGTACACAGATCTGCAAAAGCAGGTATATTGTAACACACAATCATGGATGAAATGACATGTTATTTTGGAATACGTAAGCAAACTAGAAAAAGCAATTTGCGCTAAGTTTAACAATTGAGAATAGTTACGTATTTTTGAGAATAGTTACGTATTTATGCTGACACTAGTATTCCAATGCAAAGCTATTCACAATATCAACGTACTCATCACTTGAGTTGCTTAAGGAGAAAATGAAAAATGTAACATGAAACTGGGAGAACAGAACGAAAGAAATCGGTCAAAGATTTAAATGGTGAGGCCTATCTGACAACTTCCGATCACATTACCTTTAGTCTGTGGAAGAAACTTGAAGGACATAAGAGCCAGGTTCCAGCAGAAGGGCATCAGTGGGAGTTGCGTCACGTACTATTCCCCACTAGAGGAAATAAACTGGAG
>NC_089763.1:58411914-58416914 GCF_040412425.1 Macrobrachium rosenbergii
CCCATTTCATTCAGAAGATAGGGCGCATTATTTCTACTTTATTTTAAACTTTTCAAACATTTCATTTCAGTACGAAGTCTTATAAATTTTGATACAAGTAGAGACTTTATAATTTTCAACAGCAAAAGACTCGTGGCACCGGCAATCGAACGCGTTTTCCTAACCAAGGCCCGGAGAAGGGTGGAGGTGAATTACGGAGAAAGTTATATACTTGCCTTGGTAAAGGGGAAAAAGTTGAGATTTGAGAGAAGAGAAGCTTGGCAGTAGAAGGAAAGGAACGATCATCAAGTCGTATAACCCGAGAGTTGCTTATTAGGAAAACACTGGGAAGAAGTGACCTGACGGGCGTTACAAGATCTTCTGTGAAGTGCAAATATCTTGTTGAGGTCAGAACAGTAGCCGAAGAAGTACCTGTAGCAAAGAGGTGGCACTTCGCTGCGCAGGGAAGGAATATGAGAGACATGGATCCTTGATTACAGTTTTTTCCCCTTGGATTAATTTCTGCCTAAAACTTTGGTAATTGACATGAAATTTGATTTATGATTATAATTATGACACCCTCTCCAGGGCACTATCTCCTTATAAAACGTAAATCATGCTGTCCTTGTTATTGCGTTCTCAAATAGTTTTCCAAAGTTGAGATGGGAAGGACATGCAGGGTGTATCGAGGAGACCACCACTGTTCGTAAAGAAGGTTGCCTACTGAGGGAGGGAGAAAACCAGTGGGTAGACCCAGTAATCAGCGGGAAGACAACCTTCTGGAGTATCACATTCAGTGGATGGTGCTAGACATCTATATAATTGCTATACTGATATGGTGTAAAACAAGATGAGTTGGGGAGTCGGTGCGTCGCAATGATGTCCAAAGAATGATTGAATAAAATGGTATGAAACAAGGCAGACATTTTCATGAGGTCACCACCTGTATATGATAGGCTTTTTATTAATTAGTAAACGGAACAGATTCGAGAATATGCTGCTACAGAAACCATATTACCTATAATATTTTTTTTTTGCAATTTTATTGCTTCATATATGGCTACTAATTAGTTATACCATTTTCATAGCGCATTGTAATTACCTTTCTTGCTATCCCATTCATTCAATAATTTGCCCATCGATGTCTTTGTTTCAAATGCTACCCGGGCGTCGAATGCTTTGAGAGAAATAACGGATAGTTTTTAGCTTGATATTGTTTTCTTTCTTTTTATATGTACATATGGAAGATGGCTCTCTCTCTCTCTCTCTTGATATTGTTTTCTTTCTTTTTATATGTACATATGGAAGATGGCTCTCTCTCTCTCTCTCTCTCTCTCTCTCTCTCTCTCTCTCTCTCTCTCTCTCTACACCTTAATGTTCCACTATACTTTGGAAAATATTCCATTATAGAGTTGAGCTCCAATAGCAGACGGAGGAGGACTTTTGGTTGGAATTTTTATTCCGGGTTTTGATGCGGCCTCTTGTTTTCCCTCCCAGCTGCTTGATGATAAATTGAGTTGTTTATCAGAGACTCCTGTAAATCCTCTCTCTCTCTCTCTCTCTCTCTCTCTCTCTCTCTCTCTCTCTCTCTCTCTCTCTCTCTCACCATTTATTTTCTCGACAACATTTATTTCAGTATTCTTTTCGGGTGCCTCGGTCTTTTGTCTGCGCTTACGTCATACAAAATGGAATAAAAGATGATCCGATTTACCAGCGATAGAAGAAATTAAAAAAGGAAAAGATAAAAGACATAGTATTCAAATCGATTCACTAGTGCTACAAAGCGGGAAAAATATTTAGCTGTCTGTTATGTAGGGGTATTTCATCCCTGTTAAACATACACATGTAGTTGTGTGTATGCATGGTTTTGCATTGTATTATTTTTACATATACTATCGGTAATTTTTAAGTTATATATTTTGTAATTTTATGTGAAACAAACACATGTATAATATATGTATTATATATATATATATATATATATATATATATATATATATATATATATATATATATATGTATATATATATATATATATATATATATATATGTATATATATATATATATGTATATATATATATATATATATATATATATATATATATATGTATATATATATATATATATATATATATATATATATATATATATATATATATATATATATATATATAATTTCAACAAAGGAACAGTGAAACATAACTTTTATTCCTTTAAAAGAATTTACCGTAAACTTGAATTGTTTTATTCTTTTCAAAAGAACGGTAACTTTTAATCACACTGCTGACTGACAAGGAGGTCTTGGAAAACATTGCCCCTTCTTAGATCTCATATTATCGTTCCCTGGACACTGTTAATTCTTTCTCTCGAACCCCGTGACTGCCTCAAAACCCCTCTTCCAAGTGCAAAGCCGTCTGGAGACAAAATCGCCATTGCAGGTACCAGATGAACCAATAATGGGGGTTTACCCAAAGAGAAAGTTTTGGAAGGCCCCATAGCAACCAACTTCCACTTTGTTGTTGCCTTACCATGCAGCTGACCAGACAATCGCGAGGTCATGGGATTGCGCCAAAAACCCATGTGCGCACCCATAGAAAATGGGGTGCTGAGAGCATGGGAAGATATTCCAGCAGAAGTCATAAAAGGAGCCACGCAACCTGAACCTAGGCAGAGACACCCTAGCAGCAGACCCAGCAACATTTTCCCCTTGACCTCCACCCCATCAAGGCTGTATCCCAAAATACGTGGCTGCTTTATAATCCCAGTATTCTTCCAGTGCTGAGTCCCTTAAGTTCCTTCCTTCCATCTGGCAAAACGACGAGGACCCACGTTCCGACATAAGGTAACGTGCTCGGGTTTGGGGTTTTTCAACTCTCACGAATTCTTTTATCTTTTTCTGATTTACTTTTCGAATTCCAAGTGCAATTTTCCCCATAGACCTGACTTCATTTTTGCAATGTATTTATTTAAATTTGTAAATGTTTACCAGTGTTTCAAATCGAGACTTATTACTTCCTTCCGCACACCTTGTCACGCAACTGCATGCATTATCAATTGCAGGTGGGGTTGCTTGCTGTGGATTTCCCGTTCCAATTGTTAATGTGTTTACCATGGTTCTAACCACTGCAACCTACTCTATGGCGCCCCTGAAGTGGATTTCCCCAGCATCTTCAGTTATCCTTTTGTTATCGTAATTTAGTTCTTCGGCAGGAATCTGTTTACCTGTCTAATTTATTTCTCATCCTTCTGATTTTGTGTTAATGTAAATATATGTGACTTTGAACCTAAGTGTTTTATCTGCAAATTCCCTGTTGAGTAAAGCCTACAGCTCATCTCTTTCTTATGTTTTACCTGCCCCCTCAATTTCAGTCACATACATAAATTTTCATAGTAAGTCCTTTCCTCAGTTAGATGATAAAAGTAACTTCCTTGCTCAGGATTTAAAGTCCATTCCCAGGTAAAAACATAATATATATATACGTATATATATATATATATATATATATATATATATATATATATATATATATATATATATATATATATATATATATATATATATATATATAAGATATATTTATATTTATATATATTGATATATATTTACATATATATATATATATATATATATATATATATATATATATATATATATATATGTGATATATTTAAATTTATATATATTGATATATATTTACATATATTTATATATATATATATATATATATATATATATATATATATATATATAGATAGATAGATAGATAGATAGATAGATACAGGCAATCCTCGGTTTACGACGGGGTTCCGTTCCTACGCAGTGTCGTAAACCAAAAATCGTCATAAGCCCAAAAATCGTCGAAAATCGTCAAAAATCCAAAGAAAATTACTTTTAATGCTTTTGGGGCATTGAAAACGATGTAAACTGCATTTTTATTGAGTTTTTCATTGAAAAACTCCAAATTTTGATTATTCTGTCATTTTGGAGCCTTTTACTTTCATCGGATTGGCATCGTAACCCTGGAACATGGGTCGTAAACCGGTAAGTAATTCCTGATGAATATATTTGAAAGGCGTCGTAACCTCAGAACGTTGTAAGCCGGACCCGTCGTAAACCGGGGAATGCCTGTATATTTATATGTATATATATATATTATATATATCTATTTATGTATATATACATGTGTATATATATATATATGTATATATATGTATATGTATATATGTAAATATATATATATATATATATATATATATATATATATATATATATATATATGTATAACACATTATATATATGAATAAATAAATAATATATATATAAGGAGCCAATAAAAGTGCCAAAATATAGAAAGTAAATGCTATATTTCAAGGACCAACTGTCTCTCTCATCAGGCAAATCGTGAATGAGAAAAAGTCACAGAAAAACAGTATTTATACCAGATGGTCCATAGGTCAGCCACAACGTCACTCCAGTTGATAATTTAACTTTAATCTTCTTAATCGCTGGTTGGAGGAAGATTTTATCTATAATATCTGAATCCAAGGCCCCTTTTGAAAGATTCATCGTATTTCTTTGTTTAATCAAAGCTGATTCCACCATCTAGCTTTTGAACCCACAACTGCTGCTATAAATTATACGAGACAAATTCCATTTTATTCTGTGATTATGGTTATTTATGTGGTTAAAGATAGCTGAGAACTCTTGTCCGTACGTAACTGAACGTTTATGCTGTATTAATTTCTTGGGGAGTGATTTGCTTGTAAAACTGATATAAGATTGGTCACAATCGAGGCTTTTGTTGGAAGTTAATCAGGGATTTGGCTAAGGTATTTGGTTAGGTAAAAGCAAAAGGGGTCAGAGTTTCCAAGTTTCAGTGTCAACGTCAGTGTCAACGTCTTAATCCTGTCCAGTTGTGGGATTTCTATTTTATTGCTGGGTATCTGGATGTCTCTGTAGTCTTCTTTTGAGGGGGACGGTAGAAGATTATGTTCGCTTTGTGGATTGCTTTCTCAGTTA
>NC_089763.1:58421914-58521914 GCF_040412425.1 Macrobrachium rosenbergii
TTAAGGCCAGTAACAACTGTCGTCGCCTGTTGATTTTGAACCAGTGTCATTTGCTAGGCGTACAGAGTTGAAGCTGAGCAGGCACAAGACTCTATCAGTCATCCTGCCTTCAGTGATTTCTGGTGCTACCGTAAGCGCAGGAGGCTACATGTATGTATGTGTATATGTATAAAAATAGGAACTGAGTCCGTGAGAGAGAGAGAGAGAGAGAGAGAGAGAGAGAGAGAGAGAGAGAGAGAGAGAGAATGAGAGAGAGAGAGAGAGATGGTGGGGGAGAAAGAGAGAACTCGGCAGCATTTTTCCAGATACCAACCGTTCCAAATTAAGTTCTCCTGCCCTGGGGCAGGAGAACTTGCCTTGGGAATGGTTGGGCCTGGTTTTTAGGCAGGAGAATCTACCTCCATTTCTACCTTGGCATCTGTTAGCTGCTGCAAGAATTTAAGTTCTCCTCTCTCTCTCTCTCTCTCTCTCTCTCTCACATCTCGTTCCTAATTCCAGAAAATGGCAGTTAAAAATAGACATTTAGTAGCTAAGCTCAACATCCATCAATGTAAATTGAAATAAACATGTTAGTTATGGAACCCCATCAAAACATAACCCCCAAAAAGCAAAAATCACCCAGTCACCAAAAGAACATAATAAGTGGAAACTAATTCCCATTCCCCCATCAACGTCTCCTAAAATTGCCTTAATAATACCAAGTTTAAAAAAATTATTGTCTTCAGTTCCTCTTATATGCCAAGGTTGACCTATGGCTCTTCATCCATTTCATTATCATTTTCCGAAACATCTGAAAATTCACAAAACCACCTCCCATTAGAAAAAACCAGAGCACACACAGTTCTAATCTCACAGAAATGCATATTGAAAAGAAATCATAGGAATAATCATTGGGAGGTAAACACTTTGAATAACCAGTCATTTTCTAAGTTCAACAAAACTGATAC
This sequence comes from Macrobrachium rosenbergii, assembly GCF_040412425.1. Lineage (NCBI taxonomy): Eukaryota > Metazoa > Arthropoda > Malacostraca > Decapoda > Palaemonidae > Macrobrachium > Macrobrachium rosenbergii. The sequence continues at coordinate 58,422,862 of NC_089763.1, forward strand.
ATAGAAATAATGGCTACTACAATGTTACTTCAAGTATTTTAGTGCTCACCCTTTCAGCAAACGGGAATTTCAATTCCCAGGGTGTCCTAAACACAACCCAATGAAATGCCTTTCACAAGAGTGCATTGCACCAAGCGCTTTTCACAATGTACATACAAACATAAACTTCATTGGGCACACCTAGAAATCTGGCTCAACCCACCCCACTTCTAGAAGCTTTCGATATAGAGCACTGATGAATGGAACTTTCCACCCATCCACGTGACTCTGCCATGTACTGAGACCAAAGGTGACTGGACTTGAATTTCTGAATTAACAGATGCCCAGGTCATACCTGCCACCTGCAGGATTTCTGAATATGGCAAACGTTCGTATTATAATACAAATACCAGCCAAACCCATTTAACTTTATTTATATAACATTATATATATATATATATATATAATTGATATATATATATAAATATATATATATATATATACATATCAAATTGTAAGAATTGAATTGCAAAGATGTAACAGATGCCCAGGTCATACCTGTCACCTGCAGCATTTCTGAATAAACAAATGATCGTATATCACAAATACAATAAAAAACATTTAACACACACACATATGACACTGTATGTATGTGTATAATGTATGTATGTCAAATATGCATGCATGCATGCATTATGTCTTAAACCCCAAATAGCAATAACCCTACCTGAAGTCCGGTTGGTATCAATTCACACTCAGTTGAGATAAATATCTCTCTCTCTCTCTCTCTCTCTCTCTCTCTCTCTAAAAACTAAACTCTCTCTCTCTGTTCTCTCTCTCTCTCATTTCTGTCTAAGGTTTATCAACTATGAAAACAGAGTTTATTTTGCAAACCCAACATAATACTAGTTAAAATGGAAATAAGCAAAGAAAATAAAAAAAAGTGTTATTAAACCTAACTTCAAATAAAGTAAAGTGAAAACCAAAGTCTCGTTCCCACCACCGTCACTAATTCTTTGATTTTAAATTCAATAGGTCTGATAGTCCGTATTTAAGTTAAGACATATGTCTGAACAGTCTTCCACTCTGTTTCCCATGATTGTGTTCTTTATCCACGATCCATCTGTCAAACAAAAAAACGCTTTGTTACCCAACATAATACTAAGCGGGATAATTTCCATAAGATTAGAACAAGAGTTATTCACCAAAAAAATGGACATAATAAAGGAAACCCACAAACAAATAAGATAATAAAATACACGTCATGGCATAAAATGTTAATCAGCTTACTTCTCCAACAGGTAACGGTGAGCTTGCACTACCAGTGTCTCAGGCACTAGGCTTCTTTTGCCTTAATGTCTTATACTTTCACAAAAGCTCACAAACTTTGCCTCACTGGCCCCTCCCACAAGCACAAACAAACATAACTTCTCATAGACACTCCTCAAAAGCCAGACTTGTAACCAGATATTTTTTCTAGAACTTTCTGTGCTGATTTATTTCCGCTCCACGTGATCTATTTCCATGGGCCTTCGAACAGATCAGAATTGCTGAGCCTTCACCAGGCTTGTTAGTTAGCGCCCATCCAGCGCTGAGTTCGAAGCTTTCAATTATTTGCTCTTTTGCTCTGAACGGCCCATAGACAGTGTACAATTGAGTCAAGTCTTGTTTGTAATATATAAATATACAAATAAACAACCAAATATACAGTCAAATAACAAAGGTGTTTTGAAATTAGAACCCCCTCCACAGAACAAATGGAAAGTTATGAAGTTTTCTGGAGAACCTATCTCCAAGTACATTATTTTAATAATATTGAGCTACTTTTCATTTTACATTTCTTGTATTTTCAGACTGAGTGAATGAGTTAGATACAAAAATGTCTAAATATCTGAGGAAATCAGATGGATTGACCGAATCCGGGCTATAACCTTCAGAGATCCAGGGATGCTGGCGCATCCTTCATTTCACATTCCTGGATATCTAAATACATTAAAAGAGGTGAATACTTTGTTAAAAAAACTGGAACAAAAACCCATATAACTGTCAAGACAAAAGAATAAGAATCTTGGAAGGCCTGAAGTCCTTTCTCAGGAGTCAAAAACATCATAGCTGAAGGCATTGGGTAGACCAATGAAAGTCTTTACATAAATTGGTGCTTGAACTAGAAGCAAAAAAAGGGAAAGAAGAGTCCCAGAAGTTATAGTGCTGTATATTGTGAGTTGAAAAAATCTGGCATCAACCCATTTCATGTTAAAGCAAGCCCAACATCACTCAAAACAGAAAAGACCTTGCAAAAACTTTTGTGGTTAATTTCTTAAAGATTGGGATGAAATGACTTTCTTCATGTTGCTCGATCAGATGAATTCTTCATTTACACAGTCAGGAAGCCAAATCATAAAAATTTGACATAATTTATTTCTGCAAATTTGGATGATATCAACAATGGTGAACAATATCGCCATGTTGATAAAACAAGCACTAAGAATGTTTGGGAATTTTCTCTGTTTCACAGCCAAACGGTTATATATGGATCATCAAATAAAATATATACAGTCATGGAATGGCGAATACTTCAGAGAAACTGCGCTTACTGGTGGAGTATTTCCTTTCCTCAAAGATCCTGAAAATGTATATTATCTGTTGAATAAGTCACATTTTGCCTGATAAAGTACCATGTTTTAAGGCTCTTCAGACACAGGAGCTGCTTCAAAACAGTATATCGATTTCTTTTCGTGAAATGAATTTCCAGGTAGCTCCTGGCCTTTTTGTGTGTGAAAATTTCTTGACAGTATCTTAAAGGATTTTGTGTTGAACCTTGAACGAGCAGTGAACTATGATGGTATACCAAGCCTCAACGACCTGCTAAGGGAGGTGACCAAAGTGCTCAGGAAATGGAGTTTGAGTTTCAGCTTTTTTATGATTTGCTGAAAACATACCAAATAAAAGAATGCAGGCTGTGGTGCAGGCAGATGGAGGCCACACAAAATATTAAATACCTCATTCCTGAAACTTTATATATATATATATATATATATATATATATATATATATATATATATATATATATATATATATATATATATATATATATATATATATATATATATATATATATATATATTTATAAATATTACTGCTGTTCGCCCTCGAACATTTGATTGTAAATAATATCAGCCTGACCAAGACCGGGAAAAGCCATTGTCCGCATTAGGAGCGTCTTCAGTTCAAACTTTAACATCCGTTGGAGAAAGGAATAGGTAGCATTTAGGCATTTAACCCCATAGGAAAATTTCCATATTCAACTTTAAGAATAGGTGGTCCTAAAGTCCTTTTTTCCTTTCTACCTGTCTCTCGTGGCGAATGTTTTTAACAGAGCATAGACGCCTAAGGCATGACTGTAGGCCTGTTTTGACCCAGGCCGGTCAGGGAACTACAGAGAGAAACTAGCCGCCGTCCAGGGCAGACGTCTGGAAGGTGGCCCTGTCCCCCTTTCTTTTTTTTTATTATTAGTGAAGTGAAGAAGCAAGAATGCACACTCCCCTTCAGGTCGTCCGTGTTGGTGCGCACAACGTTCGTCCTAAGGTAAAGTCGCTTTTGTTCAAAACTTCGCCCATTCTTTTATCTTTTTCTGTATTTCCATTTCTTTTTGTTTCCTTCCTTCAGCCCCACTTAGGGTATATGTGTTTACAAAGTTTAGATTAAGCCTAATTATTATATTGTTAGCTTCAACCCCGTTATTCCAGTAAAATACCTAGGATTTAGGGTAAGCAAAATCAGGTTAAATCTCGATGCTTTTGTATGCCTCGCGTCCGAATGTTTGGAAGAACCGTTGCGTTTAAAATCAAATTCATCTCAAATATTCTTTGTTAAGGTTAATAACCCTTAACTGGCGACCTTTGGCTAATTAACGACTGTCTTTGAGGTTAACTTTTGGCTTCAAGTGGCAGGTTACGTGTAATCTTGGTTTGCAGGGCCGTGAAAACTACGTAAATTGAATAATACATGATCAACCAAGACCCTCACACGTAACATTGGCGACCTTGCGTAGAATCTAAAGTACATTTTAGAGAAAGAATCTGGAGAAAAGGAAATTAAAATTACATTAATTCCAAAGATAAAAGTCAGATATTGAATTCCATTTCATTCTTCCAAACAAGGAACCAGGCATAATAATAAGCAGTAAAGAGAATAGTTATAATAACAAGTGTAGCGAGAATTAGCGTAGGTAGGAAAGGGTGACTCGAGAGCAGAGAATCACAATTTCTGTCTACTAAGGCAATGAATTACGTTCGGAGCCCAAGTTTCATGTACACAAAGTAATAGCCCGTTTCATGTACACAAAGTAATTTAGAAATCGGCAATTCCGATCGTTATTGTTTGCATATAGCGGGAATCATTCAAAAAAAAAAAAACCGTGTCAGTGAAGTAGCAACGAACTGAAATAGTAATTTTACAATAAAGGTACCGTTCAACAACGTAAATTTACGCAGGCAGACTAGCATTTCTCTTTTCATTCTTTGTTTAATGTCCGGGTGAGAATACGATAACAAAAGACAAAGTTGTTTGGTAATTTAGTTTTCCATCCGTAACGTAAAACACTATGCATGATTGGTATATTTAAAGTAAAATCTGGATACCTGCATTTGTTGCGTTGTTTTTTGAATTTGTTTGAAAAAGAAAATACCCGCCATCTTGGATTCCTCCGCCGTGTTCACGTGGTTGTTTTGAAATTGTTCGAACTGTTTGTGAGAGAACGGCCATTTTGGTGTTCCTTCGCCAGCCAGAGGTTGTTTTTGAAATTTAGGCCTAACGGGACTTTTCCGCCATCTTAAGACCTTGTTATTGTCATCCGCTGTTGTGACCAGACTCTGCCCAGCCACTCTTGGGTCATTTTTTTTTTCCTTTCATAGCAACCCACCTCCTAATATCTTAGCTAGGAAAAAACCAAAAGATAATTTAGGCAGGGAAAGATAGGCCTTAGTTAGGAGTAATAACAAGTTCTTATACAGATACCTGCTATAAAAATCATATAAAGAGAATTTAAAATTTTACGATAAACTTTTGTGACGTCGGCTCCCAGGAAAATTAAGATAATAAAGTAATCCCTAAGGAAGCCAAGACGACGCATCTATATCATTTTATTAAGATCCATGCCATTGTGCATGTATAAAATCTTTGTTTACATGTTCTCAAGCAGCAAGAAATTAGCTGATTGAAAATCTCTCTCTCTCTCTCTCTCTCTCTCTCTCTCTCTCTCTTCTCTCTCTCTCTCTCTCTCTCTCTCTCTCTCGTCGTTCAAGTAAGCATTCCTAACCTAAGTGTACGTGACCCTCTTCAAAGAAAGAACGGCCGACACTAGGCTAATTAATTCGAATACAATAAACCAAATAAAAGAAAACACCTCTGTCCCACAATAGATGAGGACAAGTTAAGAGTAATTACGATACAGTGATAAACTGTCGGTCACGAGTGAGGCCTGCTATCCAGACCGAAGCAAACAGTAGTTTTCACCCTCTGAAAAAGAAGGGGCCAGCACTGGGGACCAGCCACTCACGAGGATCTTTAAAGAAAAAAAAAAAAAAAAACCCAAATTCACTTTATTCCACAGTGCCAATAATTTGCAGCACTGTCATCACTTGAATAGCTTACTTCTCTCTCTCTCTCTCTCTCTCTCTCTCTCTCTCTCTCTCCTCTCTCTCTCTCTCTTACCTTCCCTTTCTCTCTCATTCGATTGTTGCACTCTGCAGGGGTGTAGAGTGCCTTTCCTCCCATATAGCCTAGTTGGACTCCAGTAGAGGGTCCCTAGGAACACATTGGCACCATAAGTGCCACCAAAGAAAAATAAATAAAACAAAACCAAAGGGAACACAGAAGAGAAAGTTCTTCTGGGACCTAACCTGCACCAGTGCCTAGGGATACTGAGTGCCACCAGTGTGACCTGTACACGGCACACCCAAACTACAGTGCCACCTTTTGAAAGGGTGCCACGTCATTGAAGAGACACTTCCTCGCTGCCCAAGTACGCCCAGTCGACCCGGTTAGATGCCCTTCCCCACCAGAACCATGGCAGCAGAGCATTATAAAACCTTCCTGGGGCTGGGGACGGTGGCAGGTCTCACCGGCTCGGAACTTACTACCTGGGTTAAGGAGCAAGTGGACGACTTGGCCAAGCGGGAGAAGGAGAAAGACTCTCAGAAGAAAGATGAAGAAGAACGAGCAGAGGAAGTATGAAGAAGAACGAAGGGTGTATGAAGCCGAGCAAAGGCAATATGAAGAGGAAAGAAAGAAAGAAGAAGACAGCATGAGTTAGCCTGCAAGGAAACTGAGTTAGCCCTAAAGGAGAAGGAGCTCGAGCTTGAGAGAGCGAAAATGGAGAATGCCGAAGCTATGGCTAGCCATCAAGCCTCCAGTCCTACACCTGCTGCATCAAACGCTCCAATTTCGAGCATCAATTCCCTAGTCCCCAAGTGGACTGAGGACGAGCCAGAAGCATGGCTGGAGGAGATCGAGGCTCTTTTCGATAACTACAGCACCACGGAGACGGAGAGAGCCTTAATACTAGCCAAGCATATGGAGGGAAAAGCCAAGGCAGCGCTTCGCTCACTGGAGAAGAGCCAGAGAGGCAACATGGCGGAAGTTCGTAGAGTCATTACAAAGGCCTACGAGATAACCCCAGAAAAATGGAGACAACGGTTCCGAGGTCTTGCCAAGGAAGTCGGCTGGTCTTGGACGGAATGGGCATGTCACAAAACCCAGTCCGGTACGCGCTGGTTCGACTCCTTGGCCTGCACGACGTTTGAGGATCTTTTCAATCGGACCATGCTAGAAGACCTTTTCCAATGTGTGCCAGGGCCCCTTGCAGTATATCTTAACGATAAACAGCCCTCCACACTTATGGAAGCTTGTCGCATGGCTGATTCGTGGAAACTTTCAATCAGTCGCATAGCACCTCTCAGAAGCGAATCATCCCTCCGGCCTACCTCTCGAACTCCACTCGCCGAAGAATGGACTGCCTAGCAAGACCCTGTGCAACTATTGCAAGAAGGGGGGCCACGCTGAAGCTGAGTGCCGATACAAACTCGGCACTAATAAGCAGCCTAACCCTACCAGCCAGAACTCCGCTCCCGATTCATCCGCTCAGCCCTCTCCTCCAACAGTTACTGCAGGCCACCGAGCCCATCCAAAAGGCCCGTGCAAATCCTGTGGGGCTGCCAGCCACTACAATGCTGGATCTCGGCCTGTCCACATCATGTCCCCACCACCAAATTTGTCAACCTAATCAGCACTTCATTTTCTGCTGCTGGTCCGCACCGGATCTTTTACCCCGAGAGACTGGAAACCCAGTTCATCTCGGTGGCCCCTCTTCAGAGCACTAGCCTGCCCGTGACCCTTCCGGTCACAGTAGACACTGCGGCAGATATTAGCCTGATCACCAGGGCCCAAGTGCCAGCCGGTGCTGTGGTTGACGAAGAAACCCGGTGGGAAATGAAGTGGATAGAGGGCCACACCATCACCGTTCCTACAGTCCAACTCCAGGTTCACGACACCTTGGGGCACGATACCCCACCGCCTTGGCGTGGTAGGTGGAATTCGTCCCGGAGTGGTCTTCTTGTTGGGTCGGGATCTTCTCTGCGGAAGCCCGTTACCAACGCCACTCCGCAGCCACGTTACCTCCTCCACGGAGGCCCCATCTAAACTCTCAATAAGGTCAAACCTCCACCTTCCGCCCACCAAAGTGGTCCGCGGAAGGGGCGCACAACCCAAACTATTCCAGGCCTAGCCCTCTCCAATCGCGAAGGGCTGGCCCACCAAGAGGTCTTCCCCCTCCGCGAAGAGAGATTCAGGAGGAGCAGTACCGCTGCAGGACGTGCAAGCAGGCAGACCACTCCACCAATTGGGAGGGCTGCCCAAACAAGCAACGCCCAGCGGACGCCCCGAACAAAACTCACCGAGAGGCTACGATCTCCTGCTGGGGCAGGAACCTCTGCCGCAGCCAAACCAAGTCGTCCGAGAGGTATTGCACCTCCGGACCCCTTGTCAGGCATGCCTGATCCTCAACTGCTGCCAGTGCCACTTGCGAGCACTGAGCAGTGCCAGACTCCGTCCGCCACGGACGTTGAGCTACCAGTGGAAAAGGCCCCATGCCGGGTCTAAATCATGAGGCGAATCCTCCTCCGGGAGATTTAGGATTCCCCATGCAGCTGATCATCGCGACTGGAGAGCCTCCAGCACCCGAACCTTCTTCTTTGCAAAATTTGACTCAGGGGATGAACCCATGGAGGATCGAAATGGTACCCTTCCTTGGAAGACCAGGAACTGGCATCCTCGGATGCAGAAGTCGAGATCGCTCTTGCTCCGGTTGTCGCAGCAGCTGGAGTAGGGAGTCCTCCCGCAGCTTTTGCAGTTGCCCATGACTTCGCGCCCGCTAGCCCTTCTGGCCTGTCCCCGGAGTCGGTGCTTTCATCACCTGCTAGGCTAGCTACTGATAGGCCTTGGAGGAACCCGAAGAAGAAGAAGAAGGGACGGAAGAGAGCCCAGTAGTTGCCGAGCTATAAGCTCCTCCTGGCACTAGTGCCCTCTCGGCACAGTGCCCTAACATCTAAGAGTGATCCTGGCCCCTTGCCCAGAGAAGGTAGCCAGTGTGATCTCTTCCTTTTATTTGTACCTAGCCTAGGCCACCTTAAAGTACAGTACATCAATTTAGTAGCCTTGTTCTTTCCACTTACCACCGAGCCGCAGTAATCATGTAAGTAGCCTAACTAATTTCAGTAATCTTAACTATTGTGAAACGAGCCACGATGCTCGTGACACGCATGGCCTAAGACCTCAGTGAGGCACCCATTTATCATATGAGGCAACCCTCATGAATTAACTAGTAAATTTTAATTGTATTAAACATAAACCATGTTGTAATTTAGTTAGAATATTAACTCTTATGTTGGTGCTACGGTCGGGTTAGGCTAGGGAATCTCATAGAATGTACCACTAGGCTAGGTCTAAAACACATCATGATTGTAGGAGGTAGCCTATAATAACCGTGAGCACCTTCTAGTACTGCTAGAATTAGGTAAAGTAGTGATTATAGCTCATATCCTATCTAGGGTTAGGTAGTTCTGTAGCTAGGTAGGCTAACCAGGACTAATCTGCTCAGGGAAGAAGAGTAACCTAATAGAGGCGAACAGCTTGCTTAGTACAGACCTTCACGCCCGAAAAGGGAGTGAAGGCCCTCTTAAGGGGGAGCTTTTATAAATATTACTGCTGTTAAGCCCTCGTAACATTTGATTGTAAATAATATCAGCCTGACCAAGACCGGGAAAAGCCATTGTCCGCATAGGAGCGTCTTCAGTTCAAACTTTAACATCCGTTGGAGAAAGGAATAGGTAGCATTTAGGCATTTAACCCCATAGGAGAAATTTCCATATTCAACTTTAAGAATAGGTGGTCCTAAAGTCCTTTTTCCTTTCTACCTGTCTCTCGTGGCGAATGTTTTTAACAGAGCATAGACCCTAAGGCATGACTGTAGGCCTGTTTTGACCCAGGCCGGTCAGGGAACTACAGAGAGAAACTAGCCGCCGTCTCGGGCAGACGTCTGGAAGGTGGCCCTGTCCCCCTTCTTTTTTTATTATGCTATTAGTGAAGTGAAGAAGCAATTGCACCCGAAGCCCCCTCCAGCGGTGTTGGTGCGCACAACGTTCGTCCTAAGGTAAAGTCGCTTTTTGTTCAAAACTTCGCCCATTCTTTTATCTTTTTCTGTATTTCGCATTTCTTTTGTTTCCTCCTTCATCCCCACTTAATGTATATGTGTTTACGAAGTCTAGATTAAGCCTAATTATTATATTGTTAGCTTCAACCCCGTTATTCCAGTAAAATACCTAGGATTTAGGGTAAGCAAAATCAGGTTAAATCTCGATGCTTTTGTATGCCTCGCTTCCGAATGTTGGAAGAACCGTTGCGTTTAAAATCAAATTCATCTCAAATATTCTTTGTTAAGGTTAATAACCCTTAACTGGCGACCTTTGGCTAATTAACGACTGTCTTTGAGGTTAACTTTTGGCTTCAAGTGGCAGGTTACGTGTAATCTTGGTTTGCAGGGCCGTGAAAACTACGTAAATTGAATAATACATGATCAACCAAGACCCTCACACGTAACAATATATATATATATATATATATATATATATATATATATATATATATATATATATATATATATATATATATATATATATATATATATATATATATATATATATAAATTTTATCACACCGTGATTTATATACAATCATGAAGCTACAAATGTCGCAATATCGAAATTCACGCTACCTCGGTATATCTCCGTTGGAGAATTGTCGCCGAAGGGAATTTGTATAAGTGATAAATGAATTGGAATCGTGGGGACACGAACCCGCGACGAAAGCCTATTCAGCGACTCCAGTTGATGGCTCAATGGTTTACGTCAACTGGAGTCGCTGAATAGGCTTTCGTCGCGGGTTCGTGTCCCCACGATTCCAATTCATTTATCACTTATATAAATTCCTTCGGCACAATTCTCCAACGGAGATATACCGAGGTAATTGTAATTTCGATATATATATATATATATATATATATATATATATATATATATATATATATATATATATATATATATATATATATATATATATATATATATATATATATATATATATATATATATATATATATATATATATACACACACACACACACACACACACACACAATCCCGCTACTCGTCCTTTCTGTATGTTTTTTTCACAAATCTCCAGGAATCCCCAGCTTCCCTTCTCAAAGTTTTTATCCAAGTAGGTCAGGGCCTTTAACTATTCTGGTGCCAAGTGTATCATACAATTTTCCCAGGTATTGTGCGAATGACATAATTGTCCAAGCTATCTGCATTGCACTTTCATCATTATCCTACCTACACGCAATTTCCTTTAAAGTGATCTTTTCTCACTTTAACCTAAGTAACTCCTCATATTTCTTTTGAAAGCTTTGTTTTCAAAGCGACAAAATCTTAGATATAGTTTCATTGTCATACCCTGGCTTAAAGATAGTAGCAGACTTGCATTTTAATGTGATCTCAATCTATTTGATTTCGAAGTTGTTTTTAGCCTGCTCCTTCTTGACATTGCTCATTATATAGTCTTTTACTGCATTTCATCTCTATAGAATCTGTGCTGGATATCGTTGTTCCTATACATTTCAAAGCCTCTGCTGTGTTATTTCTTTCCCCATCTAATGTTATTTAACCACTTTGTACATAATCTGTCCTCATTACTTTTTTTTTATTTTAGTTTTACTTCAGTCTCATTTCCTTAGATATGTAATGTAATCTGTAAAAGTTGCTTACTTTCAGTTGTCCGCTACCTCAACTCCCCATCACAGATTCTTCACCGCGGTAGTATCTGACCCTGATACAGAGCCAGTGATTTTTCATCGGGCCCGTTGGAGGCGTGAACTCACGACATCCGAGTTAAATGCTAAGACACTAGCACCTACACCATCAAAATTAACTTTGCATCTTCTTCGTTAATGGATGATTTCAACTAGCTTTACATATTTAATAGGAATGCCGTAGTGACGCATGACCCTTTGTAATGTTGGTGTGTGGGCGTTGTCAAGTACCTTCTCGTAATTAACAAATGCCAGCAGAAGGGGATTTTTAAATTCCATTCACTCTTGCGCAACATGTCTTTGCACAAATATTTGATTTGTGCGAGCCTTGCGTTTTCTAAAATCCGCTTTTACATATCCAAGTTTTTTATTTTCTTTTCAACCTGTTGAAAATAAATATCCTGAATATTTTATTAAAATCGATGTAAGAAACATGCTTCCTTAGTTACCACATGAATGCATGATATCTATTAATGCAAAAAAAAAAAAAAAAATCCACAAAATCTTAATAGTCCTGTGCATCTCATAAAGAAAATTTTGACAAAATACAATAAGAGCAATATCTACATCAGCATAAATGATTGCTTCATAGAGGTACTTGGACCCTATTACAGCAGTCTGAGTGTGGCTCTCAGAGTTTGTTTTTATTTGTCATATTTGAAAGTATTCCCTATTGTTAAAATCTGTCAGATACAGGTCAAAACAAAAGATAAAACCACTGGAAACGTACACTATTGATGTTACGAGAGTAAAATGCTCTTGTCTCAAAATATGAAACTTTAATAGATACAACCCTGATGTTCGTCCAAATTAAGACCGCATTCCATTAAGAGCCCAGTACCGGAAAAGGCAGAACAGACACTGAAATACTAACTCGAGCCTTTCAGTCGCGCACAGTTTTATCTCTCTCTCTCTCTCTCTCTCTCTCTCTCTCTCTCTCTCTCTCTCTCTCTCTCTCTCTCTTCTTTTTGTGTGTGTATATGTTTAACCCCTACTGGCACTTAAAAGCGTAGACAGTAGGGGGTACGTCACCCCTGGTGTTAATTTGATCACCTCCACTAGGAAGGAAATTCAATTAATTATAAGAGGAAAAACAGAGAAGAAATACTACACACAAAATGGCGAGTCTTCCCTTCCAGATAGCCCCTCGGAGAATTTTTTTCTTAGTCTTTCTTAACTTTCCATGAGTGGTCAAATGGGTTGAAGGGGTTATAGTCTACAAAAGGTGTTAGTCTATCACTGCCACCTTAATCATCTTTCCATATATTTTATATACTGAGATAAGAGCTGTTGTACAACAAATAAGAACATTAGTGTATGTACCTGACTGTCAAGGTCAGTAACAATTTCAGTTCACCGACCTCAGGCAGTACACGGGTGGGTTCCATCCACTAAATACGTAGCACTTCTAAGCGGTCCAGATTATGGGGTGTGCGACAGCGGCTTGTGCACAAACTCCGTACAAACAATTATGCTTCATCTTTTTTTGTCAAATCTGGTCTTTACGTAAATGATGTTCTTACTGACGAATAAGCCCACTTTATGTTAATTTTCCAAGCGGAAAAGATATATGGTTGATTATAGTTTTCTTCTATGACCTTTTTCCCATACATTGACTGGCACCCGAGAGTATTTGCCTTCCGGATCTCAGCAAGTCTTAGGAAGAAATTCCTAGCTCCATGCCCTTTTTAACTTAGGTGCTACCATCACAGTCGTCTAGTTACCAGATATCTAATTCAGACGGGAGCCTGAGGACGTAGTTATAAAGAAGAATAGTACACTAGTTTGGGCCATCCCAACACACACACACACACACAACAATTAAGTCTCAAGATATTCCATATATTTATTAGTTAAAACAGGAGAGAGAGAGGAGCAATGTTCTATAATATAAAAAAAAATAAATTATGTTCATGTAAGTTTAAACTTAGTTGATCGAATTTGCGTACTAAGAAATTACACTATTCCTTTACAGATACATTAGTGATCAAATTAGCTTCTTAAGAAATCAAACTGTTTCCATAAAGGTATATTAGTGAACAAGGATTCAACACCATATTAGTAAGATTTAACACCCTAATCGTTTCAAAAAAATTACTGGTATTCTTCAAGTGAGATTAAGACATTTTCAGATATGCCATTGCTTTCTGAAAACTAAACCTTGAGATGCGGACTAAATATTTTTATATCAAAACATTTCTTCAATATTGATAAACTTCGGACTTTAGACCAAACATATATTTGCTCGTAGTTTATTATTGTAACGGCCATGAATGGACAGGTGAATGTTCATAAGCGAATATAAATGAACAGTAAACGGAGTTGCAGCTGGATTTAAGATGCCCTAGCTGCATAGCATTATTAACTGCCATCTGTTTCCGAAATCCAAAAGTCCTGTATCGAGGGAGGTAGGAGGTTCTAGAGCAGAGCCGTTTATGGATGAGAAATGCTTGACGCATCTCTTGTGACTGGGAAAAGGGGAATTATGTGCTTACCTTGCCAGCAAAACTGTACGGTCCTACGCTCTTAACATTTTACTGTTTCAAATTTCAAAGGATGGAAAGAGATATTAAAAACGTAAAAAATTGACGATTTGCTCTTAGAAAATGATTCATCATTAAGATCTATTGGTCTAGTATGGATGAGATGATTTAGAAATACACGCTTGATGTGTTTATCCCTAGAAAGATATATTGAAACTTCAGCTCAGAATATGTAATCAAAGAAAAAAGCAATACAATCAAACATATGAAAAGGCTGTCGTAAAAAAAGAAAACAGCTCTCCATGTTTAATTTACTTAACAAATGTCATTTATGTGGTAAATGTTACTCTAATTGGAAAAGAAAATAAATCTCCTAATTTTTACGCGGACTTGAAGTTTTCAAACTTTGGTGCTGTAGGAAAAAAACTGTTAAAACAGAGGTTTTTATATAATTGTTTTCTAACTGTTGATTTTGTTGATCATGAAGAATAATTTTGAAAGCAGTAAAAATATAAGGCTGAGTGGTTTACCCCCTAATAAAGTTGTCTGGTTTCTGTCTTTGCTGCAAATTTTTATATATAATGAAACCTCTAACCAATTAAAATTCTTGTTATTGAATTTACTGTTTTTAGCAGATGACTGTTCTTGTTTTTTTCATTCCCTAGTGCTGTTTTCCCATGGAAGAACAAAAAATAATTAGTATACACGGGATGCTTGAAAAAAATGAGACACAAAACTTTGATAAGCTTACACTGAACGTCTGAAGAAAAATTGGATTCAAAACTTAGTTGTAAATCAGCCGAAGCTAATTATATCTTGATGAAACTTCATTTCAAGACCTTAATATACTTGTGTTATGGGTTAATAGTATTCATTTTTTATTGTACTTCATAATTATTTTGTATATTAATAAAAACATAATGTTACGTACTAATTGTATGAATACTCGTTATTAGCATGGAAGTACAAAAAAATAGGTTGAGTATATTTATTGTCAAATAAATCAGTTAGCTGGCAGTGAGTTAGTTTAGACCAATTCTGATGAAAAAAAAATAAAATGAAGGTGTAGAAGAAAACTGTATTGCGAAATAAAAATTGTGACTTGAGCAATCTAGTGTCATGATGATCTGATCATGTCACCCCATTTAAGGTGTTAAAGATGTTAGCCGGTTGATAGCTTCCTTGAGAACATGTGAGCTATAGATTACGACTTTCTTTGGCGGAGCTTTCCGTTTGTAACGTCTGGTGTTCCCTACTCTTCAATCAGATTATCCTATTATTAGCAGTTAACTAATTTCTGTATTAGTATAATTAGAAAATACTTGGGATTCGTAACGTAATTAAGGCACTGTAACTCTAGGTTGTGTATTTGCCAGATTACATCGTGGCAAAGGTTTATCTAAGTATTATATATGTGCAGTATTTAGTCGCAAAGAGCAACCATTTCTTTTCCTTGGAACGTTAAAAAGGATACTGCATGGCGAAAAGCAGGGTTAGCAAATCTCGCATATTTCCCACTGATTTTTAAGGCCAAGAAATTCATGCATTGAACCGCCAATTATTTTTTAAATTACTAATCTCAAAATATATATGTTTAAGTTCCGTGTTATTGCTGCCTTTTCGTTATGATTAGGAAGACAGCAATTGAGGAGCTAATTGGCATGTTAGCAATATATTTTCCTTCTTAGTAACTTGTTCCAAAGCATAATTTTTTATTTACTCCAATGAGCATATAACTTCCAGTGGCATCTACTAAATTATGTGGGGAAACATAATTTTGCGTACCAATATATATTTCTTGTTGTCTCTTTAGTTATTCACATTCTAAACAAGTTAAGTAAGCGGCAGCACAAACGCCCACTCGCATGTGGAAAAGAGAAAAAAAATTCCCTTTTGTATACTTTATAATTCCTTAGAGCATATGTTGGTAGAATTAAGGAAGACTCTGCTAGTCTTAATCAAGTTTACGTCGTCATGTAATCTTGGGCGGGCAGGCCATTTACTGGTGGTGGCTTTGGACGATGGCCCTTACGAGTGCCCTGGATTACCCCCCTGGAAGCCTCGATAGCTCCCTGGAAGCATGTTAAGGCGATAGCTGTGGAACACCAATGGTCCATGGAGGGTAAGCATTCCCCCTCCCCTTACTCCTTAAAATATGGTTTTTGAGGCATAGAGATAACATTTACGTCCCTCCCCCACTCTTTCTCCTTCTTTGGTGTGATTAGATTTTACTGAATGGGACTCTTTGATCTTCCAGAGAGACATTCAGTTTTCCTCATCTTCATTTTTTCAATGACTTTCTTCTAATGAAATTGCGTTTATTAGCAATGCAGACATTTCAGCCGTCGATATATTTTCTCATTAGTGGAAAACAATAAAGCTAGTGGTCACTTAAAGAGAAATATGTTGAATATGTATGCAAGTATACACACATATATATATAGGTAGATGCATGTGTGGTAGAGGGTCGTCTTGTTCCTGTGATTTAGATAATTCTCGTTAGCTGGAGGACAAGTGTTTGAATCCCCCAAAACAAGTGTCAAAACCGGTTATGCTGCTGTTGACCTAAGCAATAATTGAGGTAGTTGATCGACGAAGTTAGTCCCCCAGCTTGAGTTGAGAATGACAAGGGGCTGGCAACCTTCCGTTACTAAGGAAAGACGACAAAGTATCATGTGCACATAATTATGTACGAGTATATGTACAGTATGTGTGTAAGCTTGTTCCAAAATTATGACTTTCTGCTGTAATATGACAGTGCAGATATCCACAGCATCTAAAGCAAAAGAACAGTGGTCTATAAAGCCATCTAATAAATACAAATACTGTAATGCAGACGACTACTACAAACTGTAAGAACCCAGTAATTGCACTTGCATTTTTGGCCACACAAAGTACATGAGGTATACGTATTGACAAGACCTCATTTTATGTAGAGATGCTAAAAGCAAGGAAAGGGTCTTAAAAGTAGGGAGATTCTAGACTGGATAATTTGCCTTGGTTCGAGTTACTGGTTCATTACTGTCAATTGCTGTTACAATAATTGTGATCATAAGTGCTATATGTGAGTAGTTTAAATAAAAAGGAAAACTTAATTGGAAGTAGCAAATCTCTAGAAATATGAAGGCTAAGGTGTTGTTTTAAAAAGTAGTTTTATAGTTGATCTCTTGCGTTGAGACCCTAAACATGTTTAAGATGGCCGTCAACAGGTTAGATTTTCGTAGACTTCTGTCTTGAGTGTGGCTGACAAGAATTGTGTACTAGAACTTTTGATCTTCCTGTTGAATTAGGTAGCTCAAATGAATCTTTTGGAGCAACAGCATGGTGTTCATTAAATGCACAATACAGCATGTATATGGCTAGTGTGCTTATATATTGGTTCATTGCAGATATTCACCGAATTGTATGACTATTCTGAAGGAATGTCACACACAAGTGTCTTTTCGTGTCATTGTATATGTCTTAAGTTATGAACCCTAAGAAGTGCTGGCCTAAATCAAGTCTGAGTTGTGTCTGATGTCTTGAACTTCTGTTTTTCTGATATAGGGGACACATTTCAATGCAGGCAAGTTGGTAGCATCCTTTGCCTTCCTTCTACTTCAGGCTGCAACACTGAGGTCTCATTTCTGTGAAAATTGTATATCTTCAACATGATAATGATGGAGCATTCCCAGCTAGGTTTCAGGCTGCTCTTATTTAGCATACGTGTTGTGTATAATAGTTTCACCAATATCGGATTTGTTATCTTGGTAACCATAACACAGTGGTCTTGTTACGATGACCACGCATTAGATGCTCTATTTCACGTCAGAGATGGAAATATCTGATTCCTTGACTGTTTTGGCCTCACACAGAATTGATGGTAAAATTCAAAATCATATGAGTTTAGATTCTTTCTCACTTTTGGAAGGCATTGATTCTGACTCCGTGAACAGGTACACAAAGTATATTTGGCTGTGGGGCTTTAATCATTTGAAGAGTCTATACTGAATCCCAGGAAACTTAATAAATTGTTGGCCTAAGGATATTTTTGGCCTTTCTTAGAGAGATCAATAAGAATTCAACACCTGCAGTGTCAACGTGATTTTATAATTATAATTATCAGATAACTGACTTCCAAGACCAATGATGTGACATGAGGTCTCTGTTTCTGCATTAGTTGGGGAGAGAGAAAACATACTACAAAATGGCATTCATTAACTTTATTGTTTTTCATCTACCTTCTTGAGTCTTTTCTAGTCAGCAACGGAGAAGCGCATATGACATGTCAGTGGTATATAAGTTCATTTGAAGAGACTTGTGGTCATCCACATGAGGAGCAGCATTGATGTAAACCATACCCGTGCACCTCCATGTGATGACATTCCCTTCCAAAGGCGAAAGATTTGCTGTCCGTATTTTCATCATTTTTTCCTATATATATATATATATATATATATATATATATATATATATATATATATATATATATATATATATATATATATATATATATATATATATATATATATATATATATATATATATATATATATATATATATATATATATATATATATATATATATATATATATATATATATATTATATATATATATATATATATATATATATATATATATATATATATATATATATATATATATATATATATATATATATATATATTATATATATATATATATATATATATATATATATATATATATATATATATATATATATATATATATATATATATATATATATATATATATATATATATATATATATATATATATATTATACAAAAGGTGAAGCGAAGGGACAGGCATCTTCTACATAAAATAGTGTATTGGCCGACGTTTTGCGACTTACTTTCCAGTCGCATTGTCAAGGCTGAAATAAGTTTAGACACTACAATAGTTTAACTTTACATTTAAAAACATTCATATAAATTATATTACAAACACTAAAACACAGAAAATCAGTAATTAGAGTGAGATAAAAAAAAAATAAGAAAACAGATTCAACATGAAATTATGCACAAGAGCAGTGGAAGTGGGGAGACTGAAAAAAACCCTTTAAAAAACAGTGATAAGTTAGTAAGACTTCAAAACAGGCTACAAACAATTGCGTAGATGACAACTGTGTATTTAGAGTTGGAAATGTCTTTTTTTATTAAAAGAGATTCTGAAGTGTTCAGGTCAATTAAATTGTTTATTCTTCCAACAACTTTGAAGTCTTTATATTATATGTAGGTTTTACATATTTTTGAGCAATTTCTTATGTTGGAATGTTGGAGCCTACTACCTGTTAAGTCCTCTGTTGGTGACGTCATTAAACCCCTCCAACTGCAAACCCAATAATGAGTTTAGTACATCCAAAAAATTAAACAGATGAGTTTAACTGTATGAGAATTACTTTCATTCAGTCATAAAGCAAGATAAAATCAACATTGAACATCTATATCGATAAACGAAGTTTCATGAACGACACGCAATGAGTTTTCTGTTTTCTGTTAGACCAGTCGGCTGTCGTGGGTGCGGGTTGGTAGGGGAGCCCGGTGTCAAAGTGATGAGGAACAGTTCTAGAAATTATCCCGCGTATACATAATGCAACCACGAGGAATTTGAAAAATTTGGGGAAGAATGAAGCAAGTAGTAACAAATAAAGTAAACGTAGAGTAGAGGAGAAAATGAAGTGAATGGGAGAAAAAAATCAGTGTTTAATGATGATATTTTTCTACTGCATTATATCGAACACTGCTTAACAGGTGCAGCCACCTTTCGAAACGTGGGCTAATAGCTCCCGATACCTAAAGCCTACCTAGACCGACTTCAGAGAATGTCGGGACAAACGAGAAGCTTTTCAAAGTCATTGTTTACATGTTTATTGAACGTAATGTCGTGAATTGTCTCAAACACTTACATGATCACACCATCAAAATATGGCCACCATGGTTTCAAGTACTAGGCTTAATGATCACACTTCCATTTCTTCCTTGAGTTTCTGAAGTTTCGTACGGTAACGAATTAGCAGTACGGTCACGTAAATTGAATCCACTACGACTTCGTGCATTTTGATGAAGAATTATACCTGTACGATACTCCGATTTGCCGTGCAGTGCATTTCACGTAATTGATAAGGTCCTTCTAAACACACACGCACGTGAGCATGTATCATACAAATACAATATTTTTTATTTATTTTCTTTGTTCAGTGGAGATGCCTTTTATTCTTTTCTAATAGAGGAACACAACTTCCCCTTCCCTCCCCCTTACCCTTCCCCTCCCACTCCCTTTCACCTTCCCCAACTCCCTCTCCCTTTCACCTTCCTCAACTCCCTCTCCCTTCTCCCTCCCACCCCCATTCCCCTCTCGTCTTCCCTCCTCCCTCTCCTCTTCCCTCCCTTCCCTTCCATCTTCCCCTTCCTCCCTTCCATCTTCCCTTCCCTCCTCTACCTGTACACTGTCATTCAGAGTTTTCCCGGGCAGCGCCAGTTTGGTCAGCTAGTGTGTGTGCGTATATATATATATATATATATATATATTATATATATATATATATATATATATATATATATATATATATATATATATATATATTGTGTGGAGAGAGAGAGTGTGTGTCAACTAACTGTATGAGCGAAAACTAAGGCGAGTAACAAATTATAAAAGTATATAGAGATGCTAAGAACTTCAGGGGAAAAGATGCGAGAGGAATTATTAGATTTTCTAAAATGACATGTAGACAGAAAAATAATTCATGGAAATAAAACGTCATGGTCTTTACTGGTTGTTTCGTCTTATGGTGAAATTGACTGGGAGCATTTCAAGAGAATCGTAGTATGTATAAGAAAATAACAAATTAAACTAGGGTATTATGCTGCTTACCTAAAATACGCAGGAAAGCCAGTTTCATAAGGGCCTGTTCTCAGTAGATGGGTAGTCCCCTCAGTGCACCTCATGCGGTGCACTGTAGGTATTATTTAAGGTTCTTTGCAGCATCCCTTCGGCCCCTAGCTGCAACCCCTTTCATTACTTATACTGTACCTCTATTCGTATTTTTCTTCCGTCTTATTTTTCACTCTCTCCTAAAAATTGATTCATAGTGCAATTTAGAGGCTTTCCTCCTGTTACACCTTTCAATCCCTTTTACTGTCAGTTTCCGTTTCAGCGCTGAATGACCTCATAGGTCTCAACGCTTGGCCTTTGACCTAAATTCTGTATTCTATCTATCTATCCCTAAGGGCCTGTTATGAATGAGTTAAATATTTAGCTCGATTATTACAACCCTTTTTTCCGAAATCTAAGTTGCTTGAGAATGTTTCTCTTTTTTATTATATACCGTTGCCGGCAACTGTACAGATTAGGCTTTTTAAGCTTATAATCTTTTCTTGCTGATCTTCCCTTGGTCACTCATTGTTTATATTTTGTCAACTTAAGAATTTTATTTAAGTTAGTGTTAGCAGACATTTTGTACTAACTATATTTACTTTTTGATTTTGTTCTTTTTTTTTTCTTCAACTCGGATGGCGAAACTTTGTGAGGCCCTGCCAAATATGTCTTTTCATTTGGTAAATTAGTAAATGAGATACAGTTGTATATACAAGACAATATTTCTTTTATGTAAAGTTGGTTTCTAGTATTCTGTATGTGGATATTGATTGTTTTTTCTGATGATTATAATTTACAAATGTGAATTGTACGCTCTTCAATAAGTGTTTATGATTGAAATAGTTATATATCGATACCAGTGATCACTAAATCAATTTTCTGCGGCGCATGATTGGAACTGTAAACTGTTAGGCTGGAAAATGATCTTTTTTTCCAATGAAGCGAATAATCTAGGGATTTTGAATGAATTATCTTTCAATTAAAGCGACAAATTGTCAGTCAAACGGAAAAACGGCTTTTTGATCCTTTATTTTTCACTCTTTTTATCTGTTTTGCTTTTATACGAAATGCCACCTATTGTATCAGCCTGACCTTGACTTCTTTTCGCGGGTGAAATCATAAAGTAAAGCTTTTCTCGTATCCCTTTATTGGAAAGGCTTAGGGTGATTTGGAGATGCAAAGCAGTGGCGGATTGTCCCTGGAACGACTGGCCATCCGTTTCCCCCAGTGCGCTCATTGTTTGGACTTTAGCAGAAGGATTAGGATGGGAATTGATATCACTTTGGATAGCATGAATTGGCATTAAAGTAGCCCCGGAGTCTGTTTGGTGGACGCTTTCGCTTGTTTTTTTGGGCCTATATAATTTATCCTTGGCTTGAAACGATTACTCGTCTAAGAATTATTCCTTTTTAAGATGTTATAATAATAACTATAACCATGATGAAATTAATAATGGCAATAGGAATAGTAATATTCATCTTCGGACTAGTGTTGGAAACACGCGAGTTTAGTTGGACGTTAGTTAGTTGATGCTCTCATTTGGACATTTATGAAAATCTGCAGTCATGGCATTCAACTTTTCATCAAGTGTAACATTCTTACATGCATGCCGGCAGAATAATATAATATTGTATAGAATAGATTATTGTGAAGAGCAGTAGAAGAGAATAGTAACAATAACAAAAGAATGCTGTTTTGCTTTTTCTGACTATTCTCTTTTTACTTCTTCCTTTGGCGAGAAAGCGTTTGCGATGCTCATTTCCATATGAAGAGTAAAGTTGCAGGTGCGCGTCTTTTTAAGTCGAGGCTCGTGGAATTGATTTCTTGGCCAGATGGCCCGGTAAACTGCGCTTGGTGAGAGCGTTTGTCTTATCCAAATACGGAGATAAGCAACCATATCTGTAGATAATGCGAATTACACCACCGATTGAGGAAGGGAGGGAGGGTGAATGTAAGGGTTGTGTCGGGCGAATTTCCTTGTTTTTGTCTTGTTCAGTGTGTTGTTTCAGCGTGGCCTTGTTATTCTCTGATTTTTAAATAATTTCTCTGTGTAATTTTGTCGTCTTTAAAATCTCTTCCCCTGTTTGGATGCAATACAGCATTAATGTGTTGCATCGAAGGAGATCTCGATATATCACATTCCTACGACAGGTGGAGCACAGGGAACACGTTGCTGTTAATTTCAATTTTTTCTTCTTCGCATTGCAAGTGGCAGGCGTTTGTGCACGCCTGGTTGTGGGGGGAGGAGTCTTTTACATTTCATGGAATATTTTTTCTTGTACTCGTATATCCGGGAGGTACAGTCTATAAGCCATCATCAGGTTACAAACAACTAACACGGTAATTTTTTTTTTTTTTATAGCATTTGGTTCATAGCTTTGCTACCATGTTGTTGATTTGTGTATTCGAGTTTTTTTTACCTTTTGTAATGGTAAAATTGTTTCGATTGAGATCAAAATGAAATGCAAGAGTTGAGAGCATATTACGGTTAATACCACTCAGAGGTGAATAAATGAGCTTAACATTCCTCGGCTCATATGAGGTTGTACAGAATCAAAATTGTAACTCGCTTTGTGTTCTAGATTTGTGACGTTTTATGGTAAAACTTAGGAAACTTAGCATATAGGGAATTACCATTATAATTTGTCAATAAGAAAAGGGTACGCCAATTACGTAGTAGGCTGCAAAACATTACACGACCACAACCCCATATAAGTTTGAATTTTAAAGGTCCGAATTAGTTATTAGGAATTTACAATCATGTAGATTAACGTGAAGAGGACACCACTAAAAATGTTTGTGAAGTACTCAAACTGCATAGTAGCTTTGACCTTCAGTTGTTTTTAAAAGCAGCTCAGTAAATGTAACTATTCTGGAACTGCATTAATACTGAGCAGTGTGAAAATATACTTTAAATGTGACAGCTGTGAAGTAATTGATAAAGAAATATATGTGGCGTTTAATTTTGGCCTTTAAAGGTCAAAATTGATAAGGTGAATTGTAAGGAAACCAACATGAAAGATGTTATCAATTTGGAGAGATGGTAAGTCTTTTTTTAATGTTACGACCTTGCCTTAGTCACTTGAACATGAGTGATTTTTGGGAAAATGTTCAGGAATTGACTTCAGCTCTTTTTGTCTGTTTTCCTAAATATCTTGAGGTGGAGACAGAAAACTAGTCTATATGGAATAGATATAAAACATGTGTATGTATGTGTAATGTATATATATATTTAATATATATATATATATATATATGTATGTGTGTGTATATATATATATATATATATATATATATATATACATACATATATATATATATATATATATATATATATATATATATATATATATATATATATATATATATATATATATATATATATATATATATATATATATATATATATATATATATATATATATATATATATATATATATATATATATATATATATATATATATATATATATATATATATATATAATTTCAATGAATGGAGCCTCTCTCCAAACCACCTGTGTCCGTTTTACATCTGTGACATAATTGAGAAAGAAATAACATAAATTCCAATTGTGTTAATTACTAGAACTGTGGGTTTCCACTCGCCTCTTCATAAACTCTCTCCATCATTCCCCAAATTGGTTAAGCCTAGCCCCTCTCTGTTCAAAATGACTGCCTTCCTCAACAGCGCCAGACAACGGGTAAGGGAGGGGCCAAAAAAAAAAAAGAAAGTTGGCACCCTGCTTATCCTGAACCTTCAACAAGGGTTAACTGATGCCATCCAGTCTATATAGAAAACGTGGCGAAGATTGACCTTTGCATCGCCCATGTTGAACGTGATGCATAATCCCGAAAGTTATTTATAGACGATACAACAGAAATCGAGAGAGAGAATCACTCAGAATGCCACAAAGGACAGATGTCCTTAACCTTGCTTGTCTCTTGAACCTTCCACGTGTTAAACCCCGAGGCTCGAATCAGTATACTTTGTAGTGGCATTTTCATTCCCTCTTCCATCGCCAGTGCCCTATCAAACAAGGACACCGTCATCTTGACAAAGGTAATGTACCAGAATAAGGTTTCTTAGTCAGTCATGATTCCTGTTATTTCTCAGCCTGATTGTTCATTTATTTTCCATTGTGCAATCACCTTCAGTAATTTGTGTTGGAGCATTCAATGTTAACGTAATTGTGCATTTCGTGTTGAACTGAGTTATTTGGCACATCTGTGCGGCTCCCTCAGTCCCCTTTGAGTGTCTTATTATTCTTGCAAGTAATTGTCTTGCATATTTTTGCAGATAGGCCTCAACTGTGGAATCAATTGGCTCCATCCATGTGCAGCCCCCCCACCTACCCCACTACGATGTTTCCTGTTATGAAGACATTGTTGGCATAGAAAATTTATTCTATGTAGGATTCATTATTTTAGCAGGCCCTTATTATTACCTGCCCAGTAATTGGTCACTCTTCTGATCTGTGTTGTTATTTAAATATAATTAGTTAAGAGAACCCTTGAGTTTACATAATTTTTCCTCACATGAAGAAGGCCCTAAGCCACTGATTTTCCATTGTAGTCAACGAATTGTCCTAATATTGAGTCAGATGTGTAATAAAAATAAGGATCTCCTTGCATTCACCCATTGCTGCCCAGAATAGTAATAGTAATATATATATATATATATATATATATATATATATATATATATATATATATATATATATATATACATGTATATATATATTGTGGGTGTGTGTATATGTGAAGTCATGGCACAGGTACACGTGGCTAATATCAACTCACATGAAAATGAATTCAGTGTGCCTTGGGAATTTATTATATATATATATATATATATATATATATATATATATATATATATATATATATATATATATATATATATATATATTATTATTATTATTATTATTATTATTATTCAGTAAATGAAACCTATTCATATGGAACAAGCCCATTGACTGGAAAATTAAGCTTCCAAAGAATATGGTGTTCATCATGAAAAAGTAAGAGGAAGTAAAGTGAAATGCAGAGAGAAGATCCCATTTTAGAGAGGAGATCCCCATTGTTAAAAAAAAATAATTCATAAACAGATAAATAGGTAAAACTGTATTAAAATGCAAGAAGAATATTATTACGGTAGTAATGAGTTGCATTTTCGCTTGAACTTCTGAAGTTCCAATTGCATGACATCCTCTGGGAGGCTGTTCCACAGTCCCACGGTGTGATGAATAAGGGACCTCTGGAACTGCGAAGTTCGACACAGAGGCACATCTACTACTGCAAATTGGTGCTGCTGTTCAGCGAATTTGTAGCCATGCACGTGCAAGTATATGTATATATATATATATATATATATATATATATATATATATATATATATATATATATATATATATATATATATGTGTGTGTGTTTGTGTGTATTTGCGTGTGAATGTAGCCGTAATACAAAACGTGCTCTCCGTCTTCTTGATTTCCTCTCTTTTTTTATATATATATATTTTTCACTACAAAACCTAATATCCAAATGAAGAAATTCTGATGCCTGTAGCAGAATTCAAACAAGAATTTTTAATATTAGGACGGTGCTGTGTCTTAACGGCTTCATGAAGAAGAAGAGTATAAGTCTGTTCCTCCTCGTACTTGCATATATCTGTCAAAATCATCTGTATATAATAGAGCTGGAATACTCACTTAATAGCCAAGTGTTCAATCGTGTATGTATATCTTGTAAAAGAGTGACCATTAGATTCTATACACACTCTATATTCCAGGCTAAAAATCAGTAAACGATTAAGCACTTGTCTTGGATGGTGAGGGTGGGTCTATTCCAGCTCTGGTAAGTGCATATGAATTCAACAGATATATGTATGCAAGAACAAGAACAGACTTACACCCTTCTTCATGGTCAAGTGGGTATCGTGTCTTCCTTCCGGTATTCCGGGACTCCGGGTACGGGTTCGAATCCTGCCAGGGACGTCATAACTTGAGAATTTCTTCATTTGGAATTTAGACTTTGTAGTAACAAAGATCCCGAATGTGTGAATAAATCAAGGAGTTACGAGAGATGCGTGTTATTACACTTTAAGAATTAATATGTAGAGAGGTTGGACAGCAAGATACAAGAAAGGAAGCGGGGCTGGAGGTACATTAAAAGGATGTTATATATATACAATATATATATATATATATATATATATATATATATATATATATATATATATATATATATATATATATATATATATATATATATATATATATATATATATATATATATATATATATATATATATATATATATATATATATATACATACATATATATATATATATATATATATATATATATATATATATATATATATGTATGTATGTATACGAATATTGTATAGTGGACTGTCGCAAGCATAGCAAGAAAAGTATTGCCGCATTCCCGAAATGAGTCCAAAACATTGATATGGATAATGTCGTTGGCGTACTGTGTCATGGCGTGCGCCAGACAGGAAACAGAGAAGGAAAGGTTTAAGATATCGATGCGGAAAGAGGAAGTCAGGCTTTACCCTTAATGATCAGGTGGAGCATCCTGCAAGACCCTAATTGCCCGAGGATTTCGCATAAATCTTCGCGTAAAAGTGTTCAGTAATGGGAAATCGGCAAAGGGATCAAGTGAACCACGATAGCTTTCTTGTTCACCGTAACCTGCTGCTTCTCTGCAAGCACTCGTGCAGTGTTCAGGGATATTTTGTTTAATGAGGCAAGGCTCCGTGTTTTTCTTAAGATGACATTAATGGGCATCACGTTATTGTTATTGTTTGTTATTTTTTTAAACATTTGTACTTCCATCTACAAAAGGTAAATAACATCCGCAATTGTGAGAATTTTGGCGGTTATGACGTGTAGTAATAATGTGTCTATTACTGGAGGTTATATTATCAATATTATCTGTTTAATATTGTTATTGTTGTTATTTACAAGAATATTGTAAAGGTAAAACAGTACCTTTGATTAATAATTAGACTAACACATTGGTTCCACAACATCGTTGACTATATTTTTTGACATCACTTTCTGGTGGAGATATTAATGATATTCTCACGGCTTATTTTTAAAAAGAGTATATGATTTTTTTCATGGTACGGATAGTTTTTTTATCAGATTTGAATACGACGGTAAATATTAATCGTAATATATTTGTTTTCGTCGATGATGATGTAACAGCGACAATAATAAATTTATCAATCTTCGTTTTTAAGATGAGATACTAATGATAGCCTTTTTTTATCATTTAATTTTTTTTTTTTAGTGTAACTGTTTGACTGACTGCCCTTCCTGTTAGCTTTCCCACACAATACTGTATACTGTCTGGTTTATGTTAGTATATACCTTAGATATTTCTTTGATGAACGTATTTTTTCCTGTTGGTGTATAGGCTTCCGTGTTCCTTTTGCTTTCAGTCATGCTTGTTTTATTCTTCATGAACTGTTGGGAATTTTCTAACTGGAAATTTCTTGTGGATTCATTTCTTTGTTGGTTTGATATCAAGTCTGTCACATATCGTAAAAGTCAAGAATGTTAGTTTGGTAGTAGGTGAATACAGGTGATTGCTGTCCCCTTTTCGTTTTTGGCGTTCGTAAAAATGGGTAATTTTTTTTTTAAGGTGAATGGAGTATTAGAAAGATCTGAAAACAAAGGGAAAATAGTATTAAGTGGTTAGGTGTGGTGATGGTTTTAGTGTGGAATAAACTTTTTAGTGTGAACTCGTGAATAAAATTGTTGAGGTGTTAAATATAGGCATGTTTCTAAGCAATGAGTTAACGATAAAGGACAACAAAGATATTATATGTGGATATTTATGTGGTTATTTATGGAATAGACCAAGATGCCATTGACTGCTGTATAAAGTGATAGCTTACCATAAAGGTAACACATCCATGATTTTAGACCTAATTTTATACTAAACCTAATTCTCTTGTGTCCTTATAGTCTAACACACGAGCAAGAGTTTCATCTAGAAAACTCCCACCTAAACCTCCCTTGTCTATATTTTAACACGTTACCTTGCTTTCATCTTGAAAACTTCTAATTGCTCACATCAAATTATTTTCGCCAAGCTATATCATACATTTTCGGTAGTCTTCACATTACATCTCAATCAAAAATATTGTAATTCCGACCATGAACCTTCACTCGTATTTTTCCTCTGTAATTCTTAGTCACCTCTGTCGCTTGTATCCCTTGAAACCAGTCTATTACACAGACATGCCTTCCACTCAAGGTTAATTGTTCATTCACACTCGCTACTGTTAGCATTGCCTCTCACTCAAATTTGTTCAACTCCTGACACCTCTACCTTCTTCATCAGTTTTCGTAGGCCCCATTATACCTTAACAAGTAATATCTATTAGTATTCTTTAATTTACATGAACTCATTTCATTTTTGCATTCAGGTCAGCCTTCTCTGATCTCCCCGATTCAACTATTTTCAAAATACCCCCTAGAAGATATCTCTTATTCCAAGCCAGTTGCTCATCAATGTTTGATTGTGCCTTTACAGCTTCTAGTATCAATTTCCTCTCTCAGTGGCCATATTTATCTATAAATATTCAGTATATCACATATTTTCCACTTTTTTCTCTTTTATTCTATTTG
This sequence comes from Macrobrachium rosenbergii, assembly GCF_040412425.1. Lineage (NCBI taxonomy): Eukaryota > Metazoa > Arthropoda > Malacostraca > Decapoda > Palaemonidae > Macrobrachium > Macrobrachium rosenbergii. The sequence goes on from NC_089763.1 coordinate 58,452,297, forward strand.
TACCATTTTTCAATCCATGATCATCAGAGTCTATCGTCTGTTTTTTTTTTTTCTGCTCTTGACCACGCAGTCTATTTATATACCACTTTGAGCTTGTATTCCATCTTTCTACGGACTTGTATCTACATAAACTCACAGCTCACTTTGTGACTCTTTCGTGTATTTTGGATGCTCGTCATAAAGCCCTTCCACTTTATATTTTTTCCTCTACATTTTCTCATCTGTTTTACAAGAATACTGAGGAAGGTAACCAGTAATAATTTTTGTCCAGAAATCAAGACTCTTACAAATTTCCACAAGGTTTTCTCTTCTCATTTACCAAAGACACTTCAAGGCCACCTACCACACCACCTCATGCGCAGTGACCCAACAGAAATATCTTTTTTCATTCTTCAGTCCTGTCAGGCAGAGATTCGCTCACTTTCAATTTCAGGACCAAATGCACTTTATATTGCACCCCTTTCGCTTTCTACACTGCATTTTACGTTCGCACTGCTTCTACATTTTCACATCCATACGATCTAGTTAACATAGGAGCGCTGCTCCCTCCCTTGTCTTCTTTCTCCTAGACATAATCGCTATGTTCATCCTAGGCTTTAATTCCAAAAAAGTTTGTAGCTTTCTGCTATTTCTTCCTTGAATCAGTCAGTCATTATACATCTCATTTCTTTAGTACCACATCCACAGAAATTCAAAACCATAAATCTTTCTGCATTGTGCTAATATGTTTAGCATGAAGAGTACTGAACATGGGACTGCGAACACCTTTCCCCTGTCATATGTAATTTTTATACCATGAAGAATGGTAAGAAAGGTATTTTCCATTTCTCATTATACTGCATAGGGAATAGTATGAATGCCATTGAACTGAAAGTATCAGTCTAGTTCGTCATTAAGGATTTTCTCACACTTGAGATTCACAGTCGGCAGCTATACACAATTTATTTTGGAGCAGCAATTTAGGCAATTTACACTATATTAGAAGTTTCTAAACACTGTCCAAGCAAATTTCACTTTTAATTCTTCTTGGCGACAGTTTGTTTATAGGAGAATCTCTCTTGCCCTATTAAGAGTCATAACTTCAGCAAGCGTTATTAATATTCATTGGAACATAGTTTCTACAGGGTGTTTCAAAATTAGAGCCCCCCTCTACAGCATAAACTAAAATTGGTATGGACAAAAGCAAAAGTAATTCAGAACAGGTATTTATTTAATTTTCTGTCTGAGTATTTAATATTTTGTGTGGCCTCCATCTGCTTGTACCACAGCCTGCATTCTTGAGGGGTATGATTTCAGCAAATTGCATAAAAGCTGAGACTCAAACTCCATTTCCCTGAGCACTTTGGTCACCTCTCTTCGCGGGTCGTCGAGGCTTGGTATACCATCATAGTTCACTGTGCGCGCTTCAACACAATCCTTTAAGATACTACCAATGTTTTCACACACATTAAGGTCAGGGGAGCTACCTGGAAATTCACTTGACGAGAAGAAATCGATACCACTGTTTCGAAGAAGCTCCTGTGTCTGAAGAGCCTTCATACATGGTGCCTTATCATGCAAAAATGTGACTTCTTCAACAGATAACACTTTTTCAGGAACTTTGAGGAAAGGAAATACTCCACCAGTAAGCACAGTTTCTCTGAAGTATTCACCATTCCATGACTGTCCTTTTTCTTTGATAATCCACATTAACCGTTTGGCTGTGAAACAGAGAAAAATTCCCAAACATTCAGGAAATTTCACAACTTGGAGATAGCACACGTCATCGCTGATATCATCCAACTTTGCAGCCCAAATGATGTCATTTTTATGATTTGGCTTCCTGACTGTGTAAATGAAGAATTCATCTGATGCGGCAACATGGAGAAAGTCAGTTTCATCCCAATCCTTAAGAAATGAACCACAAAACCATGCATGGTCTTCTCTCTGTTGCTGAGTGATGTTGGGCTTGCTGATAACATGAAATGGCTTGACACCAGATTTTTCAACTCACGATACACAGCACTATAACTTCTCTTCTTTCCTCTTTTTGTTCCTAGTTCAAGCGCCAATTTACGTACAGAATTTCTTGGTCTACCCACTGCCTCAGCTATGATGTCTTTTGACCCCTGAGAAAGGACTTCAGGCCTTCCAAGATTCTCACTCTTTTCGCGATGACAGTCATATGGATTTTTGTTCCAGTTTCTTTTAACAAAGGATTCATCTCTTTTAATGTATTTAGCTATCCAGGAACATGAAATGAAGGATGCGCCAGAATTGCTGGCCTCTCTGAAGGTTATAGCCAGGATTCGGTCTATCCATCTGATTTCCTCCGAGTCGTTAGCCATGGCTGTATCTAACTCCGTCACTCAGTCTGAAAATACAAGAAATGTAAAATGAAAAATAGCTTAATAGAAACTTAAAATAATGTACTTGGAGATAGGCTATAGCAGAAAACTTCATAACTTTCAATTTGTTCTGTAGAGTGGGGGTCTCTAATTTTAAAACACCCGCTATATCTACTACTACTACTACTACTACTACTACTACTACTACTACTACTACTACTACTACTACTACTACTACTACTACTACTACTACTATTATTATTATTATTATTATTATTATTCAGAAGATAAAACTCCATTTATATGGAACATGCCTACAGGGGCCATTGGCTTGAAAATCAAGCTTCCAGATAATATGGTGTTCATTTGAAAGAAGTTGCATAAGATAATAGGAAATACAGAGAAGAGATCAGTTGTTAGAAAAGGAAAAAAGATAAATCGGCAACTTAATAGTTAAGAAGATAGAAATACAGATAAATTAGTAAAATGCAAGGTGAATTGTTTTATTGTAAAAATGCATTGCATCTTCGCTTGTACTTTTGAGGCTCTAAATGCACATCCTCAGGGAGACTTTTCTGTAGTCCGGCATTGAGTGGAATTAAAGACCTCTGGAACTGAGATGTTCAACAGAGTTGCACATTTACTGTATATTGGTGCTATTGTTTAGCAGATCTGGCCGCTCTCGGCAGGAAAAGAGGATCAGGGGTCAGTTGTGATGAAGAAAGTTTTCTGTTAAAATACAGCTAAGGAAAAATTGACGAAAAAGAGACCACCCGTCGATGGTCCAAAGTCATAACTGCTAGTATTAGGAAACAGAAACCTACCACCATGAACCACTCTATCTAAAAGAGATAAATCTCTGGCAGAAGCAAACCTATTCTAGTTATAAATATATGAAACCTTACGTATAATACCTAACTTCCATATGGCTTTTGCTGACACTTTCATTAGATGTTTCTCAAAAGTAGAATGTGAATCAAAAGTTGCAGTAACCTTCAGACTCATTCACCAGAGCCCCATCCACTAGAAGAGGAGGATGGGGTGGAAAATGGTACAAATTCTACTGATCAGTAGCGTTTTTGTTTTACTGGAGTTCTGTCCATTACATCTTGGGGCTACACATAGCCCTATACCTCACTTTTCATGGTAGATCTCGTTAAAACCCACATAAAAAAATTAAAAATATTGTGTTTTAGATTTGTGGTTATGAGGACCCTTATGATGAGTCAGAGAATATAACTAGTTTGACTTTATTTGACCTGTATTTCCGGTAAGGTTTACAACGTAAGGGTTCAGTATAGTGCTCAAACCTTCACATCCACGAGTTCTGTTTATTTCCTTGCAGCCAATAAAAAAATGTTCGCCAAGGCACCAAAGTAGCTGAATATTATTGTGTACTTGTATTACTTTATTCATATTTATCCCTCATTTTCTTGTGGTCTTCATCTTTCATTTAGCAATTATTATAATTGCTCCTAACTCACCCTTTCTCACAGTTATCTGTACCAACCACCTTTCTCACAGTTATCTGTGCCAATGGTTGGTGACCAACTTCAGTGTTAAACATTAATAATTATATCGTCATAGTTTTTGATTAACCAGCGTACTTTTTGCCCAAATTATCCCATCATTCTCTCTTTCTATCTGTCATTATATATATATATATATATATATATATATATATATATATATATATATATATATATATATATATATACATACATTTAGTAGTGTGTACTTGGCTGTGCGTGTATATATATATATATATATATATATATATATATATATATATATATATATATATATATATATATATATATATATATATATATATATATATATATATATATATATATATATATATATATATATATATATATATATATGTGTGTGTGTGTGTGTGTGTGTGTGTGTGTGTATATATGTATGTATATAATTATATAATTATATATACATACACATACATACATGCATTTAGTAGTGTGTACTTGGCTGTGTGTGTTTTACGCATTAGTTTGGATGTCGTGGAATGTTTGTATTCTCTGCTTATTCTATTTGTCATTCAAGTATTTTCTTTTCCAAAACGTTAGTAAGAATGGCGTAGCCTATATGATATTTCAATACGCATACATAATGCCTTAAGGACACTAAGGTCGTAGGACTACTCACATGCCTTGTTGTAAGGCTTTTGAGGGTGTATCGCTTTCCATCTACTACTAGCTTGTTCAAGTCTATTGTGGTGCTTCTAATGGTCGAGATGTCTTAGGAGATTGTTCTATTGTCCTTAGGAAGAGATTGTTCTATTGTCAAGAAGATGGCGGAGGTATTCAGGGAATAAAGGCTTTTCCTCTTCTCCTATAAGTAAAAAAAATTAAAATGTATTAACAAGAAATGTACAGAATAGTAAAGAGTCCAACATTCTTTTTATACAACAATCTTGTGTATACAACCACTGTATTGGAGTAAATGAGAGGGTAGTTCTCGTAATTTTTGTTTTTCTTGAAATTTTTGGTATCGTAAGTCTTATCAATTTATCAATTTTATTACGATATAGGTTATGGAACAAAACTTAACAAGGTGTTGCAAATACGAAGTTTGTACGAAAAGTTTTCTGTTGATTTAAACATCCTTCTATGATCGCAGTTGACAGTAACGTCGTCCACTAAGTACTTTTGGTTTATATATAAAAATCCTTTCTTGGCGGATAGGAAAATGTTTGGAATATTAGAAGTTGACGAGAAACCCATATTGACGTAGAATATCAGAAAGAAACTAAGAAAGAAGTACACTTACGAAGGTAAACTAATAGATGGAATAAGCAGCTCGTTATTTTTATCTTCCTTGCATTTGAGCCATTGTCTGCCCTTGGGTCCTCGTCGGCTTCCTGCATTCGTACCTGGACTTAAATGATGACCAGTGTTAAAGCGTTTACTTTTTCATTTTTTTTAGTATATCAACATAAAATGTTCTGCACCATTTGTTCCTTGTTTGCGAACTATGGGTCAGGGTTCCTAGCGCATTTTGAAATGATTAGGGTAAGGGTAAAACTCAGAACTTCAGTGTGTTACTGTGTTTTTTTCTTCTTCTTCTTCTTCTTTTAAACAGGAATGTTTGGAAAAGTGTTCTTGCAAAATATTGATGAAAGATCACTTAAAACAGACTGCGAAAAATATCATTTCTCTTTATCAACTGTATGTATGGGTTGGTCATTGGGGATAAAAAAAATTGCATGTTTAGTAACATACGTTATTAATTTAATATCCAATGAAGTGTTTCTGTGAAATTATGAAAGCGGTAGCGTAAAACGTTTTGGGGGATTAGGGTCAGTCATAATAAAATGGAAATGTTTAAAATTGCTTGTCAAACGGGCATATGTGATTGTATTATGAGAGAAGTTTTTGATATAAGTAGATACTTCATTAGAAAGAAGCATAAAGTAACTTCGCACTCTGGTGTCAGGTACATATACCATTACAAATTTTAAAAGAACATTTTAGTTAGAGATCGATGCTGAGATCAGAGAAAGGAATATGCTGTCTTAGAAAAAAAAACATGAAATGGAGAGATGGATGCAGAATGAATACTGGCAAGGTTGTCAAAATACAAAAACTGGCTTACAAAGTATTTAGGAGGTTTTGCCTGGAGTAATATTACAATCTAACCCTTCTCTCTTAACGGTTACTGGTATCATACCTTGGGCCACGAAAATCAAATAGAAATATTCAAGAGCTGAAATAGACTGAGAAAGTTAACAGAATCAAATTCTCTGAATTCTGAATTTCCACTGAAGGAAGTTGCTGTAATACATGAATTTTGTAAAGAAAAAGTGAATGGTACATTTGAATTGAAAACTTGAAGAAAGGCAGCATAAGTTTTTTCACCAAACCATACTGCAGTTTGCACTAAAAAGTAAAAGCAGATGTGCCTTGCAAATGAGTTGAACCAATAAATGAAGACGAATTTGTGTATCCCTGCCTAGCGTGATGTCTTTTTTAGTGAAGAAGGCCCTTTATGCCTTGAGTTTTTTCACCACGTACTCATAAAGCTTGATATTTATGTATTAGTTTCTATTACCATAGCTTGGTTGTATTCCTGCTTTTACCGAAGTAATGAAAAATGTTAATCAAAGATATTAATGAAGTTTTGGTATATTATTAATCTATAAAAATGCAGTTTGTATCTATATTTTTTCCTGTGTAACAGATAGTTTACTGGTGTTCAACTCTACATTTAGGCATGCGATCGTTCAGCCTGGACCCATCCTCTCTTACCATTGGTTCCAGTAAGGGTGCATCCACACTACTATCATAAACTCACTTTGGTAACCTCTTTGTACCCATATCACAAGTAGGGTGAAAACAAGTCAACAAGTGTGTGTAGAGAAAGTCCTTGACAAATGTTGGAAAATTGTATGAAATACTGGGTTTTACTACAACCTGTTAGATGGGATTGAGCAGCTAAAAAGTAGTGTCCACAATTTCAAGCTATGCACATGTGTCTTCACACTTACCTTTGGGAAAGGCTTGGTTACACCCAAAGCCTGTGCTCTTGTTTCTCATTGCTTTGGAACAAAATCACAGATGTTGAACCTGCTGCAAGTAGTATATGCATATTGATTACTGCCATATCCGAGACTGAACGTGTAGTGTGGATTTGGTGTTTGTTGCTGTGAGACTTGAAATAATGTTTTAACAAGTCAATAGATTGTCTTGGGCAATGGCCCATACACATCTCTAACCTAGTCACATAAATATTTCACATTTGTCACATACATGTTCACAACATTGTCATGATAATTTTTGCTCTAGTATGAGGAATAAAAATACCTTGGTCTGAGCTTTGTAAGGATACTGTATGTCACCAGGGTTGGGTTTGCTTGTGTTGACCCTCTCTCATATTAGCCTTTTATGGGTATGTGTACACTTTGTTGCTACAAGAATATGAGTGACACCTTTGCTGAAAGTTGGTCTGGCAATGAAGTCTGATAACTGGTTGGTTACTTGTGGCAGGTTAGTGAGATGGAAGGGGGCCCCCCACCCACTCATTCAGTTAACAGCACTTCTTTTTCCTCGGCCACTTGGATGTGCAGATGGAAGTTCTACTCATCAAGGCTGTTCTTGGAGCTAACTTTAGTAATTGCTGGTTTGAATAACAGGTGGTTATGATTTGACTCTTGTAAGAATGTGGTGCCTGATATTTCTTCTCCTTGTGAGAATGATAGTGATTATGTCCTAGCAGGTCTGAATATATTTTAGATTTTTCACTTTTGATTATCAATCCTCATTCTTGCAGTTGTTAGGAATATAAGCCATCTTTGATCTGTGTGGAGTGTGGCTCTTGGTTGTTGGTCTAGAGGAAGAAGTATGGATCAAAAAAGATCTAAATCAGAGGTCCCATAGGTGTATTTTGAGGGGAGCAAACTGTTGACCTCATCTCGCCTTCTCCATTCTCTGTCTGCTTTGTTTCCAACTACTACTGGGATGGTGTTTGCCTTTTCTATCCTAGCTCAGCATGAAGAGAGTATGGGTGGACTGGACAATGATCCACTCCCTCCTTGGCGGTTGCTGTGTTGGTGGTGTAATGTCGGTTCCTGCTACCCTTAATGTTCCTACTTGATTCTCCATTTCTGCTTCTACTCTATTGATTCTCAGAATCGCTAGGAGATGAAGGAGTTATTAAAGGTGTTATGGTATTCTTTTGGCAGTCTGCGAGAACCATTGCCTGTGTCATCCTAGAACAATATGCTTCAGCCACAAGTTCCTTGCCAGCACCAGTCTAGGCAGACTGGCTCTGGCTCTGGGTTCCCCCCTCTACTACCAAGTACGCAGCGGTCTTGAATGTTCTTGTTATCCTTTTAGTACCTGCCTCAACTCTGTCCTTGGCTGACATGAGAGGGGATTGAGAGACTCATGTTCATGGGAGGTTGAAGAACTTCCGCCATTCTTTATCTTTATCTCATCTTCTTCCTCATGTTCCTACTGTTCTTCCCTATCTTAAGATTGGCAGAAGCATAGGCAGGTCTGGAAGGTTGCCTTATCCAAGAAGACTCAAGAAATCTTCTCTTAGCCATCTCTCTGTTGGGAAGGACAAGCAATTCTAGCATCTGTTGGGGAAGTGGGTGGCCAGGTCACTGTGGACAGAGCAGGTAGATTGGTGCATGAGTTCCTATGTGACTAATCTTTCTTGCATGAATATGTTCAAGCTCAGTCTACAGTGTGTAAACTTGGTCGCTTCTGGTCACCTGTTTTTAGGTTGCTACCCTTTCTAGTTCCGTACTGACAAAGTCATAAAGAACAGTAGTTTTTTTACCATCTCTTAGTTTGTACTCAATCTACCTGGCTGTTTGTCACTCCACTAATGTGCCTGTAACATTTACCCTCAGTTGCGACTACTCATATGCAGTCGAAGGGTTTCCACTGAAATGTCATACTAACATAAACCATAATGCATAGCAGTGCCAGAACAGTGATTGCCCATATATCTGTTAGTCAGCATCTGTCATAATTACCTAGTCACTTCATTTCCTCCGTACAGTTGAAGGGATATCAGTAATTGTTGGTAAAAAGATATACCATATTGCATAGATATGCATCAAGGAAGGTTTGTCCATCTGTCTGTCCGACAGTGTGTATGCCATTCTTATCATACCATTTCAGTCAAATTTAGTACAAAGGTACACCATCATACAGAAATATTCTTGTAGAGTGGGATGCTCACCTTGTCCCAATAACTTACGTGGTTGAACAGATTTTAGTAAGACTTCATACAGAGGTAGACCACAATGCATAGATGTGTATAAAGGGTATTGTCCATCTGTCTATCCAACCATGTCAGTGTAACACCTCCTTCAGAGTTAAAGAAATTTCAGTCAAACTTAGTATAAAGGCAGACCATTGTGTCCAGGTATGCGTGAGAGGGAGATTGTCTGCCTTGCTCCTTACACATGGCTGAGGGTAATTCACTCAAAGTTGGTACAAAGGTAGACCATCATGCACACATGTGCATGATCTTTGTGTTTCTGTCCAAGAAGGTGTATGCTGCATATAACATATTATTACAGTTCCTCGTGCATGGTTGAAAGGATTTTGTCATTTAGATATGGATGAAGGAACATCATCTGTTTGTCTGTCCTTCCATGTCACACTTGCCACGGCATTGTAACTCCTACATGCTTGAAGAGATTTTTGTCAAACTTGATGTAAATGTAGATTATCATGAATATTTGTATGTGTGTGTGTGTGTGTATGTGTGTAGGATGATTGTCCATCAGTCTGCATGTCATTTTGTGTCTGTGTCACATTTCCCTGTCATTTGAACTTTCGTTATGTTTCTCACACTTACATTGTTGTTGCAAAGAACATATGGTTGAAGGGATTTCAGAGTTGAGATAAATGTAGATATTTAAGTATATGCATGAAGGGAGGTATTGTAATGAACCTGTCCAATTTTTCATTGCAACCCCTATACAGTTGAATGGATTTTAGTCATGTTTGATAAGTAATTATCATAAAAGAATAAACCGTTTTCCTGCCAGTGTACCAGTCACATTTATTTTGGAAATGGGTAGTAGTTCTGCTGGGGTGAACAGAAGGGGTGTGGTCTAATAACCTCATCCCTGAACAAGACATGCTGAAGGATCCAGAAGGCTGTATTACTATTCAAAAGAAAAATATATATTATATATATATATATATATTATATATATAAATATTTATTTATATATATATATAAATATATATATATATATATATATATATATATATATATATATATATATATATATATACATATATATTATATATATAATATATATATAATTCCATATATACATATATATTGTTACTGGTTCTTTCTAAAGATCCACCTTAAAACTATCTACTCCTATTAAGCGGAGTGATAGCCCTTGGAACAACAAAAATGAAACACAAAACACGAACAGGAAGGGCAAAATAAATGCTATGTATTAAACCGTTAATAACAAAAATATTTATACACAAATGGGTACCACCTTAATCACATAATCACCTGAAAAGGAAAGGACCACACACCTTACAAGTAATAAACACAATCTCCTAGCCAACAGTTGTACCAACAGGAGGAGAGAAAGCTATAGGAGAAGGTGGGAAGACACAAACATACTATGTCAAAAATTTATCACAAACGCACGACAGGAAAGGGTACTGAGAGAAAGAGTCCTTAAACCTAGCTAAATGCAATAATTCCCTACACCTAACAACAAACCAAAATTACACAGTTTCATCATAATAACTGCGGATCACTAAGACGTAAATAATGTTGACTGGCGATCCAATGAATCAATATATTGATGCAGACCAGCGATGAAATAATCCTATAGCCCTACGGGTCACACATGTAGGGTCAAACTCTCCTGGACTGACTTTCGTCAGCAAAAGTATACCAACAATATTTATCATGAGGATAATACAAATATTAAAAGTGGCTTACACTTCTTCGTCTCACTCAAGACATGAAGTCTCTCTCTCTCTCCCGTCTCCTGGGAGTCAAAGAAGCTGTAGATACTGCCAATAATGCCTATGACGTCCAAGAACTCTTCTGTCGGGAGGCCGCACAAAGATTAAAAGTCCTTCAGATGCCCCATCATGGAAGAAAACACACACTGCCCAACAGTAACCGCTGAACATCCCCACAACACGCTCGCAAATATGAAAACAGAAGAAAAACATACCAACGGATGGGAGAGTCCAAAGATGGTTAACAGCGAACCACCTCATAAACAAGGTGATTAAATAATAAAGTGAAAACCAAAAGTGAACAAAAGTAAAAAAAGACTTTACAAAGTTACATTAATTTCTGACATCAAAACCAAAAGCAAAGAAAAATTAATTACATTAATCGTCCATCACTAAAACAAAACTGAATTACGTTAATATAAGAATATATAATATATATATATATATATATATATATATATATATATATATATATATATATATATAATGTTTGTGTGTGTCTGTGTATGTATGAGTTTATTTTACTTTTAAGTATAACTCATTCTTAATTCAATTTCCAGATAGGTCCCCAAACGGATTGCCTCGACAGTATTATTATTATTATTATTATTATTATTATTATTATTATTATTATTATTATTATTATTATTATTATTATTATTATTATTAATTTCGAAGAGGTTGGGATAGACAAATTATTTTGATAGTCCTTAGAAAATGCGGGCCCTTCATATACTGGACGTTAAATTCATGACTGCAGGTTACTAAATGGGATACTTTGCCGCTCTTCAGGTTAGTACTCTGTTTTAATTAACTGAAGTTTGAAGAGAGGCAAATAGGCAAACAGACAGTGTCATTGCACAGTGATATCGTATAACATCCTTCGTGCGGTTAATTCACGCAAGACACCTGGCCGGAAATGGCCAATCAGAAACGATGAACCCAGACGCCTGACGTTGCGTCTTGCATTTTCTAAGCATCACAAACCCAGTGTGCATTGGTGCGCTTGTTCGGGGTAAAGGAGACAGTCAGATACGCGCATTTTTCCTAATAATAATATTAATAACAATAATTTTTTACAAGGATATTTTACCCTCACCAGGAGAGTAAATTTGGTGATTTTGGTAGCCTAATTGTTTAATGCGACACGGTTCATATTTCTTTTCCGACCAAATATATATATATATATATATATATATATATATATATATATATATATATATATATATATATATATATATATATATATATATATATATATATATATATATATATATATATATATATATATATATATATATATATATATATATATATATATATATATATATATATATATATATATATATATATATATATATATATATATACACACAATTGCGAATCACCAATCGCCTTTTCCTTTGTAGAAGCGATTTTGCCAGAGAGATCCATCCCGCATTGCTTATCTAGCATGAAGTTGTTAATCCATGTGTTTCACTTCATCTTATATATTTCAGTTCCCATTCATAGCCGTGTTGAGTAATGGGTGGCTGGTCGGTAACCGATACGTTGCAGATGTGAGCCCAGGAGGATATTACAGAAAAAAACAAATTTACTATGATTGAAATAGGTGTTATAAGAAAGAGTAATCCATTCATGTTATTTTTCGATATCTCATTTCTGACTACTGCAAAATCTTAAAGTAATAGTTCTGTGAAAAGACCTCCTGTGTATTCAGAATTCCAAACGAACTCGTACTGAATAACTTTTTTCTCATGATCAGGAGACCACCTAAAACTTCCTGATGCTCCGTGGCCTTCTACACAGTGGTATGAGAGATTTTCTCACGTACTTAGCGCCATGTGCACCGCACTTACAGTATATTCAAGTGAAGTACCAAAGCAGAAAACAACATCAAAAGTTTTCTACCTAGAGGGGAACAGACTAGAGGAAAAAAGTACAAAGAACATAATAGGAAGAAAAATATCAGCTGATATAAAAACAAACCTAACCTCTCATTTAGTTTATGAATAGAAACTTCATATTACAGTCTTGAGTAAGATTCTTTGGTTTAGGGCTGCGGTGTGAGTTGAGACAAAATATTTAAAATCGGAGATTATTATTATTATTATTATTATTATTATTATTATTATATTATTATTATTATTATTATTATTATTATTATTATTTAGAATATGAAACCTATTCATATGGTACAACCCCACAGGGTCCATTGATTTAAAATTCAGTCTTCCAAAGAATATGGTGTTAATTAGAAAGAAGTAACAGAAAGTAATAGAAAATGCAGAAGAGATCAGTTATTATAAAAGAAAAAAGTTATGTAAATTAATAAATAAATAAATAATAATGTTAGTAAAGTATAGAGAGAATTGTTTTAGGGTAGTAATACATTGCATCTTTGCTTGAACTTTTGAGGTTCCAAATACACAACATCCTCAGGGAGGAATAAAGGTCCTCTGGAACTGAGAAGTCGACAGAGAGGCACATTTACTGCATATTGGTTGCTCGCGTCAGGAAAAGAGGATCATGGATCAGTTGTGAATGTGAAAGACCTCTGTTAAAACACAGCTTATGAAAAATTAACAATACCACTTACGAAAAATTAACAAACAAGACAACTTATGAAAAATTAACAACCAAGACAACTTATGAAAAATTGACAAACGAGACCATCCGTCAGTGGTCCATAACTGCTAATGTTAGGAACAGAAACCTCCATGTTACAAATGAGACTAAGAGCAGCTTCATTTCTCATAAGTGGAGACTTCACTACACCCACAAGTGTTGCATCATCAGCATACTCAACAACCTGGTTTTCCAGGCCAACAACCATACCACTTGTATACACTAAAAATAACAGTGAACCAAGTATGCTACCATGTGGAACTCCAGGCACAATAAGTCGTGGTTCACTAAAGACCCCATCAGCAGCAACTCTGCTGCCTACCTGTAAGGTTACCTGAAAGTAAACTTAAAGCATATTCACCCACACCAATATTCTGAAATTTATAAATAGGTGACTTATGATTTACTAAATCGAAAGCAGCTTTTAACTCTAATTACTTTACACTAAAAACACCGTACAATCAAAACCCTGATCAAATTTCTCCTGCAAATGGCATGTCAAATCTAGAAGATCATCAAAAGTACCCAACTGCTTCCTCTATGCATATTGACTGTCAACTAACAGTCCTTTGGATTCCACCTATTTGTATAGTGGCTTAAAAATAAGTTTTACTGCAACTGTTGAGAGCACAGTGAGAATATAAATTGGCCTGTACTGCAGTCTGCAGATATGCCACTCTGCAACAGGAACTGTATTACTAAGCTTTCGCTCGTCCACAAAAATATTACATTGGCATGAAAATCTACATAATCTACTGATCTTGGGAGACAACACATTAATACTGCCTATGAGGTTAACCTTTGCTGAGAGGAATTCTGTTAAGTTTTTAAAAATTGGTTTATTTGCAATGTCAGCCAAAGATATTAGAGCAGGGCATTGATTGATATGAATATATTTCTGCTTACAAAAGTATTTTTATAATATTGTCGGCAATATCCTGATAGAGATACTTTAATACTAAAGGATTTAAGTACTATCCTTTAATCTTACCACTGGACAACACTTTTAGGTCATACTTGGGGAGAATTTTTAGAATTAAATTTAGGTACTTTGTTTGTTAATTGATTGAAAGATAATTTTTATTAATTAAATTTCTATAGCAGTGGTTCTCAACCTTTTAATTGATTTCCTCCACGGCATCTATGAGTAAAATTCCCTCCCAGATTTAAAAAATAAAAAAAAAGAAATAAGGAGTTTCAAGGTGGGAGGGAGGTAAATAATTGAAAATAATGGTAAGTCTAGAAATAATAACGTTATAAGGCAATCTAATATTAGTTCATACTTTGTTAAGAAAATAACGAATTTAATGGTTTTAAATTTTCCCTAGGCCTCATGCTGTGATTCTTCGGCAGGTTGAGCCACTGATCTAAGCATACTGTTGGTTAGCTGTATTGGGTTAGCATTTAATTGTTTTCACATTGGCAGTTAGGAGTATGCCTGGAAACTGTCGCCTAGAAAGTGCTAACGGTGTGTGATTCCAAGGCAATGTATCCAAAGGGTAGGGAGGGCAAATGGAGAGTTGTAAGTTCCTTGTTGGGTAAGCGCCTCTTGTGGGATGCCAGAAAAGGAACATAATTACTTTTGCACGTCAGTGAATACTGTGAATGTCATGAAAGGGCTGTGGTATGGGGCTAACAGCCCCATACCCCGCTGACATTACAAAAATCCCCAGTATAATTAAAGTACTAAATTTTGTGAATTTGAATGTACATGGATATATTGTAGAATAGAAATATCTTATTGATAATTTAAGGAGAGAAAGCTGAATGTTTTTAAGACAAAGGTGAAAGGGAGGAACAAGGAGTGGTTGTTACTGGGGTAACTAGAGAAGAAAAGTTAAGTATACCTTAGTTTAACCAGACCACTGAGCTGTTTAACATCTCTCCTAGGGCTGGCCCGAAGGATTAGATTTATTTTACGTGGCTAAGAACCAATTGGTTACCTAGCAACGGGACCTACAGCTTATTGTGGAATCTGAACCACATTACAGCGAGAAATGAATTTCTATCACCAGAAATAAATTCCTCCAATTCTTCAGTGGCCGCTCGGAGAACCGAACGTGGGACCAGCAGAGTGCTAGCTGAGAACGGTACCCACCTGTCCAATGAGGAACTAGCTGGCTAGAGAAGAAGAATGGGCACAAGTCAAAGAGTATAGTTGTGTTAGTTTAATAATTGTGTCGGTGAATTTGAGTGATTGGAATGGTAAAGAATGTGAGTGAAAGAATGCCTTGTCAGGTTTCTGAAGCTATGCCATGCTGGTTGTGCTAAATGATTTAAATATAGAGCTGGATGGCACAAAGAAGTAGCGTTTATTAGTAGGTTTAGAGTTCCTAGAGTAAATTAGGAGAGATTTTAATGAAAATTAGTGTTTAAAAAAATTGAATCAAGTATTAGAAATGCAGTTTTTGCAAAGATGGTCAGAGTGGAAATGGTGAGATAGAATTTTCATAGATTTTTTTTTAGTTTATTTGTTAGTACAGAGTAGGTTAAAGAGCAAGCCGAAAATTTGGGTGAAAAGAAAGGGGTTGGAGACGTTTAACTATTAATATTTGATTGAAGCACAAGTTGAGATAGAAAAACTTGTGGTAGGAACTGGTGAAAATGTGACCGCAGCTGTAATATAACAAGTAAGCTTGATAAGGACAAAGTGAGGAAAGTCGTTAAGGAGAAAAAGGAGTATAGGATAGTAGGAAGGGAATAACAAATCAGTAATTCAGCAGAAAGGAAGGTAAGTTGTGTGTGGGAATGCAGGAGCATGGATAAGGTGGTCATGAGGACAGTGAAAGAGCAAAAGAAAGAAAAGTGTAAAATTAAAGTGACGAACGTAATAGGATCTTTAGAGAATAAGTTCCTCCATAAGGAAGTTAATAAGAAAAGCCTAGTGAACTAATGGATTTCAGAATAAAAGGTTGAAATGGAGAGAATCTGCGTGAAGCAAAAAGTCGTGGATTGATAGATTGAGAAATTTGAAGATTTATTGTATACAGATACATGGTGCAAAAGTGGAGAGGGTTAGTTTGAGTTTAAGAATTCTTGTGGAAATAACAGTTAAGGAAGTAGGAAGGAAGTCAGAGATTGAAAAATTAATAGGTACCAGAGGGTGATGGAAATACAAGTGACATGCTTTGTTACATTGGCCTTAGTGTTATTAAGTGGTTGACCGAGGCTTGTAAGGTAAATCTGGATGAGAAAAAAGTTCTGAAGTAGTGGTTTGGCTGAATAATGGGTAATTGTATAAGGATAAAGGTGACAGAGGTAACATTAAGATTTCTAGGCACATATCATTAATAGCAATAAATAGAATAGCAGAGACGAAGTCTAGGTAGGATGTTAGTTGATAAAGTAAAACAGTTACCAGGAGGATTGATGGGGAAGAACAGTGTGAATTTTTTAATTACAAAACTAGCTTATGTAGATTAAATGCCTTTCATGAAATTGTCATGTGACAAGTTTGACAGTACGGTAAAAATGCTTTATGCTTACGTTGACCTAAAAAAAAACTTTACAATAGAACTGATAGATGTGTATTGTGCCATGTGTTCAGGGGATGTATGATGCTGAAGATAATTTGCTGAATATGCTTGTGCTATAACATTAGACATGAAGTGAGCAGTCGTAAAGAGGAGAGCACATGAAGGTGCAAAGTTGTGGGATGAGAAAAAGATAGAGGCGACTGCAAGAGTTATAGAAGGACTGATAGTAGGAGAACAGCCTGAGTTTTGGCAAGAATTGTGTTTCTAGATCAGCGTTGTGCTATGAAAGTCAAAAGCTTGAAAGTAAGTAAAAGGAAAAATCTGTAGGTTAATATGAGAGTTTGGAATGAAAGACATAATTGGATAATGTTCAGACATGAGACTAACCCCAGCTCCATATAGCCTAAGATCGAATTAGGAGTGATTTGTGACATTATCCAAATTTTAATTTAAGATTAAATTCCGAAAAGCATAGTTCGTATTACACAAAGAGTGGAGGTAAAATTAAAGAAACAGAAAAAACACTAGCGAAGTTGGTTGATATCTACAAATTTACAATTTTATTTTTCTCTCTGGTTCTTATTAGTAGTAATGGAATCCTTTTTATCGCATTCTTCAAATCTTTCAACAAGTCAGCATGCATGCCGTAGAAGAAAACCCAAATGAAAGAAATCTTTCTAATATTTGCATGCTCTTGACCATAGTTGAGGTAAAAGTCTGCCGTGATCTTTGAGATGTTGCAAAGTTTTATATCTGAGCGTTATCACTCTTTGGACTTTCCCATCAGTCTTGCTTACATTTTAATCCGTCAACCTACTTAACAAACTTTTAAGACATGATAAAGTTATGTCCTGGGTATTCTCTTAAAGTTGTTATCAGGAGAAACCATTTTGCAGATATTAGGCTTTCACTCAGATGAAGCTTTTCTCCTAAACATAATTTTGATTTATGATGTTTAGAAGAATTCCCTTTATTGGTCGTTGCAAATTGAAACTGATTTTGCCTCCGCATCTTTCACTTTTATGGATGATCAGATTGTACAAATGGTATCTCCCTGTAATGGAAAACGGTTTACAGATAATTGACTTCTTTAAAGTTTTTATGATAAGACAAATATGTATTCACTTGAATTTTTCATATAGTTTCTGATACATTGTTGTGTCAATTGTATATTCGTTTGGTTGTGCCTGTTATATTGTGAATTCCAGTTCTGATATTAATTGCCAACAACGCCATAGTTGTTCAGAGGAATGTAACGATTATATGAGTGAATAATAATAATAATAATAATAATAAAAAAAAACAACTCCATCTCCCCTTCCTTCGATGTTGCCGTTTCTCTTAATTTTCATATACCTTTTTGATCGTTTTATTTATCCACGTTAACCTGGAACATGATAACCTCATCCCCTAATAAAGTAAACCAGATATAAGTGGCCAGTTGTACATGTCGGCAAACTTCAGCGAGCAAGTAAGGCTAACTATCTCAAAAGTCTTTGCTCTGGAATGCAACAAAGTGGTTTAATTTCCAGTGAAAAGGCGTCCAAATGTGGCTGTAGTAAATGAGGTACATGTCAATTTTTACATTTTATTAAATTTTTCAGGAAATGTGACAAATCAATCTCCCATACTCTTCCACCCCAGCACAGTGGCAAGCGTTATTAAATGACCCAGACAGCGTCACTTCCGATTTGAGATCTTTTCTCTGAATATGTAGGTAATCGGAATTTACATGTTATATAATCAGCCATATTAGGGGGATTCCTCAAGGCTTTGTGGTGGCATAACTGGAAATTGTTAAACAAGTAGATTAATATATAAATTTTGTTTAACATCGTTATATTGAGAGACATCCCTTTTACTTACGGCTGTGCCATGTGGGTGACCTTAGCATTGAAAATGGGTGAATTTCATAATCGCTAAAGTGTTCAGAGATGGTGGGATACCTAGCTATTAAATTTCATGAGGGCGCAATGAAAAATTTTATTAAAAAGGACGAAAGTAATAAAATTCTCCTGTGATTGTTATGCATTTTAATTAACAGACTTCCATACAGTTAAAACGCTTTATAGTGTAAGCATAAAACAGACTTCAGTGCTTTTTAGATCACAAACTATTAATCTGTGTGTGTGTGGTTGCAGGGGTGGTTATTCGTCTCATCTGAGGGATTTGTTTCTTATTGGACGTTTAAGAAGAGGATCATGCGAAAGACTATTTTTTCTTTGAGAAGAGGCGAGATTTAGAGATATAAGCTAATACATGTTTGTTTGTATCACGTTGAGAAAGATCTGGATTCATTAACTTCCTCTTTTATTGTTGAGGATAATGAGAAAGAATTGTAGCAAAACTGTTTTTACTTTTCTTTTAAAAGAATCATTGGGATGTAATATTTCAAAAATATTAATCTCATGAAAGCGCTTTTAATGTGACTGACTGTTTCTTTGTTATGACTGTAAGCCCATAATTAAGTTATAACTTGCATTTACGTTATAACTTGCATTTACATTAAGTGGAAGTAAATTGATTGACATTTGAATAAATAATGTCCTGAAGAGTTTTCTTTGACTATATAGTGGGCATTGATAGGTATGTCAACGAATATTAAGTGTAAATAATAGTTGATGAAATATTTTACGACATTGTTAATTATCTGAATTATAATAATATTATCATCAAGATAGTGACCAAAAAACGTTATAGCAGCAGTGGACTATGACCTTGGGAAATTTGAATACAAGTAAACGGGAGAGAATCAGTGTCATTTGTTTAGCGATTACTGCTGCTTTACAGTCTCCACTTAGGTCATAAGTAACTTTGCCGGAGAGGTCGTTTGTAGCATTGCTTTCGTAACGACCCACATTAACCGTGACAGTGCCGTTCTGTTGCATTTATAATTAATGCAGCTGCCAGTCTTCCACTGCTTGTCCGAAGATATTTCGTTTACGTAAACACAGTATGTGTATTTTGCGTGTGTGCTTTTGTGTGTTGGGGGGGGTTTGGGGGGACTGTCTCATCAGAAGCGGAGTTGTTATGAAGAGTGGAGGTGTGAAGGCTTGGTGCATTCACATCTCGTGGAATTATCCAGTTGGATGGATCTGTGTGGAATCACTGGTGTGCAAAGATGGAAGTGCAGTGCTTTCTTGTATATTAATGTATTTGTAATCATTTGAGTTTGATCATTCCCGTTAGTACGGGGTTGTTCTCTGGCTTGTGTTAGCAACTTGATGAGGGGTCCAATGTTACTGTGTCTGTGCGCTCCAGATCCGACTTCGTTGCAGAGGCGTCTTTATCGAACCCTCTCTCGCCACAATTCCGTGAAGTCCATTCTGTTAGCTGTTGAGTATATGAAAATAACCCTTAGTGACTGCGGGCTGTAAACTGCGACCTCGTTAACATTTAGGGGCTGACATGTGTCGTTAACGAGAGGCACATATATACAACAATGCGTCTGGCTGGCCCAAGGAAGGTGGGATGGCGAAGGCCATTCTGATGTTTTCACGAGATGACACTTTCAGCCTTGTGACCGTTATCGGCTTGGCATTATCATCGCGCGGCACCTGTACAATGCCTGCTTTTGTGAGCGTTCGGAGTGTAATGTCGGAGGGAATTATTGGCTAGACCCGGCTAAGTAATGTCCAGAGGCGCTGTTTAATGTTCGAAGGTGCTGTTCATGTTTCCAGGAGGGAGTCAGTCGGAGGAGAGCTTCATGTCATGCACCAGACCTCCCTCAAATGTCTCCTTACAGAAACTGGACACTCTCCTCCTCATATACAGTATAATTCTTTTCGTGATGTCAGCTCTTAACTTTTGTTGACATGAGATAGTTGTATGTTTATTATTTAGTTTTGTACTTATTCACCATACGCCTTGCTCTCCGCTCAAAGGCTGTGATGCCGAGAGATGATACTGTATATTTGGGATGAGGTTGCTAGCCCCACTCATTTCAGAAGGTTATACAAGCGCGCGCGTTTACACACATGCACACGTATTTGTATATGTATATTATATATAATATATATATATATATATATATATATATATATATATATATATATATATATATATATATATATATATATATATATATATATATATATCTTGTATTGTACCACATATGCTTGCCTGTTACTCTGTTAAAAATGTAGTTTTCTTGAAAATGAGTACATTAAGCCTATTTTTTTCTGAGCACACATTTGTGGTAAAAGCGATCAGAGAAATGGTGAAGAATGTCTGAAGGTCAGAGCCTCTTTTGCATGGAGTTAATGTATTACAAGCTTTGTACATATAAACATTCACACACACATCAACCGCTACGTGATATAGGTTAGTAATGGGAAGTAAATTTTGCTTCTAAGAAATGGGTAGTTGAAGATGTAAGCAGGAACTAGAGAGCTTTGAAGTAGACGCCACAGGTGGTGTCGTTTTGTGCGAATTGTCTAGTTAATCTCGCCTTCTTCCTGTCTACTCCAAAAATTAAAAATAAACCGTTCGCCTTCCACCGCGTTCATGTGAATCGTGCAGACTTTGTCTTGGATTCCGTAATGGAAACATGCGACCCATTTCGCCGCGGTTGCACCAGTAGATGTCACGAGGTCATGTTAAATATGCTTGTTAAATTACATGGGTGTTGTTAATATCCAGCAGCACTGTCGCTTGTCGCTGTTAAATGCCATTAGGCGGCGGCAGATGTTGCATTAAATATTCAAGAGATAGCAGTAACTGTCTGAAGGAAGGATTCTCAAAGGAACGAGAGAGAGAGAGAGAGAGAGAGAGAGAGAGAGAGAGAGAGAGAGAGAGAGAGAGAGAGAGAGCGAACGCATTGCATAATGGTGTCTGTTTCACTCATTCAAACACTTTAAAATTATTATTTTAATTTTATATAAATATTTGGGTTAAAAGTAGAGGAATTTTTTCTCGTAAGAAATGGAAGGAATGCCATTTGTGCTAGAATATGCGACCATGAGCATCCGTAGATAAAGCCAACCCCTTTCCTAAGCTCCCCCCAAAAAATAATCACGTTATGACCTTATACCCGAATTCTCATTGCAGTGAATTCTTTTCTTCTTCCAAAGCCCCGGATTCCTTTTAAAGATTTTTTTAGCCTATGCAACGGGAAAAAGTAGAAAAAGGTATTTTGTATTGAAAAAGAAATGTTTCATTCCTCAAGACTTATATTTTAAGTTGAATGAATTTGTATATTATTGTTAGATTTAATAATAATTCGTTCGTTAAGAATAGTGTGCGTCACAATAAAAAAATAAAAAGTAAACATAGAAATGCTAGTAGGGCCAAACGAATAGGTATGTTAAAAAAAATTATTCATGTAACATGACACGCCTTCCTTAAAGTATGCTTTTTGTGCAAAAAAAAAAAAGTTCTCACTAGGAAGCATCGTTGGAAACAACGGTTGAATCGGATTCTCTCTCTCTCTCTCTCTCTCTCTCTCTCTCTCTCTCTCTCTCTCTCTCTCTCATTACGAATACCACATAATGGAAGGAGAGTAAAATGGTAATGCTCGCAGTTGGAATTGTGCATCGCAGCACCAGAGTCATAATTTCTGTTTAGCTGATAACTGAAGCAAATTATGAATGGGAAATCTTTAAAGGAATGCGGAAGATAAATGGACTTCATTCAGGTCTGGTGAGGAATTTTTGTCTAAAATTGTTACGAAACAACTGGGCCAATGCTCAGCAGCCGAGATTAGTTGGCCTGAGTATTTTGCGTCTGTTCCTGGAGAGTTCATACACGTGGGTAACTTTTAGCATTCTGTTCACAGACAGTGGTTGAGAAAGAATTGTGCATCACTATAAACCATGTGTCACTTCGGATACATGATAGTTGTCCAACATCGGGCTTTTGTTTAGCAATGTTTTTTCGACGAGTTACATTAACTGAAAATAATTTCACTCTCCTTTGGCACAATTACGGTTGTTAAGATAAAGCGCTTCCTGGGCCTGCTGGAAAATTTTTGGTAGAACGAAATTTCATTCTGCATACGAAAGTTACAGAAATGTGATTTCACAAGTATCTGCTTGGAGTTCATTGACAGATAGTAAAATAGAGCAAAATAAAGCATAGACATTATAAGGAAATGGTGATGAGCAGCTTGTAGGCAGTGACAGTAACGCGTCATCCTTGAAAATGCCCATCCTTCTGATTGTTTTTTGTTGGAAGTTAATGCATACTTTACCAACGTTGTGAATAACTACCAAATCCCGTTTTTGTATGATTTTCATGAGTTCCTTGCCAAAACCTCACCTTCGTATAATTGTAGAATAGTTTTGCTTTTTTTCACATATTCTGCAGGAAGATAAATTTTATTTTCCAAACGTTTGAGACTGAAAAAATAATGGTTGGTGCGCCATGTGAAGCAAAAACACGCGCACAAACATACATACATACACTAACTCATACATATATATATATATATATATATATATATATATATATATATATATATATATATATATATATATATATATATATATATATATATGCGTGTGTCATGTGAGAGATAGTCATTCTCTTTCTCCCTCTATGCCACACACACACACACACACCTTTGGGAATTACAGTCTACGGTCTAGTTCAGATTGGTCTTGGGCCGTTTTGATAATGTAAGGTTGCCGTGAGGGAATCGGAAATAGCGAAAGAACTTGAGCCTGGTGGCCTGTGGCAGGTGGGCTTCATCTCCCAAGTTTCATCACTTGGACCTTCTCAAATCTCCCCTCCACCCGCGACATTCCTTAACGAGCTTGCGCTTTCGTCGTAGTTATCCTTCAGTAATGTAACTGTGGCATTCAAGGGCATTGTTTTTGTACTGTACGCACGCGCTTATAAGGTTCATTCATAAGTAATAGTACGAATTTTTTTTAACCGCCTGTTGGGCGGGATGGCTGGAGGAGAAATCGTTATGTAACAAACAGCTTTCTTCGTGTGTATTATTAATGGAATCCAGTTGAACTGCAACACAGCTGAAGGTTGTACTTTTACTCCAGTCTTATATGGCACTGTCACGAAAGGTGTCCGTTAGTGTTTAAAATGACGTAATTTCTCGCTGTTATTTTTCCGCTCTTTTCGGAAAGTAGGGTATATAGGTTTTTCGTTTGTTTTTGAGATGTCAAAGTATAACGATGTGTGTTATTTACTCAGTTGATGATATTCGTTTTCCGTCTACGTTATTGCACACGGTTTTGATGCTTTTTGATTTTAAGTGCAATTTGACTGCACTGGCAGAAGTCATCTCCTGAGGTTGTCATTACGCTGGGCTAAAATGGACTTGCTGGTAATTCGTGAAATTGGTCTCCCTTACAGTATAATGGTGTAAGTTAGTAAGTGGTTCGCGGTGCAGCATGATAAAGTTTCCTCAGTCATTGTTGGATAACATGAAGCTCGAGTAATATAGCACAGGGTGAACCGGCGTTTGTCTCTGTAACTGAAGCTGATAGGATGAACCAGGCAGTGACTAGTCATGCCGTTGAATTTTTCCGAAGCCAACTCTAGTGGGAAAATCGGCTTGTTGGAGTATATGAATTTTTAACATAAAGCAATTTTCTCTAGACAAAAAAACAAAAAAAGATAGGACAAAGGTTGCTGCCACGCTCATACTTTTAACTGCTCATCATGGATGAACCCCTGGAAAAAGTTTCCACAGCATTATACATATCGTTCACTTACACAGAAAGCCCATCAGCAGCATGTCGAACTACCTCACCCGGACTGTTTAATCCTCCTCCATGTATTCAGCTTGTTCTAAGTCTTATTCGCATTCCTTTAACTTTGGGAATATACAATTTGCAGGAACTTTCATGCACACATACACACAAACACACACATACATATGTGTGTGTGTGTACGTTTGTGTAGGTATGAAAGTTCGTGCAAATCGTATATTCCCAAAGTTAGAGGAATGCATAGAAGACTTAGAACAAGCTGTATATATATATATATATATATATATATATATATATATATATATATATATATATATATATATATATATATATATATGTGTGTATGTATATATGTGTGTGTGTGTGTGTGTGTGTGTGTGTGTATATGTGTGAACTTACTGTACTTCAGGCTTTATGATCATCAAATTAAACATCGGAATTCGTTAGTATTTGGATGATGATTTACAGGAAATTTCATATGCCGTCGTGATAAACTGTTTGACTGCTGGTTGGTATGAGAGAGGTTTTTAGCCTAAAGAAATCTTGTCAGAAAAATAGACAGGCATTATCTTTGGGAAAACCTCTCTTAAGTAATATACTGTATATGTATATATACTGTATATATATATATATATATATATATATATATATATATATATATATATATATATATTTATTTATTTATTTATTTATTTATTTATTTATTTATTTATTTATTTATTTATTTATTTATTTATTTATTTATTTATAGATATAGATATAGGTATGTACATACATACTGGTCACATAATGGTCATATATGTATTTATCGACTGCCTCACAATATTTCGGATGTGCTTGTCACGACAAGTGAGAATCCGAGTGGGAAGTAAATGATCCGCTTTGTCTCTGGGAATATTTATAACAGTCACCAACTTCCGTTCTTCCACCGCACTAATAACGACCACTGCTTCATCTTCTTGGTTTCCATTGACTCTCTTGATCTTACTGCTGGCTAGGTTTACTCTCACTTTTATCCACTTACGCACACTTAAACTCTGCAATTTTTGCCACTATACGTGATCTGTATTTTATCATCCGCAAATACAAAACCTTGATGCAAGGTTGACGATGAATTTGCTCATCCTTCAGCCTTGCTCTTATATCTTTTCTCCTTTTGCTGTCCTTTCTAAAATGTCATGCAAGCAAAACAAGTATGCACACTGCCTTATCAGTTGGGAAGGACGTTGTTGATGATTTGAAAAAGTCATGTATTGAAGCATAAGAAGCAGGTGGATAAAGAAAAGAAAATTTTCCCATAACGAAAAAAAAAACTCGATCTCTACTTGGCTTGTTATTTTTGCTAAGGAGCTCATCATAAATCGCTTTTTCAGACCTGAAACCGAATAATATTTTGAGCTAGAGCATTGTGTATTGAACAGAGACCACCGTGGCACGCATGCCCCGGGTAGTATTTACTGGACTATTTCCAATTTCATGGAAACCTAGAGACAAAACTATGAATATGGTACTTGAAGAGATTGCACAAGCGTTCGGGGATTAGAACCTGGCTGATGTATGTAATCAGGAGCACTCCTTGCGGAATGATGATACTGCAGTGTTTTCCTCGTTGCGAATGTGCAACGACACACCAAGGCGTCGTCGTATTAGTGTTTCCCTTTTCCTTATTTTTTTTTTATTGAATAATAACTCATAGCTTATTTTTTCTTTTTGGTCGGGCGGTAAGGGAGGGAAAAGTTTCGGAAGAGTTTGGAACTACGATGTCTCAAGGAAAATAGAAGGCGTCGCAACTTGATTTTCATCGTTGTAACAGTTTTTTAACTCCTCTACTGATTGCTTCCTTAAGTATAAATCTGCTCATGTCACATTATAATGTAATCAACAATATTAACTAATCTATTTTGAACAGTTACCTTCACTTCAGTAGAATAGCATTACATTTATTCTTTCCTTTTACAGCGTACCACCTAAAGTCAAAAGAGGAAAATCGTAACTACTAATCTCTTATTAAAAAATTACGGTAGTAAGCATAGTAACTATTAAGAGCACATATTTGTCATAGTGATATATTAGCAATCAAAGCTGATCTAATATGAACAGTTAACTTTACCTCAACGGAGCACCAAATTTTAAACTTGGCCTTAGACGCATTCAGATGCAGTGTTGGTATTGCTTCGTTCTTTATTCCATGTCATCTCGGTATCCGGATTCCATGTCATTTATATCAGAAGTTTCTTGCATAAGCAGGCGATTCAAAATGCAAGCAGCAAATCCTCGAAGAATCCTTATTTAATTCATCTTTTCTCTTCTGTAAAGGAATCCATTTCTTTCATATATTTAATTTTTAGGAATCTTGTGAAAAGTAAGATCAGTAATTGCAATTGGAGTTACATTAGTACAGTGCCCATAAATTTGCCATAATTCTAACATTTCGATGTCCAAAATACGCGTGAATACAGCATTAAATCACGATCTCATTTACACTTGTTCCTATACTTGCTTAGTGAGTTCACGCGCGAACCCTGCCGCATTTTGGATTGGCTGTGAACAGACGTCTCTTTCTTGGCCATGGTGTCGTAAGTATGTAGATGAGAGGAGGCGACATCATATTTCAGGTTCCATAGAGGAGGTTTTAAATAGTGACGTTGGCGTTGATAGTGTCCGTGACTTTTTAAAAGCTATTAAATTTTTTGTTTTGTTATTTTTAACCATTTTATCTTTTATTAGATTATTAGTAATTTATCCTCAAAGTTTTACATTTTAACCATTCATATCACATTAGTAAATAACCTAACGGTTCCAGTGCCAAGTCGTTAGACTAGACTTTCATAAATCAGATCAAACCAAGTCACTTCAACCTTACAGCTCTGAGAGGAAAATGTACTTTATCTCAAACAAGGATCGTAAAGCCTGAGAAGATAGCTAAACTTTCGATTTTTATTTATATGTACTTCTCATGCGCGTTATTTTATATTCTACTTGTTCGGTAAGTGTATTTAAATGTTCTGAAGAAGCTTAGCCCCCGTTTAGTGTGGAGAAAAAAAAACAATCATAGATTTTAAGAGCGAAATGTTTGCCAAATTTTCTTCAGTCTTAATTTTAAACCCTTTTTCATGACAGAAAGATAATTGTATTGTTTGCTGTAGTGACGTTTCAACGACCTGGAGAAAAATGTAATTTCATTTTTTTTTATTTTGTTACTGCTGTTGTATCAATGTACTATTTATTTATACTGTTATCTGTCGCCTTATTCTTCGGCGTTCAAAGTTCTTGTTTTCTCTTGTGCACAGGTATGTGGAATGATGGCTATGGTTGAGATTTGATGGCGCCCGGAGATTTATACTGTGGCAGGGGTATGTACAGTAAATTCCCTTTCCCTCACCTTACTTTCTTCATTTTTCTCCACCCCATGTTGCGACGGTGGGCTATTGTTTTGGGGGTCTTTCAAATAAATCGCCGATCTGCTCTCTCTCTCTCTCTCTCTCTCTCTCTCTCTCTCTCTCTCTCTCTCTCTCTCTCTCTCTCTCTCTCTCTCTCAAGGAAATCATATTTTCACGAAGTTCCTTATTCGATTTAGCATAATAGTTGTAAAAAGTAGTAACCAGCTTCCTCAGAATAAACTGCCCACTTGAACAAACGATTGGAAATAATATATGTATACATTATATGTGCATGTATCCATACTGTATATATATATATATATATATGTGTGTATATATATATGTATATATATATACATAATTTATATATGAAATATATATTTCATAAAAAATATATGTATATATATACATATACAAAAGTTTATGCATAGCATTCTATACTGTAGAACATTTAGTATTATCAGTGCGTATCTGATATTAGTTTAAGTAGTACTTTCTAATATATATATATATATATATATATATATATATATATATATATATATTATATATATATATTTTATATATATATATATATATATATATATATATATTATAGTGTGTTTGTGTACTATTTAAACTAATAACAAATAGGTATTAATAACACTAAATGTTCTACAGTATAGGATGCTGCATGTATAATTTTTTTTTTTATGATTAGCAACGATAGTTTTAAATTCCATATCTAGTCGTGCAGGGGTACAATGCAGGCCATTCTATCGAACTACTTGCCGTTTGGTACTCCCCTATACTACCATCATTTTCAGTACATTATGAGTACACTAGTTGTGTAATAAGAGTACATGAATGAATTAAAGTAAGTACATAATCAAATAAATAATCATAGCCAACAAATTAAATGAGACAGTTATAGTATTTTTGGTGTTATCTCAAGGGAACTAAAACCCAGGTCTGTGGTTAGATAAGGTACAGAATCTAAAATAAAGCCCTGGGCTTGGAAACGGCGATTATCGGGTCGCCAGGCGTAAGGGAGCTTGGTTTAGCATATACTTGAACCAAGCACCCACTACCAGCGTCAGAGATATTTCAATCATTAAATTAAAACGTAAGTATAATGTGAATTCAACTAACAAATTTTTCATTTTTAAATTACAAAAGCGTCTCGAGCTTGACCATTTGATCTTAGTTATTATATCGATGAAATCAACTCAGTTTATTAGATATGTAGATATATACTTCGCATTGAAGTTGCATTAATTGTGTGAAGAGTGTATTATAGATTTTGAGATGGGTCTGAGCTAGATGTGGTTTTTCTTATTGGATTTCAGTGACGTTTACGCGGAAAGCTCGGTTAAGGAAAAGAAACGACTGAAGGCTATTTTCAGATACGTTTCCAGGATATTTCTTTAACGTTGGGAGATAATGAAAATCCTGTGATTTCAGTGCTTATGTGGATTGAAGAATACTCTCACTGTGGTGGCGATGAAATGGATATATCCTTTAAACTCGGCCAGATTGTGATACGCCAAAGGCAGGACATCATCTGCAGTTATGTGAGAGAGAGAGAGAGAGAGAGAGAGAGAGAGAGAGAGAGAGAGAGAGAGAGAGAGAGAGAGATTAAATTTAAGGAACGGTCTAAAACAGCTAAGAACGTGTCATGTTCGTTAGCAGCTGTATGGGTGCGTCTTTTGACCTATTTCAGGTTAGTTTGAAAAAAGATGTATACTTTAGAATCAACACGATATTTCTTATTGCTTTTGAATGCTTGGATTATCGGGACACGTGGCAGGAAATAAAAAACTGGAATAGGTTGGTATAATTTTGAGAGTTAATTGGACGCTACTAAGAAGGACAAAACAATGTTTCAACAAACTGTAAGCAACGTGACATAAAAATTTGAATCTTTAAGGACCACAAATGGTCCTTCAGTTGTCAGTGGTACTGAAAGCAGATACCGTGTGTTGTGGTCAGGTGTAAAATACGAAATGTGCAATGGAAGATGAAATTAATATATCAGAATCAAAATTAGTTGGAAGTCAGAAAATAATTGGAAAGGAAAGAAAACTGGTATTCCGCAAAGGAGAGATTGGTGAAAATGCCTCGAATATTTGTAATAAAATTGTATAAAGATGCAGCTACGCCTTCAGATGGTGATACTTCGAAAGAACAGAGCAACTGTGATAACAGGCAGTATCACGTCGGTGTCAGTAGATTTGAAATCCCTAACGGTCTAGTGTAACCACTGCTTTGATTAGTAGGATTTATAATGCTGTTATGCAGTTTATAAAAAGAAAATCTGCAGGTAAAACTGCAATTTTCTAAAACACAAGAATCAGAATGAAAGTGGAGAGATTACAACTTTCGGATAACGGCCTTACAAGAATTTACGAGATCCATCCGTAATGCAAATAGTTTAAGTGGTCGGGACTCCATTTTGGTATCCTACTATACTCCTGTTAAGCGCAGTACGAGTATATGCAACACACCCACGTACCTGTATTATCCAACTCGTATTTAGCCACATTGAGCCCGTCATGCTTAATTCACTTCAGATATTGATGTATTTATCAGATACTCTTCTGACGTAATCTATATTAACATAATCTAAAAAAAAAAAAAATTTATCTTTACATACCTCCTAGTACACCTAAAAATGATACTTTAGAAATTACATATTCTGAACTGTGAGTTTTATAAAGTGAAAGCGGTTACACACTGAACAAGGAACAAAACTACTGAAAGGGTAGGAGTGGGTTTAACTAGCTGAGCTCAATATAATTTTGAGGTGATGAAGAAAAGAGATTAAGTAAAAGACGAAAACTAATGCAGTATAAACATCGCAAATACCCTAGTTCCTCTGAAGTTGCAAATGACCTTTCTGTTCACTGAACTACCGACTCTTCATCAAAACCTTTAAGGCCATACCGTTGCGTTATTAACACAAAAGCAACCCCTCGATAAAGCAATAACACCAATATGAAAACGATAGCTCTCAAATGTTCTATAGGTAATGCAGATATATCCTTAATTATCAATGGACGATAAATCAACGTCAAATTACAGTCGTCACTAACTTCATCGAGGCACCTATCACACCTAGAGTACGCCAAGAGGATTACAGAGACACCAACAAAGTCAAATATTCTCAAAATATCAATATAAATATATCTCAACAACATCTAAACTATTAATCCACCAGTGGAAAGCAATACCATCCGTATAAGGGGCTAGCCATAAATCGTCCGATACACTACAGTACCATAGCTGTCTAGTACTCGCCGTACTGTATAAATAACGGTAACGAAACTAATATCACGATGCGTAATGCATGAAAAAGCTTTGGGTAATTATCTTTACAGTTGTTTTATTATTGTTTTTAGGTCACGTCAGAACTTCTTAAAACCTTAACCAAAAGACACAGATGGCCTTCACTTAGATTAAGGGTGAAGCACGAATGGTTTAAGTGAAGATTTCCAATCGATTATTCGCCCCGTGCATGGTGAAGAGTCAAGAGGTTTTGGGGTGGGGGGTGAGTGAACCAATATTTAGTGAAAGGCCATTTCACAATTAAATGCACAAACGTCCAAAGGTTCCATTTGTAGTTTAGCCGTCTTCCCTTCAATGCGTCCGCTAAACGCTCTTCATTGCAGCCCAGCCCCATGGCGTAAAAAAGGGGTTGTATGAGTAAACCCTTCAGCGTCAATATACCTGAAGCCTTGTTCAAGTCGAAGTAGCTGAATTCACTGGCGACCATTTCTCCGTCGTCTCACACGTTAGCTCGGAAATCAAAATAAAAGATTAGTACCCGAGAATCATTGCTTAAACCACCCAACAACAGATAAGGCCATTATGCAAATTAGTTTAAAATGGCAGCACAAAAACCTGTAAAGACATGTATCCTAAAACAGTCATGTGTAAGTAGAATACACCAAAGTGAAAATTACCTCATTCAGACCAACACAAGACTGTGTGAGAAATTATAGTACAGAAAAATAAATTATATTTATTTTTGTACATGACATACTTTAAGTATTGTGTAACAAGCAATTGCACTATTTTCCTTATGGGTATATAAATATGATCTCTCTTATGCGTTGGTGTAATTCATAATGTGTGTAACTTGAATTGCTTTTTTTTTTTTATACAATGCTTACCTCAAAGCATAGTGTGATAAGGTTAACAGTATCATCAGTGTCTGTGCACACGACTTGCTACTCGAAGTGGTCATCATAACTACCTGTACAACGTATATCAGTTGACATAAGTTCAGCGGTCATTTCAAAGTTTTTCAAAATTGGAGTATGAATTACGAAAAAAGTTTTTTTGAATTTTGATGCTTTAGACTATGTTTAAACTCCCTGTGTGTTGCAAAATTTTGTATAGGCCTAACAGGTAATTCTGAAGGTTCTGAGATGCAATCTAGTTTACTAAAGGATTTATGTTTAGAGATTACTTGATCTTTATGATGGTTCTTTAAATGATATCTAGAAGATTGTTATTAATCTAAGTACATATTAGCATTAACTTCAAAGCGTATGCAACATTTATTTAAACTGACCAAGAATGTGTAGATAACTTCATATGCTTTCCAGCCAGAGACTTAGTATAGGAATGCGAATGTTAAGCGTAATGTATTTTTAACAAGTAAAAAATAACTAACATACCTAGGTCTAGCAGCAAAAGCTTAACATTAGCAAAAGTGTAATTGCATTGGCAAATATGTGCCAGTAAATAATTATTTTGGAAGTGGTTTAGATATATAAAATAATATTTTTCATAAAAATAAAAACAGTCTTATGATAGATATAAAGTACATATTTTCAAGGTCAGTTCATTGTCTTTATACACTTTAGATCTATGTTCCAGCTGATTCTTGTTGCCCCGCCTGCAAATGCTTGCGTCACACAGGCACACACACCCATTGATATCGTTTTAGCTACAGTAATACTTTTCGTTTTTATATATTTATATTTTTTCTGCATTGAGACGTAAAAGTAATCTAAGTAGGACTATTTAAAATTTAATGGTTGCAATGCAAGCAATATCAATGTTATGAAAGTTTTCTGTTTTTTTT
The DNA here is from genome assembly GCF_040412425.1 of Macrobrachium rosenbergii. Classification (NCBI taxonomy): domain Eukaryota; kingdom Metazoa; phylum Arthropoda; class Malacostraca; order Decapoda; family Palaemonidae; genus Macrobrachium; species Macrobrachium rosenbergii. Next base: position 58,485,347 of record NC_089763.1, read on the forward strand.
ATATTTTAAAATTCGAAGCCTTTGTTTTTCTTTTTTGTCTAGCTCGTGTGCACTGGATAAATGAAAGGTGTGGGGATGTTCATCAGTTTTTCCAAAATTTGGTTGTGTAATATTTTCTTACACTTTTGATATGTGATAGGTGTAACTAATGAACCATATTAACATTCATTGCTCCATATATTTTATTGTAACTCTACTTTATTCAAATATATTTTATGATATACATTTGGTTCTAATAATATATATGTACTGTACATGTTGTAGGCACTGATGGTACAGTAAGTGCATCCAAACTAGTTTATATATAAAAATTCCTGAAATTATTATATGAATAATTTTATAACCAGTAAATAAGCCAGGTGATTTGCGTTTCAAGTTACCAGCTGTATTAAGTACACGTTATAGAAAACTGTAATGTATGGGAAATACTAGACAGTGTCCCTTGGTCACTATATATATATATATATATATATATATATATATATATATATATATATATATATATATATATATATATATATATATACATATATATATATATATATATATATATATATATATATATATATATATATATATAAAATTTTTGACACATCTGGATCGAACCCCAGTATTCGTGACTGAAAGGCCAGGGCGTTACCAATTGACCCACGTGTGTGTTGGCGTAAGAAAAGTAAAGGTATTTTTTAACAAGTGAAACATTGACAGTGAATTCTTGGAACTTAACCATTGATAAACTACAAGTACCCTCTTTTGGAAGACCTTTAGGCAGACGCCGATGGCCTCGATAAGGTAAACCTATCCTAATGGCGAAACAGTTCTCTCTCTCTCTCTCTCTCTCTCTCTCTCTCTCTCTCTCTCTCTCTCTCTCTCTCTCCGGACATCAGCAGTACAACTTTTCATTGACATTATCAGTTCGGAGTCTTTTTCACGCGCACTTATAGTCTTCAGACTTTCATTTTCCTTTATTAGGAATTTTCCTCTTCTTTTTTTAACGTCACTCCCGGTAAATGTTATTAAACGGCGCGGGGATTCCCCCGGGCATCCTGACATTAACATAAATTATTGGCTTTTGTGAAATATTAAAAGCGACGGATTTTTAGCCAACTTTTTTCATGAAGGGGTAAGACAGCAGCGTTATTATTATTAGGAAGCGGAATATTGAGTAACTTTTTAGGGCGAGGCTGAATGGGCCTTGGTGTGAGTGGTTGTCTGTTCTGAGAAATTGTTTAGTTTTTCATAATGTTGTGGTCGATGTGTGGGTTATGAGTTTTTCTCATCAGGTCATCCCTTTATTTATTACCCCAACTAACGAAGTGGGAGGGACGCTTTTTAGCATTGTGTGTGTGTGTGGGGTCGGGTGTTTTTTTTTTTTTTTTTTTTTTTGTTAGCAGGATATCCCAAAACTGATAAAAAATTGAGTGAAACTTAGATGACTCATAAGGTTATCATCTCCTTAAGGTTCCTTGATAGTATATCAGGTAAAGTTCTCCAAATGATGTCGATCCCAAGGTCTAGAGAATATTCTCTAGGCCTTGGTCGATCCTATTCTGAAGGAGTAAGGAGAAGCACGTGAAGACTGGAGTTTTGGTGGATTAAATGTTTTATAGCCCGTATGTATTTGGGTGTTGTTGATGGAGGTATGCTTTGTATTGAGTGCACACGTTTGAGTTATCATTGTTGAATATAGTTAAGCCCATTGTAAGTTTCATTGGATATGGCGCCTCCATTGGTAAACATTTTTGTTGTTCTTGTTCTTGCCATTTGGTCCTGCGCTCATATTTTTACAACTCTTCCATACGGCCGCCATTTAATTTTGTATAAAACCCACCTAGCTTGTTTCATTATTCCACTAAGGCTTTGCCAGTGATTGGCGATATTGATGATAATACCACTGGGTGAGAGTGTATTTTAACGTAGGGGCAGGCTTTACGATATGTTCAGATGTCTTAACCAGTCAATACATATTTTCCAGTTATATGGTTTTTAATCGCTCTCAAAGGTAAACCCCTTCGGTGTACTTATCTTAAGTGGCGGCTTTGATACTTTTTCAGTGGTCGTTCAACCTTGATTCAGCAATTAAAGTTGAATGTAGCAAGGGCTTGTATTGTATTTTTTTTAAACTCCAGCTTTTTGGTACTGCACACTTAGCGCATACACACACATTATATATATGTATATATGTATATATATATATATATATATATATATATATATATATATATATATATATATATATATATATCTTAAAACGTATTTATCCACAAAAAGTACATTTATGATTAAAGCTGTTTCAGAATATTCATTAAAATTTGATCAATGTTTTTCTACTTTAGTTCACGTCTTCAGTGATAGATTTCTCAACAACAGCAGGATTTTGTGTTTGAGTTTGATTCAGCAATTAAGTGTAAATGTTGTAATGACTTGCCTTGTGTTTTTCTGAAACCACCCATATTTGTGGTACTTCACCCATATTTGTGATATATATATATATATATATATATATATATATATATATATATATATATATATATATATATATATATATATATATATATATATATATATATATACTTGATAATGTGGACTGTTTGTCCAAGAAAGCTTGTAACTTTTGAATAAAAACTCCATTAGATACCATCCAGTTTGAATGAGGTCCTTTTAGTAATTCTACTAATGCACAGAACAATTGTGTATGTGATAAAAATTAATATATATATATATATATATATATATATATATATATATATATATATATATATATATATATATATATATATATATATATATATAGTATATTTCACTGAAAGAACGTATTTATCAATAAAAAAAGTATATTTGTGTCAAGCTATTTCAGAATATTTATTCATTTCTGATCAATGTTTTAAGTTTTAATAGTTGTAGATATCTGTTTACTAACATTAGCAGTTATGACATGGCCCATCGACGGATGGTATCTTGTTTAAGTTGTATTTTAAGAGATCTTTCGCATTCACAATTAATCCCTGATCCTCTTTCCCTGCCGAGAGCAACAAGATTTACTGAACAGCAGTAGCAGTATGCAGTGAATAGGTCTTGCAATAGAAGGTATAAAACAGAAGCTTAAAGCCAAAGCACATAAGATCCAACGGATCATAAACAGGAATAAAGGATACCAAGAGAACACACTCTTCAGAACCAACCAGAAAAGACTATACAGCCAACTAGAGGGGAAGACAACTATCAGGAAATTCCTGAAGCCGAACCAAGTAAGAGGCTGGGAAAACATATGGAGTAATCTGGTATCACACAACAAACATGCAACATGGCTCCAGGAAGTCAAGGCAGAAGAAATGGGGAGCATAACACAAAGAGTCACCGAGATCATGACAGACACAGTCAGACACCAGTTAAAGAAAATGCCCAGCTGGAAAGCCCCAGGTCCCGATGAAGTCCATGGATACTGGCTCAAAAACTTCAAGGACCTACACCCAAGAATAGCAGATGGTTGACCACAGGGAGAACATCCTTAGTACAGAAAGACAAGAACAAGAGAAATATAGCGAGTAACTACAGGCCTATCACCTGCCTACCAATAATGTGGAAGTTAGTAACAGGTATCATCAGTGAAAGGCTGTGCAACTACCTAGAGGATACAAACACCATCCCTCACCAACAGAAAGGCTGCAGAAGGAAGTATAGGGTCACAAAAGACCAGCTCCTGATAGACAAAATGGTAATGAAGAATAGTAAGAGAAGGAGAACCAATCTAAGCATGCCATGAATTGACTACAAGTAAGCCTACGACATGATACCGCACACTTGGCTAATAGAATGCCTGAAAATATATGGGGCAGAGGAAAACACCATCAGCTTCTTAAAAAATACTGGAATACAGTATTTACAAGCTCTGGGATAAGACTAGCAGAGGTTAACATCAGGAGAGGGATCTTTTAAGGCAACTCACTGTCCCCACAACTCTTCGTAGTAGCCATGATTCCCATGACAAAAGTACTGCAGAAGATGGATGCCGGGGGTATCAACTCAAGAAAGGATGCAACAGAATTAGCCATCTGATGTTCATGGACGACATCAAGTTGTATGGTAAGATCAACAAGAAAATAGATACCCTAATCCAGACTGTAAGGATTTTATCTGGGGACATCAGGGTGGAGTTTGAAATAGAAAAATGCACCTTGGTCAACATACAAAAAGGCAAAGTGACAAGGACTGAAGGGATAAAGCTACGAGACGGAAATAGCATCAAACACATGGATGAGACAGGATACAAATACCTGCGAATAATAGGAGAGGATATAAAACACCAAGAGATGAAGGACATGATCAGGAAAGAATATTTGCAGAGACTTAAGGCGATACTCAAGTCAAAACTCAATGCCGGAAACATGAAGAAAGCCATAACACATGGGCAGTACCAGTAATCAGATACAGCGCAGGAGTAGTGAAGTAGACAAAGGCTGAACTCCGCAGTATAGACCAGGAAACTAGGAAACACATGACAATACACAAAGCACTACACCCAAGAGCAAATAGAGACAGACCATACATAACATGAAAGGAAGGGAAGAGAGGGCTACTAAGCATAGAGGACTGCGTCAACATCGAGAGCAGAGCACTGGGGCAATATCTAAAAACCAGTGAAGTGGCTAAGGAGTGAATGGGAAGAAGGACTGACAAAAGCAGATGAAAACCCAGAAATATACAGAGACAGGAGAATGAAAAACAGAACAGAGGAATGACACAACAAACCAATGCACTGACAGTACGTGAGACAGACTAAAGAACTGGCCAGCGATGAAACATGGCAATGGCTACAGAGTGGAGAACTCAAGAAGGAAACAGAAGGAATGCTAACAGCGGCACAAGATTAGGCCCTGAGAACCAGGTATGTTCAAAGAACAATAGGTGGAAATAATATCTCACCCATATGCTGGAAGTGCAATACGAAGGACGAGACCATAAACCACATAGCAAGCAAATGTCTGGTGCTTGTACAGAACCAGTACAAAAAGAGGTGTGATTCAGTAGCAAAAACACTCCACTGGAGCCTCTGCAAGAAAAACCAGCTAGCTTGCAGTAATAAGTGGTACAAACACCAACCTGACAGAGTGATAGAAAACGATCAGACAAAGATCCTCTGGGACTATGGTATCAAAACAGATAGGGTGATACGTGCCAATAGACTAGACGTGACGTTGATTGACAAAATCAAAAAGAAAGTATCACTCATTGATGTCGCAATACCATGGGACACTAGAGTAGATGAGAAAGAAAGAGAAAAAATTGACAAGTATCAAGACCTGAAAATCAAAATAAGAAGGATATGGGATATGCCAGTGGAAATTGTACCCATAATCATAGGAACACTAGGCACGATCCCAAGATCCCTGAAAAATAACTTAGAAAAACTAGATGCCAAAGTAGCTCCAGAACTCATGCAGAAGAGTGTGCTACTAGAAACAGCGCACATAGTGAGAAAAGTGAAGTACTCCTAAGGTAGGATGCAACCCGGAACCCCACATTATAAGAACCCCACAGTCGAATAGATGACCTGATAGACAAAAAAAAATAATAATAATAATAATAATAATAACAATTCATGCCCTCCGTGGTAGATTTCTCAATAACAGCAGGATTTTGTGTGTTCACCAAAAAAAAAAAAAAAAAAGTAAATGAAATCTGGTCAGTATAAATTCAAACAGCTGTTTGCACTTCAGCATCTTCCTTAAGTACTGTACTTGTACAGGGCTTTTTTATCTTGAAACATTTGTTGGAACATAAAATACAATATGTGATGGCAGTAAATGTGATTGCGTTTGTGTATGTATGCATGTATGTTGTTTAATTTCTAAGATGGATGGTCTGTGGCATGTTCGTGTTTATGCATCCATTGAAGGATGTATGTGCGCACCAAGCCAAGGAAAGTGAAACTACTATATGTGACCCTTTTATCATCCTTGCGCATTATTTTTGATAGCCAGAGTGAGAACCATAATTTTGCGCGTGTATTCGTTTTTGGATTACTAAGGGTGAGACCTATTGGGGTAATAGAAACCTCACAGATTTTTTTTTTTTTTTTTAAGCATTCGTCAGAATAAAAACGTTGTGGATTTCTTTTGTTGCTTGCTTATACTTTGGTTATGTTTGGTGAAAATGTAAGAAATTTATCGGTAATTTGATTTGGGGCCCACTGGAGTATCTTATAATTCGTAGTTCCGTGGAAATATTGATCCGGAACTTGTATCATTGTGTAAAGGGTGTAAAAAGTCATGTGAAGCTCTGGACCTTTTTTTTTCTTCTTCTTCTTCATTTCTTCAACTCAATGTTCGTTATATTATTTCGTGAGTTGGCGTGTGAGCAAAATGAGAACAACTGAAGTATTCTTTCTATAACAGCAATAAAAGCGAACGGCAGTAACTGTTGCAGGATTTCCTCATTGCCGAATCAGAACTGAGCATGATTTTAACGTATTAATCTGCACAAAAGCCTAACTAGCAGCAAGTTCACCCTTTACAATAACTGCGAAATTCATCTCTTCTCTTGCTTGATCTGTCACACTTGCTTGAAGGTGACAGATTTTCGCCAACATTTTCGTTTCGATAAGTATCAGATAATGTAGATTTACAATAATGCAGCAGAAGGTTGCAGACCCCTATCATTTTGGGCCTTTCCCCTTACACTGATTGGTTTGAACGTGCGATCTTTAATATACACTTCAGCAGGGACAAAAACAGCGCCGTTTTATTGCAAAGCAAATTCTCGTCCTCCTTGTAAGGCACCCACAATCTTTAGATATGTTCTCCTTTTCCTTGGAACATGGTGAATTAATGTCTTCTGTCAATGACTTTTTCCCACTAGCAGCAGTTTTCAGGTAATACCGTTTGTTACCACATTAACAAACATATAAGCTGCTATTAAAAATTCTTCGCAGTTTAATTTTTGCAGGCCAGGTACGTGTCAAGCGCTCATAATTTTCTTGAATAGTGTGAGGTTTCAGCATCTTTAATTTTTTCCTAGATACCCATAGGCTTATTTTTTTTTTTTTTTTTTTTTTTTTGCGAGGCGTCGTTTTAGACAGTCTGTACCTTGTGCTGAAGGTCCTTCTTTTTGTGCCTGTCTTAATCCTGACTACGGGTAATCTACAGTCACCCATGGTTTTATGTCTTTTTACTTGATGTAATACGATACCAGAGATAGTTTTTTAATATTTCTCCTCAAAACTCCCCATCAATCTCTCATTGTTTTCACTAATTTCCACGAACATTGTAATTACTTAGAAAGGTTTTCCTAGAAAAAATTATTTAACCGCCGGGTATTAACCGATTTATTTAAGCTTTTTTTCATCTGTTGGATTTCTTTTTAGAATTTTCGGTCTTGTTTGCTCTGAAATTGTTTACAGTATTACATTAAGTCATTTAGCTACAGATTTTATCTTTGTACTTTTTATTTAAATTTTATCATCCAACAAATTCCATAACGTAGTCCTAGGATTCTTGTAAACTTTTCATTGCAGCTAAATCTTGGTCTCATCTTTTTGCCCATAACCATGTTCTGTGCTGTATATTGTATTTTCAGGCCAGAAAAAAATCCTTGAAAATATAACCTCCTTTGGCTGTTTGGGTTTTATTGAAATTTCACCTATTGCCGATATTTTGATAGGTTTTCGTTCTCCTTCATAAATAGATTTCATAGCTAATGTGGTCCGTCCATGCTCATGCAGTCTTTTTCTGGTTCTTCGTCACTCTGTCCGAAAATGTTCATTCGAAACTGTCTTGTTTCCATTTTCTTTAAACATTTGTTTATTCCATTTGGATATTGTATCAATTTTGGGTATTTCGACGGAAACTTCTCATTTCAAACCCTACTGTATGAACACCTTCCTATTCTCTTACATTCACGTTGTGTACGCCCTTTTTTAGTTTTCTGTAAAAGAAAACTATTTGTCTGTCCGTCCGCTCTCAGATCTTAAAGACTGCTGAGTCTAGAGGACTGTAAATCGGTATGTTGATCATCTGCCCTCCAATCATCAAACATACCAGATTACAACCCTCTAGCCTCAGTAGTTTTTTTTTTTTTTATTTAAGGTTAAGGTTAGCCATGGATCGTGCGTCTGTCAGCGCTACCCAGAGGCGTGCGACGCACCATGACTTGACCGCATGTGGGGAGCAACTGAAGCGTTGCCGGTCGTACCTGATAGTTTTATACAGCATTATACGGTGTACAGAATACTCGCTTGCGGCGAAGGAACTTCGGTGCATTTTTACTTGTTTTATTATTATTATTGGTCTTGAAGTTAATAAGTTTTTTTTTCACTAGTTTTCCAGAGGCTTAGTCCCTTTCCTTTCGAAGTACTTTCTACACACGTCTGGTCAAAGCAAAAGTGTAAACGTATGCATGTAGGCATGATTTATTATTATGAACAATTATGAGCAGGGTAAATTGATACTTCTACTCTCTTCATATTGTACTATGTGCTCACTTAAAAGTAAGGTTCAATGAGAGGGAAATACATCATGTTCCTTAGATATGCTTTGGCAATATTTCTTTTTCTTTCCAGACCGTGTACGTGTACTCAGTGTCCATCACATGCTTATATTTGTCTCCGCAAAAAAAGAGAAAAAAAAGCTGAAAGACGCAGAGATATAGGGGGTTTTAGTATAAAGGACCTCAGCCGATGAACCGTCATTGTGTTATAACCATAACTTTAATGAGGCTTTTCATATCGACCATCATAAAACGTATTTATTGGAGAGTCCTTGCAAGTTTCCGTTTTATGGATTGACTGTATTTCGAGGAGTAAGAATTGTGTATATAGCTTTTGGTAAGAGTCCGAATACATGGCTTGGCTTTTAGGAGCTCGTAAAAATAGCAGACCGCCGCTTTTTCCTTTTCTCTTTCTTTCTCTTTTTTCGATTGAGCTTCCTTTTTTATGTATTGCGTATGTTCTCTTTTTATTACGTGGAAAAATAGTCGGTGTGAGCATGTGTGTGCTGGCATCTGTATATTGAGTTCGAGATGCATGAATATAATCATTGTCACTTTTGAATGGTCCCCTAAACCCCAGTGTCCTTCACTCGATCAGGTGCGTTCACTGACCTTATTCTTACTTATGGCTGTTTTGGTGTGGCCAGATATCTGACTTGCCAAATTCCTTCAACGTATAGAATAAATGCAAGTCTTTATGAGCTGTCGTCTAATATTTTGCCTAACAAAGACGGTGTTAGTAATAGAATTGCAGCTTACAGGGAATTGCCCTTGTTTTTTCAGTACTTTTTGTTAAGGTTGCTCTGTAACATCTAATGTCACCAATACCTGTCAAGAGTAATTGAATAATGATAGGACCCAGAGGTATTACGTAAATACCAGTCTGTCAGCCAAAGGTGATTGTCAAATGCCAACTCTGGTGCCACAGTTGCGGATGCAGCCCATTATTCGTAGGATCAAATTTCGTCTTTTGTGTGTGTGCGTGTGTTTTTGTGTGTGTAGGGCCGTTCCTTTCTTTTAACCATTGTTAATCTTTCGCCTGCTTTATCTTTAACCTGCTTCTCTGAATTTCTTTGATGAAAGAGAAAGAAAAGACAATTCTCTCTCTCTCTCTCTCTCTCTCTCTCTCTCTCTCTCTCTCTCTCTCTGAAGCCTAGCGTTGGTATATTTTATCTTTCCATTAATTTTTTCCTCGATGTGTTGACCAAGTTTTCTTTCATGTCTTTTTAGTCTTTTTAGTCTTCAAGTCTTTCAGATGAAGGCTTTTCTTCGTTATGCAAAAGGAAATTAAACAGAACGATTGAAGTGTCTATGTAACTAATGATTTTTTATTGTGAAATCACGTCACACTTTTTGTGATTTGATAACTGTGTATGCATTTTATATGTACTTGTATTATAAATGTATGTAGCACAGTCTTTTATGTATTTTCATTTAGTGCACATTTGGCCTACGAAACTTTCTGTCTGCACTACAGTAACTTTCAGTACTTGTTTTCTTCAAGGGAAAAACAAAAATTACTTCTCTGCTCCATTAATTTATTCTTAGCCGACGGCTGTTTCAGCCATGAATCCAGAGAGAGCCCCATTGGCCGGCGGGCATTATGAATTCGGAGCAGGCGTGAAGTAAACATTACTAATAAAATAGAATTTATGTCTTCCTTTGCATCTTTTCCCACTTCTATGAGCTGTCGATGTTTTTGACAGCTTTCCTCCACCTGGCGCTGTCAAATACTTCGTCCTCTGACAATTGTTTGTCTCTCAGATCTTATCACATGGTCATACCACTGCAGTCTTCTTTCCTTGGCCTTCTTTTTAGTTCTACGGCTTTAGTAGTGCCTCTTATTCTTTCATCTTGATACTATCCATTTATATCACTCCACACATCTATCTAAGCGTTTTCATCTTTACCGTGTCCAATTTCTTCTCCTGCGCTCTCTTTACCGGCCACGTTTCAACTCCATATATCAAGGCTGGTCTCACTACTGTCTTATACACTTCCTTTAATCTATATGTTAATTCTGCCTTCACACAAGGCACCTGATATCTATCTCTAATTTTCCATCCGGCCTGCACTGTGTGTTATTTCTACATCCAAATTTCCATCACCAGCTACTGTTGAACCAAGATACCTAATTTTTTCTACTCGGCTCAACCTTGTCCCTTCCATTACAAATATCAGCGTCTTGATCTTCATTGAACCTTGAGTATTCAGTCTTCTCTCTACTGATTTTAATCCTCTGTCTTCCAGTACCTTCTTCCATTGCACCAGTTTTGACTCCACTGTCCCTCTGTTGGTGCTGCATATGACAACGTCATCAACAAACAGCATGCACTCAGGTCAAAAAGTTATGGACTTGAAGGAAATCCCCGACGTAAACCAACTCTTACTGATACCAATCAGTTAACCCAACACTGCTTCTAATCTGCGTTTTTGCTCCTTCACACATATCTTGGACCAACCTCACATACTTCTCTGGTGTTCCCTTTGCTCGCATACACCTCCAAACCTCGTGACGCGGGACTCTATCATATTCCTTTTCCAGATCTATCAATACTATGCGCAGTCCTTTTTGCTTTTCACGGTGTGTTTCCATCATCTGTCGAAGGGCGAACACTGCAACTGTCGTTCCTCTTCCTGGCATGAAACCAAATTGTTCTTCACCTACAGATGTTTCTTCCCTAATCCTTTGGTCCAGTATTCTTTTTCATTAGCTTTATTCCTCTGTAATTTGCACAATCCTGTATGTCACCCTTCACTGTATAGATAAAACTTTCTCTCAATTTCGGAGGATGTATTGCCCATAAATATCGAAAATATCCATATCTTGGGTCATATATGCCAGTAGAAGATAACTCATGGACAGGTATACTAAACAAAGGTGATAAAAATTAATGAAGCCCTCTTAAGAATTTTATGAACAACAGAAAATAATGGAAAAATATTGAAATACTAGCATGGTGAAAAAGGACTAAGAGCTGGAAAATGAACTGTCAAAATAGGTGTAGAAATGTAAAATTTTACTCATTTACCTTTTGATCCTGTCACATGTTTCGTTCGTTGTTGAACATTTCTTTAGAATAAGAATATTAAACAGAGAAATAATTTCATAAAAAAAATATGGGACGAATTAAAGAGGCTGTAAGTGAGTGTTTTCATGTTCTAGCTAATGTGTTTGTGGAATGATTTGTACTTCTTTTTTAAACAATTGTGTACTTTTAATTCCATAATAATTTCTAAGTAATGTATCTTAAATACATTCTTTTTTTAAGTAATGTATCTGTGTGAAAAATTGCACATACATTGTTCATAGGATGCAGCATAGAACTGTGATTTATTGTCAGAAATAAGTTGTACACAACTGTGAAAATTTTTGTAAGGTTTTTCTATACTATTTTTTCAAGCATTACATAATTTTTCATATGAAAAAATGTGGAAATTCTTTAGATCTTGCTATAGTCCTTCCCAACCAATCAGTGATCAGAGGGTAGAAGAACAAAAATGCTGTTCACATGGCTGGGGGAGACGGAGATTCCCCTCTACAGAGTCAGACCTCCTCCAGACCTTCTCCAGTGAGGAGGAATAGACACTGTCTGGGACCGTCTTCCAACAGGGGTTGCTCGTCACCGTGAAGAACACTCTAGGAGGAGCGGCTCCCTCTACTAAGCCGTTCTTCTCAGTACCCATCCAGGAGGGTTTCCTGATTTCATTATAGAAGTACTTCACAGAAGTTTACCTCCTGGAGGCAAGAGCAGGACAGAACAGAGTGTCATCCCTCCCGACACTGATCACCGAGACGGTGTACTGATGGGAAGTCAGGAAAGCATCGCCTTTCGCATTTGGGAGAAACATCTTGGGAACGGCACTACCCTGCCTAGATGTACAGTAGATCATCAGGATGGGACAGTGAGCATGGCACCATAGCCGACAGCCTCCCCATGATGTCGGGAACCGGATGTCCACCCAGCAGAACGAAATGGAGACCAGGAGATACCGGGGCTATCAAATCGAGTAGGTGCCACATACTCAGAGCAAGCGATGGAGTCCTCCCTTCTGGGTCTGCCAGATAAGCAGAGTAGCTTCTCGGACATTATCCTCAGTATCTGTTAAGGAATGGTCCACTTGTGGATGTGTCCATTTTACTTCCCTCCAGAATTGATGAGCCAGGCAGTAACCAAGAAGAGAGAAGATGCAAAGAACTCCCTCTTGACGGTCTCACTCAAGTCAGCATCATGAGGGCAGTTGATCAGCATGGTGGCCCAAAGTAGGCCCACACTGACCTCAAGACAGCCGTTCCCCCCCAATTCCAACTCCAACAACAGGGCCTCCCAGCCACTCAGGAAAATTAACAAGAGGAAAGAAGGCAGTCCTTCTGGACCTCCCAGCCCCTCCGTCCTGGGAAATGAAACAGGATGGGGAAGAGAGGGGGCAGTAAATGAAGTTTGCACATTCCCAACCCCAAATCAGACCAAGGTTAGGGGCTGTCTGGGGAACAAGTGGCCAGAGTGGCAGAATGGAGCATCACCAAGGTCATAGCTTCCCTGAGGAAAGTGCCTTGTGAACCGCTCAGAAGGGCCTCAGACTGGGCCTTGATCTTGTTTTCCTGTTGGAACTGGCATCAATGAAGAGGATGGGTGAACTTCATGCCTTCTCATATGACTTGACCCACACCCATGGATGGACATCAATGGGCTTTACCGTCCTCCCAGAGTTTGTGGTGAAGACCCAGAGCACCTCCACACACGACCCAAGGCTCGATGTTTTCTTCATTCCTTCACTTAAGGACTTTTAAGGTAATGAACAGGATGAAATGGTGCTATGCCCGGTCAGAGCTTTGAGAGCCTATGTAGGTAATGAACAGAATGAAATGGCGCTATGCCCAGTCAGAGCTTTGAGAGCCTACCTTAAAGGTACAGCCCTACAGACCAGTCTGTTGTAAACTGTTATTAATTACAAGCCAAGAGAAGAGGGTGGTATCAGGGAAAGCAATTTTCTTCTGGCTGAAAGAGGTAATTGGGAGGGCATACCGTTTGGAAGGTAACAAAGACCCCACCCAGCCAAAGTCAGGGCTCACGACATCAGAGGAATAGTTCTGTTGGTGGCGTTTAAGAAGAACCACTCAGTAGGGCAGGTCCTCTGGGCCAGGGTCTGTAAGAGGCAGACAACATTCGCCTCTTCTGGATGTAGCATGCAAGTCCGTAGATACCTTCACCTACGGGAGGTACATTGGAAGGGGAAGGCGTCGTCAGCTACATTATGAAGAAGAAGTGAGTACATCACATCAGCTTACACCCATGCAAGCCCTTAGGGGTAACGTTCCTACGTAAACACTGAGAGATCGTCCTCCCACCTTTAGGCGAGACTCCATATTTGAAAGTGTAGGTTCATATACATGTTGGAACAAATACCAAATTAAAAAGAAATTTGTAATTTTCCTAACATGCAGACCTACACTTTCATATAGATAAAGTTACCCTCCTCGTACCGCCCCACTTAGTCTCGATCTCTCACTCCTTCTAGGAGGTTGAGTGGAGCTGCGTATGGTCTATCTCAGACAGTGGTAGAAGGGGTTGGGGTTAGGTCACCCTATGTGACCCAGGTAGTTAGGATTTTGTTTTTCAGAGACTAGTCGAGAACAGCTGAAGCTAGGTAAGCGTGGAGTGCTCCATATATGAAAGCATAGGTTCATATGTTAGGAAAAATAAAAATGTCTTTTTAATTTGGTATATTATCTTTGCTAGATCCCACAGCATGTTTATTCCTTCTCCCAGTCTCTTCCACACTTCTGTAGGAATTCCATCTGTTCCTATTGCTTTACCATTTTTCATCATCTTTAGTGTCTTCTTTTATCTCCTTCCTGATAAGAAAATTAGACTCGTCATTTTCTACATGAATAAGAAAACCAGCAGCCTGGTGATGAGAAATAACCCGGCCCCCCTCAAGCAGGATCCCTTGAAGAAAACCAACGTAGTCTGCTGATACAAATGCCCCGTCCGAGAGTGCCTTGGCTCTTACATCTGTATGACTACCTGCACTTCTCCAAGAGGATCTCCTGTCATGCTCAGGAGGGTGCCATATTTAATCACGCCAGGACTGCCCATAACCTGAGAATAAAAAGGAATGGCATTATCCCCAACATCGAGATAATAGGTCAAGCGACCGACCATCGCCGCCTGGAAGCCCTACACATCGGGAGAGAGAAGCCGAATCTCAATACCACACATTAGACCTTCCTCCTCCCGACATCGGCGCGAAAGGCAGCACCTACTGGCACCTTGGACGAGCGAACCAATCAGGAACGTCCATCTGCGAGCAGCAACCCTCCGAATAGTGCACTCCAGCACACGCACACAAGAGCGCATACAACCATCACCGTGCGAGAGGAGACTTCGCCCGAGGAGAATCGCCTCAGGCAGCCAATGAAAAATCGACCTGATCTGAGACCCCCTATACTGTATATACCGCCACGAGCGCCCTGTGTCTCCAGACTCATCCCAACGTCCAGAAGATGACCATCGAGCTGGTTGAAACATGTCGACAGAAAAGGTACTGAAAAATACCGGACAGACGTCAGAAAAAAAAATGAAGAAATACCACTGAAAATAGCACCAGGAAAATCTAAGGATTTACATCCCAGGTTTCAGTAACCTGCTGTAGTACTTTAAAATAAAGAATCTCTGCTGTAAGAAATACGCTGTTTCATCCATCGAAATATGAACATTGGACAATTATTGACTAATATTGATGTGCAGGAAAAGCGAATTATTAGGAGAATTGAGAAAACTCAGTATAAAATCAATTCGCAAAATGCAGCCATTTTATTCAACAAAACTTGCCTTAAAGAGGGTCTTCTTCCTTCGTATTATTATTATTATTATTATTATTATTATTATTATTATTATTATTATTATTATTATTATTATTAACGAAATAAAAGCTTTACCAAGCCAGAGGTAGTCATGCAATGCATTTATAAAGATATTGCATTGAAAGTGATAGATGTACTTATTTCATATAGTCTTTTTTATGTTGAGGTTAGTCGTATGCATTCTGAAGTAACGTACCTTGCAGTAAATCAGGTCAATGTATGCTAATAATAACCCCTCCCCTGGGGATGCGAACTGTCGACCATTGAAGTAGCAGGTCTACACCTGCGTAATACAGCTGCAGAGAGCATAAAAGAGAGGTGCCATTGTGCCTCTGCTTTTACGCTCTCTGCAGTTGTGCGGTCCAAGCATCTACCTGGCACTTCAGACGGTTCGAATCCTCTAGGGAGGAGGTTATTGTGAGCATCTATTTTTAGGCAATACTGCCTGGTTATAATAAGTCATTGTATATTTTCTATCACTGGAAAGACAAAAAAGTAAGATGCACTTTGAAAAAATGTTGATACTGAACCAAGATTTCTTATGATTTTACTCCATTGCAGTAGCCATTCTTCAACATTAGGATTTTTTAAGTAAGTTCAATTTAATTATTTATACACGGGAAGAACTTGAGTTATGATATTTCCCATTATAGAGTTGAAGGATGTAGAAATGTCATTTTTCTATAAATGACATTTTATTGAGATCCATGGCGTAGCTAACATTTGTATCAGTTATAGGGAAAAATAAATGACTAAAGTCATGCCAAAAGTTACTTTCCGAATTTGCAGAAAGAACTATATAAAACTGAAGGTACTTTAAGTAACAGCAACCAACGTCCAGTCGACTTTAATATTGCAAAATATAGATGTTTACATTTTCCATTTCAGGCTCATATAGCTGGTAAGAGAACTTCTCAAGGCTGAGAGAGACTTCTCACCTGTGTACTGCTCACAAGAAAGAGTCAGAGCTAAAAAAGTGCACAGTCTTTTCAAGTCTCAAGGATCCTGAACAGCATTACGTAGATTTGTGCTTTGATTGATTCGTGCCTTTTCATCCTCATGATATATGTAAAAATTTGGCTATTTGTGAACAGATCCCTTGCAGCTTTGGAGAAGAACATGACTACAACAGGGATTGTTATCAGCAATTACAGTGAGCCTAGATTACGTAAAGGCCATTGTCTCATTTGTGCCACTTGATAACCTACAGAGCCAGTGAAACTTTCCAGGCAGTATTTATATGAGGACAAATTGTTTAAACTTGTCTACATCATTTGTAAGCTGATTGGCCTTAAGAAATGAGTATTGATTATGGACTACACAAGGTTCATCAAGCTCGACCTGGAGGGGGACAAGGTATTTATTACTGCACCAGTAAAAAAGGGGAATGGAAATCTATTATAGGATGTGAGAAGAATTGGTCTTTTTACTTTCAAAGAAAAATACTATAAACGTTATAGAATGAAGTACAGTGACTTTGAAATGGAGGAATGGTAATTTAAGAGCTATGCAATATGCAGAACTACTTTAGGCTGCCTTTGATTTGTGCTTTTAATTCTTGGATGTCAGTGATCAGAGGACACAATCCATAGTGGGGAGAATTCTCTCAAATCTAAACTAACAAGCTGAATCTGTCAAAATGAAATTAATACATGGTAAGACATATAGTAGGAAAATATTTTTTTATGCACATGACAAAAAAAAAAAAAATGCAACCTACTGACGATTTGGTTTTCAGTAGGGCAGAAGCTTTTGGTGAGGCTGTGAGGAATGGCTCTATACTTGAATCTTCAGAAATTTTTCAGGATGTAGCAATTCTTTTTGCACCATTGTTACTGATTCATTTGCACAAGTACTATACTTCATGGTCTCCTGTGATGTCGTCTCTGCATATTTCTAGAAATCATGTATCGGAGAGCCTTCAGAGGTTTGTCAGATCTTTGATTAATGGTATAAAGTGTTCTCCAAGGAAGTGAAAGTTCAGTGCTTTTCATTGATTAAGTTGGCTAAAGTTTGTGAAGTTGCAACCAGGTTTATAGAAAATGCTAAATATCTCCGTGTCCATGCCAAGAGCTGTGGAAGATTCATCTGCGTAGTTGACTCTTAGGCAATAAGGAATGCAACATGGCCATCACTGTTCCAGGGCAATGTCAGTACTGTTGATGAACTGTCAGTGATCCCTCAGGCAGTGGTTTCATTCGCATCATCCATGGTGTAAAAGGATGTAGATTTTTCAAAAGTAGCCTTTGACTGATGAAGGTACTAACTTTCCAGCTGTTATTGAAATTGCAATATAATGATAGTATTTCTTTATATTTTAGAAGCCAGTAAGAAAATTCTATAAAATGTATAATATGTATAAAATATGTGTAAACATCGTTTGAGGTAGTCAGGATCCGTTGTCCAAATCAACTAACATCAAGTAAATATGGATTATGATTCAACTTTTCAGTAGCGTGAACATCCAATATGAACATCCACACTGACCCACATTCAATTTTTTAAACTGGGAGAGTTCCTGTGAAATGCTGTTTCTGATTACAGTCCTGTTATTAACATCATGTAACAGAGTATACCAAAGTGAAACAGTATATCAAATTGTCCAAACAAGCATTCGCAGTGGTTGAACTGAGATATGTCTCAGTAACATTTGACTTAGATATCTGCATGAGGGCTGACCAACACTTTGTCATCAAACAAACCTTCTCTGGAATGCTGCAGCATGCTTTATAAGCACTTGTGTTTTAGATGCTATAGACAATCCGTGATGTAACCAAGTTCTTCCCCATTGTTGGAGGGTATCTCTTCACAAGCAGTAGGCATCGTATGAGCTAAATCCACGGGATTTGAAGAGGTTTTCTTAACTTTTAGCGCATATCTAGGAGCAGGATCCTTGAGATCTGAAAAGAATGAAAACTTTTCTAGCTTTGAACTTTTCATGTGAATAGTATGTGTCTCACCCTGAAAAGGGAGAGCATCTCTCTTGCTTTCAAGAATTCTAGAAGGATGTTACAGTGTCAGCCCGATGAACTTATAATTGGCAAAAGAGTATGTATTACAATTATAAATATATATATATATATATATATATATATATATATATATATATATATACACACATATACACACACATATACAAACATATTTCATTTCTTTATATATTTTGTACTCTGGAAAAAACATACACACTGGTGTTTTACAAGGAAATTCAGGTAGTTTTAAATAGAAATGTCCTGATGGTATTGGTGACAATATTTTACCTCAGTATCATACGACGATAACTTCAGTCTTCTTCTTCTTGTTGCTGAGTCAGGTATCCTAACTACTTTAACTACTATTATTATATACGAGTACATGTGCATATTATTGACAGCCACAGTGATATCTGATTCTCGTCTTCCTCATGTCGACGGAAACTAGTGAATGGAGGATAGGCTATAGAAAGTAGAAATAAATTCACGACAAAATAAGTAGCACTAAAACAGCTGTAATTAATAATAAAAGCTCCTTTGTTGATTATGAACAATGCATACCCTTGCAACTATGTGCCATTTGCTCATGTAATCAGATATTAGCGGGTGATACTTAAATGTAGCGTGTACCGGTAACCCTATTAAGTACTCGCAGAGTTAACTAAAATATTAGAAGTGAAAACAAATTAAGATCTTCAGTGTACTCCCCCAACGCAAGTCCTGTTGCTTTATCGGCACGGCTTAAAAATTTAATTCCAAAATGTTGTTTGTGGTTCGTTGTAATATATCATCGCTGTTAATAAGAAGTAACTTGAAAGATGATATAAAATACCTTCTGTCTTTCACTTTTTTTTCTCCATTTTACCAAGACGACAACTCAACAGGTGATCATAAATCACATCACAATCATAACTTCATTGCTACAGTATCATCGTTCGCGAGTAATTTGATGTGTAATTTACTTAGGAATATTGCGCGTAGGTTTCTCCAGCAATAACGGTGAATGTGTTGCAACGGTCATAATGAAATTAATTTAGCAGTAATCAAAAGATATGATAGCTTCACGTAAGGCGGCCGTTGGTGATTGTTCAGCCTGAGTTTGGAGTTGTATTGGTTGGGGATGGGGGTTAGGGGCTACTGCCATGAAACTGATTGTGGATGACCTCAAAAATTCTTGTCCTTTGTTAGACTGATTGACCTAGTTTCAAAATATAATGAACCTCCTTTGTATACTCATCAAAGGTTTAGTCATTATTGTTTGCTGTTAGCTTTAGAATTTTTTTGCTGTTGTTGAGAAATATCACTTCAGCTTTAATGAATGCGTAATTTTAGCCGTTGACTCCAGGTGATAGTTGACCTGGTCTGATGTCTGACACATTTATATTTGGATTACTTAGATAATGAATAATAATTTATGTAAGTATGAAAGAATGGGGATTTTTTTCATAATTACTTATTAGAAAGTAGTTCTTCATTCCTGAGATGTATATGTTCAGTCTGAATTTGGAGATTATAATTATTGCTGAGATATAGTCTTGAATTATGGCTGTTTGGGTGATTTGTCAACGGAAATTAAAATAAATGTAGAACATTTTTATCCCTCCCCCCATTTATTATTTTTTGGGGGATAAAAGAAATTGTTATGCCTTTGACATGTCCGCTGTGATACACAGGAATACCACCCTGTTAGATTCCCCCCTTCCCCCCATCCAAGACTTATTTTACCCTAAATTTCTGTCGCAAAGTTGTAATAAAATGCTAGTTCTTCGCTGACTCAGGCGCGTAGACTCACTGAAGAAGTCAAAATCGTATTGAAGATCTGTAAATAAATGAATTTGCCGATATTTCTGAAGTATTGTGATTTTCCAGTGAACAGTAATGTTAAAAAAATCACGATGAATGGATCTTAATGCAACACGTGAATCCTGCAATTACCCATGAGTAGTGCATTGAACTTCAAGGATATAATGCAGATATTATTATTATTATTATTATTATTATTATTATTATTATTATTATTATTATTATTATTATTATTATTATTATTATTATTATAGTTTTCGTCGTACAAACAAGTATGTATTCGGTGGCTGAACATCAAGTCGCAGGCAGTAAGAAATTGGTGCCTTAACACGAGAATCGGAAGCATTCGTGTTACCTGAACACGGGAAAAAGACGCAACGGCTTTTTCCAGGGTGACCAAGGGAACATCAACTGAGAGATTCAGGTACACCCAAATTTTTTTATAAGTTATTCCGTTAATAACCTTAACTTGTGTAAACGATTGTTTTCGTTGGAAAGCGCTAGGTGCTGGTGTCTTTTAATATTTCCTTCTGGCCCTTGCAATACTCAGTTTAGGTTGAAGAATTTTAATTTCAGAACATATGCCCCATCTCCAAAATATTGTAAATGTACTTCTCTGTAAGGAATGTCATGTACTCTACCCCATTTATTATGTAACCAGTAGTTTTGTTTCGAACTAATGGTTCATAATAATATTGTATTGAAGAATTCATGGTTAACCATTGGGAATCCATTGAAATTCATTCGATTTTTAACACATGAAAGTGATTTGGTAGCGCTGGCATAATTTTAATTTATCTTCTGCTCCTTTCTGAATATTTTATAAAGTTGATTTATAAACCTCTTTATTGTCTTCATTTTTTATTGCTAAAAATGAAAAATTTGGAGGGGTCTACTGAGGTGTTCGAATTGGAGTCTGAAACTCCAAGTAATTAATTTATAATTATTAATTTCTCTTGGTCAGATTCCATAATCCCATGACTATTTATGCCCTGTGGAATCCCATATTTATTGACGGCGTGTAAAAGAAAAGAAAGGGGATATAATTTCCAGGGTTAGTGTTCTTTCTTTTTTTCCACTTTAAGTTTTAAATATGAAAATTTGGGTAATTTAAAATACTATCTGGAAAATCTGATGTCTCTGTTTGCTGTTTTACGATAGAATGTATGATGGAATAAAAGTGTTAACTGAATTCTAAATGCTTTTAACCTGAGAATAAAGATCATTAACAAACTTTTGTCATAAATTCTGAAGCACTCTACTTTCTGAGTAGATGCTTTTTATACTTTCCTTACCACGGTGAAAAAATTATAATAATAGTACTATGGAAAGTAAACCACTATCAAGCTGAGAGATGGGTCTTGGCAAAATACAAAGGTAAAGTAGTTGAGTTTACGGATTGTCAAATTATTGGCTGATGGGAATGTAAATAGATTGAACATTCCTAACGGAAAGCAACGTTACAAGTAGACAAGTAAGTCCCACAGATAGCTTACAGAAGAGGCAATGTTAATGCTTATTTGTAAGATTGTTAAAATTTCGAATGAAATGACCTTCCAGTGATGGAACATTGAATAAAATAGCAAGGGACGAAATAGACATGAGTCAATTTACACTTAAGGAAGGACAGTCAAGAATGAAGGAAAAAATAGAGCGACAGCATCCTTAGTGAAAAAAAATATATTTAACATAGAGATGGACTAGAAATATAATTTATAAATTAAAACTCGAATGCAGAAGTTTACAGTAGATGATAGGAAGTTGGATTTCATAACCATCAAAGAGAACTGATTAGGATTGTAGCGAAATATAAAGAAAATTGTGTAAGATTTTTAGAAGGTACTAATGTCTTTTAAGTTTAGATCCATTGCTTTAGATATGATCTCAGAATCAAAACTGACTCAGGGAGAAACCTTATTTCACAGAAAGGTAAACAAAATACAATGGCTATTAGTTAGAGGTAGAGGTAGTTGAGAGATATGACTCCTAAGCAAAATTATGCATAAAATGGTGTGAAATGTTGAATGTGGAATAGCAAACAGAACAGTAAGGATATTTGCTACCAGAATAGGGAGCATCTGTGAAGTCTACATCAGAAATAAGTTTGAAAAAAATGTTTGTGGTGAGTTAGATTTGTTGAAACCTTGAGAATAATTGGGATATTGTTTCTAAGGTTTTCGATTGAAAAATATTGTGTAAATAAATGTTTTAAAAAGTCCATAAAGTTCTGATGGAAATTCTTCTCTTCATCTTAGTTGCTAAAACTTTATATAGGTGTTATCTCTTCTTACCTAGACTATCACTCTCATAGCTGAATGTACTGTTGTTTGTTTCTTTTCATGATAGGATCCTCTTTTTACTTGCTGCATAGTGGTATAGCATACTAACAATGCATAATTTTTGTAGCTACTCGATTCGGGTAGTCTCTTTACCTCTAACTTCAAGCTATGGTCTTATCACTCAGTTCCCCCATTGATCGTGATTTGTGTGGACTTTCAACAGGAAGGTTTTGACTTATTTTGTTATTAGAGGTGCTATTTTTTCCCTTCCTCTTTTAAATGCGTCCTTACTTAATAGGCTAGTTAGAGAAGTAAGGCTGTCCATCTAAAACACGCATCTTACACCTAGAGAAATTGCAAGTTTTCTTTGGTACAGACTAGCATAAAGAATGGAAGAGCTCCAGGGATAACAGCCATGGGTTTGGTACCACTTCAGAGCTTCTACCCCAGGTGGCCTAACATAACTGACTAGACCTCTTTGCAGTGGTCATATTTAAGGTTATTTTTTTAAACCTCCATAACTGTTGAAGTATTTGAAATGGAAAAATTATAGAATCAAGCATCCTCTTTATTCTACGTACCTGAGGACAGGTCTGTGTGTGCTGAGGGCACATTCAGCACCTCAGGCAAAGTGCAGTCAAACTCTAATCTTGTTACACTCAAGTGTCCTATCCAGTCAGCACCCACCCAGGCACAAAGAACCCCCACACCTTCCAAGTGTGACCCTTCCAACCATCTAGCAGAGTGAACCCCAAAAGAGCAGCCAAGTATTGTTTTTATGTGCTGGGCCCCTCTGATCTGGCAAAGCAACTATCAACTGCCACTAGCCATTGAAGGCAAGATAAAGGTTGGAGTTTAACTGACAGTGCTTCGCTATTTTATTGTCTCTCATAAAGGTCTATAGCGTGGCCTTGTTTCATAAACCGCACGGACCTTGGATGCAAGACACAGGCATGTCTCTACTTAGGAAGACTTACCCACCTGCTTCGGGACAGACTAGTGTGGGTATCTCACATATACACCCACAAACTCACACATCACATTACAAATAACCCTAAGGGTATCCCAGTATGGAGTTACCTGAAGAGCTGTCAGCCCCCACTACCCAAGGATTGTATGGATGTTGCCACCTGCTGGGTTAGGCTAATTGTTAAGTTTGGGAATTGACTCGTCCTCTTGCAATGCATGGCAAGACCCTTGTGATAGCAGTCACTAGTGGAGCTGGCAA
Organism: Macrobrachium rosenbergii; assembly: GCF_040412425.1. Classification (NCBI taxonomy): domain Eukaryota; kingdom Metazoa; phylum Arthropoda; class Malacostraca; order Decapoda; family Palaemonidae; genus Macrobrachium; species Macrobrachium rosenbergii. The sequence goes on from NC_089763.1 coordinate 58,508,981, forward strand.
AGCCAGTAATCACTTGAGTAAGCTAATAGCAAGGCAAATAACTAATAAGATAGTTAATCAAACCATTTACCTATTGAAGCTGATGTGCACTGTGAGATCAAGGTCGTACTTAAAGGTCAGAGGGAAAATAGGAATTCTTCTGTGGAGCATTGTGTTTCATAAACATATCTCGGTTCATATTTCATTCTTCTTCACAGCTTATAGAATTGGTTGGCCTTATCATACCATTTATAGTGTCGTGGAACTGCTTCTTTCTCCCGCTAATCAAACTTTTTGGTAATGTAAGCAGATTAGTTTGGTGAATTCATCCTAAACCATATAGTATTATAATGTCAGAGTACCCCTGAATACTGTCAGGCCAGTACACAAGTCAGTCACGTTTCAGAATAGGCACCCCTCTGCTCTCGGCTGGAAGGAATGCAGCAGAAAACATTTGTTTAACCCGGCAGCGAGATAGGAGGGGTAAAGGAAAAGTTAAGTATGCGAAACCTATCACGTTTTCCTTTTACTCTGGTCAGTTTTGATTTTCTTTTTGTCTCGCCCTCTTGCCTCTTCACAAAAAAAAAATCAAGAAAAAAAAGAAAAGAGGATTTGTTTTGATTTTCTAATGAAGGCAAAATAAGGTTGGTGACGATCAACTTCAGTCTAGTAGATTTCATCGTTGAGTAATAAATGACTGTGAATTTAGTCATGGCAAAAGGAATGTATACTTTTTCCTTTGTTGTGGTTTTTAAAATTCTTTTTTATGGTTTCAAAAAGGTTTCCTAATTGCTTCAGCGTTCCATTTTGCAGGTAAATGTTGGCACGGAAATTAGATGTTTTCCGATTTAATTAATGTTGCCCCCATGTTAATATTTAATCGCGAATCCCATTAAAACCGTGCACGGGGGTTACATGGGGAAGGAAGAGGGGCAGGGTACATGGATGCTTAGTGCTGGAAACTTCCCCTTAACCAGAATAAAGAGAAAGCAAATAGATATATGCAAAGATCTTGAATGCTCCCACAGGAGGATTTTGATACCCTCAACGATATACGGCACTAAATGACAACTGCAACATTTTACAGATAGTTTGGCCACCTTGCTCGTGTTTAAGTTTATAATTAGAAACAGTTTGACCTTTTTGAAGTTCCTAAGCTGCTAGTGCTGTTCTGTAAAGGTGAAGTTTATTACTGCTGTGTAATGTCATTGAACCTTCTGTTTGGTAATAACCAACGAAAGTTACTTTGAATAGAGTTTTAAGAGCTCTGTTAAATGGAATCTGCGACGCAAATACCTCTTCCCCATCACGGGAAACATGAGCAGGAAGTCTAAAATGATTCTCTCTCTCTCTCTCTCTCTCTCTCTCTCTCTCTCTCTGGTACCATTTAAACTATCATAATTCAAAGTGAAGTAAGTACTTAGCAGATGAGGGGGTTGGGGAAATGGGAAGAGGGGGAGGAAGGCTGTTGAGTAACAGAAATAGCTATGCGCTCTTATAGTTTGATATTATCGATGGTGCTTGTTGCTATGTGGTTTAAAGAGAGAGAAAGAGAGAGAGAGAGGGGCGGTCTGTTTGGGAAAGAAACCTCCACCTCCGCCTCCTCCAGTACTACCCCCATCCCCCGGTGTCCTCCCCTTTTCGCAGCTTTTCTCTGTTTGCTGTTGCTATGGGAGTAAAACCGAGTCCTGGTTCCATAGAAGAGAAATATAGCAATTTGGACCGTCGATGAAAGATGCTCTGTAGGTTTTTGATTGCGTTGTTTAGTTTATGTTTGTCGATTTTTGAGGAGGTAAGGTTGCGTGAGGATGTAAGGCTAACAAGGAAATGGGATGGTTCTGGGGTTTCTGAATAAGAAATGAAAAATTGTGTGTGGGTATAGAAAAATATGGACCAATGTAGAAAGCTATAAAAGAAATAAAAAACTTCTAAATTTATATTTTCTCTCCCCAAGTATTAATGTTGACACAAAAGAAATGATATGCTGTATTATTCGTCTTTGTTTTGATATTCATGTTTTTTCGACAGATTAGGTTGCTCTTGAACACTTAATTTACAAAATCTGTTTTATTCAAAGCGCACATTACCATGAGTAAAATAGAAAAATTACATATATTCCCATTATGACCACACAATATTGTCCCGAGAAAGTAATTAGATGAATATTACCATGCTATACTCAGTCAGTATATTTATTCACCATAAAGATATTCGTTAAGTTAGTATATAGTATATCGGTCATACGGATAAAACAAAAGTTTGTCAGTTATACTAAAAAATAAAAGTAAACCGTGTTTTATAAGATAAAGTAAGTTGTAAGACGATATAACTAAAATCGCCTAGAAGAAAGCGACAGAAGTAGTCAAACACGTTTTATAATCTCGTGTAAAAAAAAAAAAAAAACGTTTTCTGTGTTTGTTTGCAATCGAGATTTTCGAGAGGCAGTGGCACCTTTGTCCCACTTGGATGTTACGAACATCTTTGTCTACGATTAAAATATTTGATGAAGAATCCCTGCCTTGAAATAGCCAACTTGTTCTTAATTACTACGTTATTAGAATTCTTATGGGATTGTAGGCATTTTTTTTTTAATAGGCCATGCGATGTCTCGAAGGAAGCAGGCCACAATTATCAAGTGTCACATGATTTCTGGAAGACGCATTGTACTCCCCCAAACAAAACAAAACAAAAAAAAAAAATTTATAGCACGTTATGATATACGGCATTTTATGCTTTTAAGATTCATCGCCTAACGGTAGAACTGTAACTCCAAAGATTTAAACTTATTTAGGCCTGCAGTATGAATTATAAAGAAACAAAAGGATTTTAGTCTGAAAGCATTTCAACTTCGTAGCTCAGGACTTGCACTTCAATAGAATCTAGGCTAATTTCCACCTCTATGAAGTCTCATAGGCTACTCGCAGTTAGTCAAGATGTCTGTTAACCAGTAATTACTTCCAACGTGTTATAGCAAGGCGGCGAGTAAGAGACAGAGTCAAGGTGTATTCTTATTTATTGACACAAATCTCGTGACAGGTCAAGAACTCTTGCGAGTGTAAAAGTAGCTTTTGACATTAGGGATAGACAGAGGGATATGTATATACAGTCAGATAATTCTGTATACAAATTAGGAAGAGATTTCAAATACATATGGTTGGAAAGCTTGCAGTGCCTGACATACGTTAGTAATTACCGTTCTAACAGTGACATGAAGTAGCTTCTGAAAAATGCTTAAAAGATCGCTTGAATCAGGAGCGCTGGATCTGTGTTTCTTGAGAGTACTCGGTATATACATCATGTAGATTTCTGTTTTGAAGCGAGGGTGCCCTGAGGGTCCCGGCGACAGATTGGGACCGCAGTGTCATCATATCATCTGGATATTCCATACAGGACTTGTTTACAAATAATAAAATTATGCATTCAATTTTAACTTTTATTTATGAAACAAATTTTCTGTAAACAATTATCAAGTTTTTGTATATAGAGCTTGTATTTCACGAGAAGCAGTGGTAAGTACATTATTATTCACTTTACATATCACCACAGTACACCTTTCTTCTGTATTTTCAGTTACTTTTACTCTGCTATCCAAATATAGTTCAATTAAAAATGGGAATATAATACAGACTTTTCTTACACCAATGTCGTATTAGAGTACGTGCCAGGTGAACTATTCTATTCGGCGTTAGTTGTCTAGTTTCGAAAGTGGTACATTGATTTTACTTACAGCAGTTTAGCAGAGCGAAAACATTGACATAGAAATTACTAAAGAAAAATTATTTGCGTTATTGAGAAAACCTAAATGCATATACATATAACAAAAAGATATTTTCATTAGTGAGGGATTCTCTAGAGAAAAACTGTGTCCGACACTGCCATGTCATCCTTTTACCTCTTTCGCAAAACTTTCTAGTTTTGCAGTTTTTTTAATGGAAGTGTTGTTCTGTATTCTCTTTACATAACCATACCCCATCTGAAAACTGACCCCTATAAATGTGGTCCTCTCCTTGTCACTCTTCCCATCAACGAGACCCTAGGTCTATCCCAGTCTTAGGAGGGTGGATGCCATCATTTATGTTAATTTTTCTTGTGCAACTTGTGATTTGCGTAATGAATTATGTACTGAGAAATGATTCAACTGTGGTGTGTGTAAGTCAACCTGAAAGAAAGCCTAGAACTAGCAACCTCTTTCCCAAAGAGGTTTACCAAAAGCAGAGGGTCAGAACCATCTAAGGTTAACCCCCATATATATATGTGTGTTTATATATATATATATATATATATATATATATATATATATATATATATATATATATATATATATATATATATATATATATATATATATATATATATATATATATATATAATATATATACACATACATGCTTACATACATACGTATATATATACACATACCCATGCACACACTCATACATATACTAAAGTAATCCAAACCCTATCCATTATGAAAGTGTGGACCTTCCATGTTATTAAATTTAGTTGCTTTAAGCTAGTATACACATAGAAAAATAAAAAAAATATTAACTTTTCGTGTTGTATATTGGTTATGTAAAATGTGGTCCTGTAACATAAATAGTTTTTTATTCCATTTTCTCTTATTACCTTATTGCCATATATTTAGCTCATGTGAAACAGTAACTCACAGTGTCCTAACAAGGGTAAAATGGTGTATGTAAGGCATCTCAAATCAAAGACATTTGTCAGTTAACCTGTCTGACCCTGTCTTGAATTTTTGTTCATGTTTCTTTAGCACTGGTATTAAGATATTCTTGGTCATTAATATTGGCCCCCATAACCGGGTAGTGCCATCATTGTACCTCACATGGTGCATTGTAGGCATTTCTTAAGGTTCTTTTCAGCATCTCTTCGGCCCCTAGCTGCAACCCCTTTCATTCCTTTTAATGTACCTCCGTTCATATTCTCTTCTATATTACTTTCCATCCTCTCCTAACAATTGTTTCATAGTGCAACTGGAGGTTTTCCTCCTGTTACACCTTTCAAACCTTTTTACTGTCAATTTCCGATTCAGCGCTGAATGACCTCATAGGTCCTAGCGCATGGCCTTTTGCCTAAACTCTGTATTCTATATTAATAATGGCTTATTTTAATTTTATTAATAATGGCTTATTTTACAAGACACGTGGACATCGGATTTCAGTATCAATGAAGACATAAGGAAGGTGTGCCACGCAGGAACCAACAAACCTAGAATTTAGGGTCTGGGCTGAATGACTGTACACAGCATTAACTTCTAGTTTTTTTTTTATTAAGAGTGGTTGTGTAACTTGTGCACCATGATTAGGAGTACAAAGTTTGTAGGTTTATTGAAATAAGATCGTCATCTTCAAGGACAATTTTAGTTTCAAGTGTCAAAATATTATAACATGGCCAGCTAACATTTATACAACTGGTAACTTTTAGATCGGATTCCAAGACCTTTTTCCTTCTTTAGGAACTAGACATTTCACACCTTTTATTGTTTAAACTTTGATAAAATTTAAGACAGTAGTAAGCAGATACTTTAAAAATTTAACTAACTGTCCGGGACATTGCAAGTTTTGACATTTAGTTAGACAAGGTCTTAGTTAAACACTGTGGTTAAACAGGTTCTAGCATCAGGAGAAGCGAGGTAATCAAGAACTGTCCATAATATAGTTTTTGCCAGTGTAACTGAAACCATGGGTTCTATATCTTAAAGGCCCCATGCATGCTTAGTGGTACTGTGCAGCACTGTTCATACTCTGTTTGCCTTTGGCATATAGTGGCGGTTTCAGTGTTTCTGTGAAGACGACCAGATAAATGGCATTCACAGTTTCAGTAGTTTATATATCACAGAAAGGAATGAGGAATCACCCTTTGGAACAGTGGGGAAATGAATGCCTTTTAAAGAGAGCTTCATCTTCATGTACCCCACTGATGTAAGAGCTGCCTAAATACAAAAGAAGTAGTGTCCAGATTCATACAAAACTTTCATGTGCGCCTACATCATTACGAGCATGTGAAGTAGAGTTGGCAAAGAACAAAGGCTAAGCAACATGACAGTGGTCATGATGGGGAAGAAAATGGACCAAACACTAGCCCTGAACATCGGAGAAAGCAGCAGAACGACTTTAATTGATTACTGTCGGACTGTGAGGAGGCCCACAGACATGGAGCAGATGCTCATCGGAGGACTACCACCAATGTAGTAACACCAAATGAGAAAGCATTGCCTAGACTATTCAGTGCTCGAGACCTGTTAACCAGCTTCAGGGTGAGTAACGACATCATCCCCATATTATTCAAGTAAGCGAGGACCAACGTGATTTACAAATTGAAGGGCTTGGAAGAGGTAATACGCCGTGATGATCCTGAGGAAGCAACTTCACAACAATGGGGACATCCACCAACAATATTTGAATGTGTATGGAGATATGCCTCAGAGTGTAGTCATTGAAATGGGGAGCATTGTACTGCAACAACCTACATTTAATATCCTGGTGTCTTCAGACCATGTTCTCCCTTCCAGGAGAAGAAAATTACATTGCGTACCACCGGAACCAGTGTAGCGAAGCTTTTATATATATACACACACACACACATATATATATATGTGTGTGTTTGTGTGTGTGTGTGCATGTGGAAATAATGAACACATGAATACGTGTCACTTGGGAGACCGAGCTTCGTTCCCAGTGTGAGTCAGAGATTTATATATATATATATATATATATATATATATATATATATATATATATATATATATATATATATATATATATATATATATATATATATATATATATGATAAATAAGAAGGCCCATAAAACACTATTTAAACGTTGAAACCATATATTTTGGGCACTTGTTTCTGTGCCCCTGTTCACTGGTAGAATATGGACAGGTGGAAAGTTACAATGGTATATATACAAAAACATGAAGGTGTGGCCTTAGGCCTCCGATGTTATGGAGGTGGCGTTTCTTAAGAAGGAGGAGAGTGACCAAATTCCCTAGTGGTTTTTGGCCTCATTAGCTCCCGTTTGGCGATGGATCTGGCGGTCGCGTTTCTTGGGTCATCTTCTTCAGGAGGGGTTTGAGGATTAAGGTGTCGATGGCGTCCGATTTCCAATGTCCTCCTGACAGGTTCATATTGTTGGTTTGATTGATGATAGCAGATTCCAGCATCTTTCTTTTGTACGGACAGCTACTCTTGAAAACCAACTCTGCCCCACTCCAGTTAATGACATGCCCTGTATTTCTGATATGTAGGAAAATTCCCGAACTCTCCAAAGCGTAACGTACTGATCTTTTGTGCTTCTTATTTTCATATTACACTGTAGTATTACAGGAAAAGACATTCATATATATATATATATATATATATATATATATATATATATATATATATATATATATATATATATATATATATATATATATATATATATATATATATATATATATATATATATATATATATATATATATATATATATATATATATATATATATATATATATATATATATATATATATATATATATATATATATATATATACACACACACACATACATACATACACACACATACACACATGTATATATGGAGTTAGTATTTCTCTCTCTCTCTCTCTCTCTCTCTCTCTCTCTCTCTCTCTCTCTCTCTCTCTCTCTCTCTCTCTCTCTCTCTCTAGATTCGTGTGTTTCCTGCACCCTTTTGGCGTGTCGTTTTATTTGATGTAGTGACCATTTTTCTCTATTCTCACATATTCTTCCATTCTTCCAGCCTCCCGTTTTCCTTTGTTGTTCGATTCCCCTCTTCTTTACTAGTAGTGTTCTTTTTTACTTGTGTAATCTAATTGGAAATGGCCATAAAGATTAGCTTTTATTTGTGTAAAGCGTATTTAAATAATTTGTTATTGTATTGCCTTTTATATGTGGGAGATCGATCTTTGCTACATTTTCTGCTCCATAATTTGATAACAATCGTGGATATTATTTATTACTGTTGGTGTCGTTTGAATCTTAGTCCAAAAAATAATATTTGATTCCATTTTTCTGATCAGAAATTGCAAGATATGCTCTAAAGTCAAGTCTACACCATATGGCATTTCACTAATAATGAAACTACCGAAGTGGGAGAACTGCATATGAAAAATAAGTTGATATCAAGAACTTATGTAAATATGCTGCGTTTTAATCTATAAGTCAGTGGATTATTGAGGTTTATATAATTTTGGACTCTTCCAAATATAGTTTTCCTAAAACCTTATTGACTTTATACACTTACAGAACATTTTCAATAGCCATTCATAAAGATCTGGGCTGTACTGACCATACGACAGAAGTTTTTTTATTTGTAACTGAACGAAATAATTGGATTTTAATATTAAATTCTTTAATATACGCTTTTAATATTTATTCATCTTGTTTTACTTTAAATTTGGAAGTCAAGTTCTTGTTGATGCTCTACGCTGATGAATAATGATCGTATACATTTTGTAATTAATTGCATTGTAATTGTTGAATAAAATTTTCGTATGACAGCGGGAAGCTTAAATCGTTCTAAAAACTTTAACGAGGATGCTGTAAATTATCCCCCAGAAAACTTCTAACAGGGTTTCTTTGTATGTGTATGTTACCTTCGCATCTCGAAAATTTACTTAAAACCAATAACTGTGTTTGACCTTGGTACCAGCAGCTTTTTTGGTTGTAGATGCGTTAAGTGAAGTTCCGAAATGTGAATGATGATGATAAGTTTATGGGAAGTTAATACTAAACTCCCCCATGCCGAATCTGCTCTATAATATCCTGAAGGACTATGTCTGTAGCTGTGACCTATTGAAATCAAGTAAATAATTTTCTCGATTGTTCATGTTATAGCATAAAGAATTTTTATTGATGACTTTCGTGCTATTAAGAAAAGTTCAGACTATTATCGTTTCTTTGAATTTTAGGAGATATTCTTGAAAGTGTAAGTTATCTTTACGAAATCATTACAGGAGGATGAACCAGGTTAATCACTCGCATCAGAAGTAGTGGCATGTAAAGAAAATTTGGCTATATAAATATAAAAGGAGAATTTAGGGCAGCTGATGATTAATGAGATTTGTGTAATAACAAATGAGGGTGTTTCACATATCTAGCAGTGGCAGCTTGTGTTTTTAAAACTGAAATCTATATTGGGAATAAGAAGTGAAATATCAAAAGAACCCTTTCCTAAAACAGACACATTGCAGGCAGAGAACTTGGACATTTTCTAAAAGAAGAATATATACACTTGGTTTTGGAGTTTGTTCACTTCTTTAGCAGAGATCAGAACGCTGATTAGATATTGTATCTGTATGTCTGAAGTTATGAAACGGAGAAAATGGAGATATATGCTTAGAGCATAAAAGAAGCAGTGCTAGAAGAGATATGTGTAACACAGTAGAATATGATTAGTCAAACATTTTTTTTTCTTATCAGAAGAGAGGCAAAGTTAAATTCCCTGAAAGCCAAGTACACTTTCAGAAGATCTTTAAGTGGATTATTTCTGGATTGTTACGGGCAAGGTCCCTCAAATATACTCTGAGAAGTCAGCTTACCAGTGAGCTAAAATACGTTTGCATTGCGCATGACGTCACACGTCGGGTACAGTCCTCCTCTGACAGCACTCGCTCTGACGATGCAAGGATACCTTTCCAGGAAAGCACTTCTAAAGGGATAAATATTTTTGTTTCGCTTAACTTGAAGTACAGATTTTCACTGTGGCAGACCATACAAAAAAAAAAAAAAAAAGACATTTTCCCATGAATTCGATGCTTCTTAACAATGAGTCGTAGGATCTACTCTAGAGATACCTCTCCAGGGAACACAAAGTTCTATTGGAATGTATTGATTTTCACTTAATCCCACACAGAGAGGTATGGATTAACGCAGAGAAAGTTGTCCTTGGTACAATGAACTCATATTTTAACCCTAACCGATTCACAGAACAAAGATTGCGGTTTAATGGAGATGGAATTAAGGTATCCTCAGTGTCATTTTTATATTTGTATATAATACAGGGATACCTACCTTGTAGAAAATTTACATATGGATTAATGTAGAGAAAGTTGTCGTTGGTACATTGAACTCTCCTTTTTATCCTAACAGATTAACAGAGCAAACATGACAGTTTAATGAGATTGAATTAAATATCATCAAAGTTATTTTTGTATCTGTATATATCCCAGGACTACCTACCTAGTAGAAAATTTACTTATGGCTAAGTGACAAGAGAAACGCGAGAGGGCTCCTGAGGGAAAACCAAGTTGTCGTTTTCATGGTCTTCCTCACTGTACTGCTGCTAGTCTTGTGTTTCTTTATGTTCATGTCGATAAAGTTGTTTGGGTGTCGCATACTAAAAACAAACATATTTTGGCAAAAAACTCACCAACCTCATTAGGAACGTCAGCTACAGAGGATTTCATTTCAGAAGTCATTGTGTTTATGCATTTTGTTCCTGGTCCAAGACCATTGTTATAAATTGCTGTAAAAATTTCTTTCATAACTCTTAGCTTAGAAAAAAGTCGTCTGGTGGTACATAGAGTTTCCTTCACTTATGTAATGGACCCATGTCTCTGACGTCTTGCTGTCAACTACATAGCCTATATTTGGATATTTACTGGAAAATATTTTCACAACATATCCACCGGTATATCTTAAAGACTTTTCTTCAGTAACAGACCCCTTTGTGTCTGCTTCTGATTTCTGAGATTTGGCAAATTCTGCCTGTTTCCTCAGAAGACATTTCGTCACTCATAAGATCCACTTGAGATTCAAGGTCTCTAAAAATTATGTTTCTCATACAGATTTCCAAGGCTAGGTCCCTGTCATGAACAGATTTATTAGGTCCGTGTCCATCACGTCCAGATGATATCGTTTCATGGGATAACAGGTCAAAGTTTTCATTTCCTTTTTAACAGTTTGCCTACCTAGCGAAAAGATTTCCCATCTGCATATTAAATTAACTTCATCGGGATGATCATATGAATCGCTCATCTGCCTGATGCATCCAAAAAACTATCAAGGCAGTTTTGATTTAGTCTCCGAGTCATAGTAAATGAAATCATGACCTTTTTTTAGCATATTGTGTAGCCGTGTCATTGAGTGGCAAGAAAATATTACACCTTTCTGGAATGTTTACCCTCATTCTCAGCATAATGTCAATCATCTTTTGAAAAAAAAAAAAAACTTTTCTTGCTATCAAACTTATGCCAAATGCATTGCGGACCTTTATGTCGCCAAACATCATAGACGAATTCCTGACATCAGGCCATTTATTTACTGTAGCGAAAAAATCGGCAGTTTCCGTCCAGTTCTTGCTCTCTATTAAGCCCTTTTGTTCTAAAAATTACAATGCCCCTGCACGTGAATTTGACAGTAGTTGTACAGCATACCACATACTTTGCACGCTGTCTTTTTAAGCCACTTCCATTGATATGTGTTATTAATGTTATATGCTAAAGCAATTCTGATACGGTTTCAGTTGCCATTTCACGGATACAGGAATCAGATACAATATGTTCATTTTCCACATGAAAACCGTAGTCTAGAAATGATTTCTAATTAACTTATCAAATAGAGAAGTATGAGCAAATATGAACACTTCCCTATCAGTACATGGGTTTTTTTTAAATGTCTTCAGGGTTAAGGGGATCAATCCCGAATTTCCAAACCCGCAAATTATTAGGTCTAAGATCATGGACAATTGCCATAACAGAAAAGCCAGCTTTTTCAACATTTTTCATATCAATCATTTTTTTTTCTTTTATTTTTGGCACACTGGATTCATCAGATTGGTAGTATATGGGTGGTTGCCAGTTTCCTATCAAACCTCTGAACATAACAACTTGAACTTTATCATGAGGCTCATATAAAACGTCCATCCGCTTACTAGCAATATTCATTTCTTCAGATGAAATTGCGGCAAGTGTTTCTGTTTCGGTCATTGTTTCTAATTTTGCCTTCATCAGTGATAGAACAAAATGCAAAATACACGTCTCACATTTCAGATTTTGCGCTCGTTTTTCAGCTTGATTTGTATGATAGGATGAGAGAGATATGATGGTAAACAGAGAAATATAATTCTGATTGATAAGGTTAGCGAAAATTTTCACACATATTTTACGTAATTTTTTTCATGTGCCATAAAAAGTAAAGAATATCATGATTTTACAAGAATATTAGTGATTTAATTTGGTGAAGTCTAACGCAGTTTACTGCATCGTAATCTAGATGTCATAGATGGTGAAAGGTTTTAGGAAAAAGCCGAAAGAAGAAAGTTATCATGCGGGCTTCTAGCAAATTGCTCAACTTGTAACGTAACTTAACATTGGGTAAAAAAAAAAAAAAAAAAAAAAAAAAAAAAAAAAAAAGGCGGGCGGGGGTGGAGGCACAGCCTCTTCTGTACACATAGATTTTTGGCGTTTTCAATTCCCAGCAGTCGGTATTTCATGTCATCAGCATAGCCCTTTGCTCTCAAATGGACTGAACAAATTAAGGCACTCTTCCAGTTAATATCATCTTCAGCGCTTTTGCAAGGATAGATCCATTTCTTTTTCCATTTTTTCTCTCTTGGGAAACGAAAATATCGAATACCCATATTGATGGTCTCTATGCTATCTTTATGGCATCCAAGTACAGCACAAACAGAAGGCATGGGTGCTGGAAATTAATAAACATGACACACATATCAGGTTTTACTGTTTAAATGTAAGGATGTCAGGTCAAACCTCGGCCACTGTCCCCTACTGCCGAGTTAACCAAAGCTTCACTCACCCTCATGCGCATAGCTCACTTATCAGCCAACTTCTGAGAATACATTTGAAGGATCTTGGTTACAGGGAACATTTACAAATATACTCAAGTGACAGCTTATGTTACCATAAATGCAAGTCTGGAATGAGAAAAAAACATGTATCACCA